>NC_135713.1:189156214-189456214 GCF_964656455.1 Halichoerus grypus
GTCTCTGTGAGCTCCCTGAAGGCAGCCTGCACTCAGTAGGTGTAGCTCCCCAAACCTTGGGGTTTCTAGCTGGGGAGAGGAGACCCTGACCCACCCCCCACCACCCTGGAGGAGACCCTAGCCCATCTTCAGACTCACCCAGGGGACTGGTCCGACCACCCTTGCTGGCAGAGGCCTTTGTCCCAATGGCCTGGGTGGCCCCAGAACACCCCCGTCTTCCTCCCAGGCCCTGGGAGGGTGGTTGGCCCTGTCCTCCTCCAGTCTCTGGAAGTCCTGGGTCAGCACCCCAGGCTGCTGCTCTGCCGCCCCACCCCCCACATTGTCTTGGCCTGCTGCTGCCCTGGTGCAGGGTTGGGGAGCCTTGGGGCTGGGGGCGGCAGAGACAGGAAGCTGAGGTGGAACGGAGGGCAGCAGTCCCGGTCTTGACCCCCAGCCCAGCCTCCCAGGAGAAAAGGGGGTAGAGCTCTGGAATCTTATGCCAGTTCCACATAAATGAGCCCTGGGGCCACAGATCCCCGGTGCCTATGGAAATGATATGCAAAGTCCATGCAAATCAGCATGCTGGGTGGGGCCTGGCCGGGGTAAGTGAGCACCTGGGGGGCTCACCTACCCTCCCCTTTCATCGGCTTGATGATCTGCAGCTTGTCCGGCTGGCCAGAGGGAGGCCCCTGCGGGAGCACTCACCTTCCTGGAGCATCTTCTGCCTCAGCTGCCACCTGTACCCCGAGTCCTGCCAGTTAGCCAGCTGCCGGAGGACACGCCTCATGCTGAGGTGAGAGGGGCCCAAGCCGCTGGCTGCCCGGGTTGAGGTCACTGCGTTCGTCTGCGTCGCCTCATCCAGCTCCGGCTCTACCTCCTCCCAGGCCTCAGCCTCCTCCGACACCAGCTCCGCCTCTTCTGTCAACCCCTCCTCAGCTGACACCCCCTCTTCTGTGGCCCCCCGCTCCTCCGAAGGCACAAAGTCCTCTGCTGTCATTAACCCCTTCTCAGCCTCGAACCCCCGTTCCTGCTCTCGTGCCTCACTGCAGCACAGCTTGTACCTGGCCAGGGAGACAGGAACGTCCTTCTGTGCCCCTGAAAGCCAAGTTCTTCCGCTCCCCGGGGACACCTCCAGCCACCAGGGTGGAGGAGCTCCCCTGCTCTCTGCCCCAGTCTACCCACAAGACCCGACGGCTACTCCCCACTTCTGTCCCAGCCAGGGGAAAGGGGAGCTGGGTACCAGCCTCCAGGCTTCAGACACCCAGCCCAGGCACCAGGTAAGAAGGAGGGAGAATGGTCACCCACACTGCACAAGCCCCGCCTTCCCCTGGTACACCCCATCCCCCCACCACCACCCTGTGCACAACCCAGAGCCGCAAGGATAATATTCTTCTCCATGATCTAACCTTCACAGCCCAGCCCACAGCTAGTTGCCCCATAGGAACAAATCTATTTTAGTAAGGCTCAGACTGGTCAAGCAGTTTGCCCAAGGACACACAGCCAATTAAAGGGATCAAGTGGGGACTCAAGTCCCAGACATTCCCGGCTCCTGGGCCAGTGCTCATTCTCCTCTCAGTCTCTGGTGAGGTGAAGGGAAGGCTTCAGTCCCCACTGGGAACAGCCTAAGTCAGATGGCCAACTATGGGGCAAGATCAGAAGGAAAAGGGGGCCGCCGCTTCCCAGTACACCTCAGCCCAGCCAGCTCAGAGAGCGGGGCGTTCTCCAGGGTGGCAGGGTCATAGACGGTTGTCTGGCTGCTGAAAGTGAGGGCGGTGATGGGGGAGCCCCTGGCCAGCTTACCCCAGGTGTGACATCTCCTCTGCAGCAGTTCCGTGATTCCTTCAACAGAGAAAGGGCCATCACTGTCCCAAGGCAACATTAGCTGAAACTGCAAAGTCCCTGGGGCCCCAGCATGGAAAAAATCCCAGGGAAAAATGAGGGGCCCACACACGTGGACAGAAAAAAAGGGTGTGGGGGTAGGGGACGGGGCAGCTAACAAGGGGGCGTCACGAGTGAAGGAAGAAGTCAGAAGCAAACCCCCTCCACGCTCCGGGCAGGTGAGTGTGCGTCAGGCGAGGGCCTGGGGGCCCCAGCAGCACACCTTTCGATAAAAAACACAGGGTCTGAGATAATCCTCCTTATAGACATTCTGAGCTCCTCGGCCAGGGTCTCCTGGAAACCAGGAAGGGCCTCCTGTGGTGGAGAGGTGCATATTAGCAGGGCATCCCCACAGAACTCCAACCCCTACTTCCAGGGACAGAAAGGGACGGGGGATGGAAATCAGCCAGCAGGGCTGAGGCATGAGCACACAGAGGGCAGGAGGCGGGCGGCTGGGGGTCCTCACCACGGGTACAATGTATGTGTAGTGGGTGACAGGGCCAGTGGACACCGGGGCTCGCTGGCGGAGGGTCTTCGCCTCCTCCTGGGCCTCAGTCAGCATGCCCCCACACTCCGTGTACCTCTCCCGCAGGTCCTGCAGCTGGGAAGCCACCTGCAGGTTCTGTTGGGACCCAGGCGCACCCGCCCAGCACACCCCGCCCACCCTCTCCCCAGTGTGCCAGGAAGCCTGGGCTAAGAGGCAAGCGGCCCAGTCTCTAGACCCACATAATGACATGCAGGGTGCCCCCGGCAGGTCCCTGGACTCTACTCCACTCAGACCCCAACTGAACCTGCCAGGCCCCTCGCCAAACACCCAGGGTGTGCAAAGGGACAGACCCAGAGCCTGCTCAAGGAGCTCGTCCTCCCAGGAGAGTCAGCCAGCTGACCAAGGGCCTTGAGTTCCCAGCTCTGGGCCAGGGGGAGCTTCACCTCATCCTGCAGCCGCATCTGGATTTCCTTCTCCGAAGCCAGCTGCCGTTGCAACTTCTCCGTCTGGGCTCCATACTGGAAGGACCGAGACTGGTCAGCCAGACCCGAGACCAGTCAGCCTCACCCGAGGCCTCCCTACCACCTCCAGCAAGTGTTCCCGGGCACATGGCTGAGCCTTTGGCAACCCCTGAAGCAAGAAGTCACATGGAGGGCGCCTGGGTGGCTCAGTTGGTTAAGCGACTGCCTTCGGCTCAGGTCATGATCCTGGAGTCCCGGGATTGAGTCCCGCATCGGGCTCCCTGCTCAGCGGGGAGTCTGCTTCTCCCTCTGACCCTCCCCCCCTCATGTGCTCTCTCTCTCTCTCTCAAATAAATACATAAAATCTTAAAAAAAAAAAAAAAAGAAGTCACATGGAATGAGGCCCCATCAGGTGGGAGAGTCATGCATCCTAGAACACCCCGTGACCCTCTCTGGGCCTGCGTCCCCTCCCTGGGACAACGAGGGGGCAGAACGAGATGCTCTCCGACATCTCCTCCGACTCTGACTGCTGCACAGCGGGGCCTGGGGCCTGGCTGAGCCGAGGGCTCCGCGAGGCAAGGGCAGGGAGGAGGGGGCGTGGGTGCCCCGGGGGCCATGACAGGAGCAGGGAGCCCTGCACACACCCGGACGCACCGTCTGGCAGCGCTGCTGCAGCGTCAGGACCTGGGTCCGCAGCTGGGCCACCTCCCTCCGCTGCTGGTTGTGGGTCTCCATCCTGAGCGCCAGCACGTCCGACAGCTCGGCCATCTGCTGGCTGGCCTCAGCTGGGGGGACGCGGGGACAGAAGGTCAGCGCTGGCTCACCCGGCCTCCGGGGACCGGTCTGGCCCTCCCGAGGCCTCTGTCCACCCCACCCTTCAGCTGGGGCGGGGGACTCTGGGTTCGCAGGACTTCATATTCCTCCCTGGCTCTTCATCCCAATAAATGTCTGTTGACTGACATGGAGCAAGGCCCTGGGTGAGCGGCCGTCGAGACCTGGTCCCAGCGCACACAGAGCTCAAGTCTAGTGGGGACGCTGATGGGCAAGGAAATCCCACCAGGGCCTACTCTGGGCTAGGATGCAACACATGTAAAGGGTGTGCTGGGGGTCACAGTGGCACCCGGTCCTGCCTTACATGGTCTGCGAAGCTAAGGCCTCTGCAGGGTAAGTGGGACTCAGCCAGGCCAAGAAGGGCAAACAAGCCTCCCAGACAGGATGTGGAGGGGCCAATCACAAGACCCTGGGAGGGAGGGCTCGGGATCTGGGCAGGGCCCAGATCACAGGGGCTGGGGGAGGGGGCTGAGGTTACCCTTTGGCCAGTGGGAAGCTTGGGGTTTTAGGCAGAGGATGACATGGGTCAGATTTGGTTTTAGAAAACTGAGTTTGGGCTGTGTGCAGAAAGACCTGGAAAGACAGCAGTACAGGAGGGGAGACCAGTTAAGACCCAGCCTGGTCTAGAGTCAGGGGGGTGAGGAGGAGCAAAGAGACTTAGCCTTCCTTAGGAGGTGGAAGCAACCGAACGTGGGGCCCAGCTCCTATGCCAGGGGCCTGGCCATTCGGGGAGTTGGGGAACCCAGAGGGAAGGAAGGTCAGGCCTGCAGGGAGGCAAGCAGCATGAGTTCAGCCGCTCCCATCTTGCACCTGCATCTCAAAGCTAGACTTGAGCTTCTCAGGGACAAACCCTGTGCCTCCCTCATCTTCCTCAACACACGGTACCCGCTACTGCCCCAGACCCAGTGCCTCGCCTGGTGTCTGGCCGCTCACGGCTCCTTCTCTTCCTTGCTTCCAGGTCCCTCCTTCCCAAGCCCCAAATGACAAAATGAAACAGGCTTAGAGGGGCCCCACAGCTTCTGCACAGCTCTTTCCAGTGTGTGCAAAGCACGTTCTCAGCTGTGCCTCTGGAGAGGTCTGCAGGGCTGACATTATTCCTCCCCATTCTAAAGATGAAGTTTCAGAGACCTCAAGGAACTTGTCCAAGTTCCCACAGCCGGGAAGTGCCAGGGTGGGCCTCGAACTCAGGTCTCCAAACTGTGAGTTCTGAGTTCTTCCCTCGGCTCCTTGGGACAGCCCTCTACCCCCAAGTTACAGCTTCACGTACAAAACTGCTCCACACAATCCAGGATGAGCATCTGCTCCTCCTCCTCAAGGGCGTCGAGATGAGAGGCCTGGAGGGAGGGAGGGAGAGAGGAAGGAGCAGGAGTGTCAACAGCCCCCGCCTGCAGCTGCGTGCTCCTGCCGCAGCCTCACCTCCTCTCTCAGCTGCTCGTTCTCCTCCTCCAGCCGCCTCAGCTGCTCCTGCAGGGTTTCCAGCTTCGGGCAGTAGTGCGGCGACTCGGACTCCTGCACGGAAGTCCTAGCGGTGGGAGCGATGGGGGTCAGGGCCCAGCACGGGGGCGGGAGGGGGGGAACCCAGGTCCCAGCCCACCCAGGGTTAGCCCACCCGGGCTCAGTGTGGTGGTCTCACGTAGCCCCAGCAACCCTGCTGGCAGGTACACCGTGTGTGTCCCTGTTTGCAAATGGGGAAACTGAGGCACAGAGAAGGAGCTGCCCCGGTGAAAAGGCAGGACACTCACGGCTCAGAGGCTCCATAGGGATGATCATGCTGCTGCTCTTCCTCTTCTTCCTCTCCCTCTTCCTCTTCTTCATCCTCCTCCTCCTCTTCCTCCTCATCAGAGTCTGAGTAGAGCTGGAGGAGATCATCTCGCAAGCTCACCTGGCGTCTGAGGTGTAAAATCTGCCAGTGGGGGAGAGGATCCCTGTTGGAAGGCAGGCGGGGGGGATGGGGGCAGGCACAGGTCCTGGCACGAAGGGGATGTAGGAAGGTCTGAGATGGCGCACGCCCTACCCCTCCTCCTTGCCCAGTTACCTCCTCCCTGGCTGAGCCCAGCATGGCTTCCAGCTTGCTGTTCTCCTCCATCAGAACACTGTTCCGTTTCGCCAGGGACTGGCCAATGCGAGCCACCGTATTTAGGTCCCGCTCTCTCTGCAGAGGGGATCCCCATCCATGGGGAATACTTTCCTGTTTTCTGGGATCTCCCAGACAGCTGGGAGAAGCTAGGGAGTACACAGGGGTCAAAGGGAAGCAAGGCCACTAAGGGAAACCCTTCCACACCCTAGTTTTCCAGGGTACTAGAAAAGAGTCTGCCATCAACCCACTGTGGGGGCCTCAGTTTCCCCTTATAGAAAAGAGCAGGTCAGACCAGATGGCTCTAACAGCAATTCCAGCCTAGACATCATAAGAGGGACCCCCAGCTTGGCTCCGAGAAAAATAGTCAAGCAGGGAACGGACAGGACTCCTACCCCTCCCAGGCAGAATTAAAACGGAGGCCTGGCTAAGGCTCAGGATGGCCCTAGGGAAGGCAGTACACACCTCCTCTAGCAGATTTAACATCAGTCTGACATCTTCTTGGGTGATCTTGACTGGTGGGGTTCGGTCAGGACACAGCGCTGCAAAAACAAGTGATGCACCTGGGTCAGGAAAAGGGGGGCATATCCTACCCCACATCCCACTGTTTCCTGCCCTATCCCCAGTTCTCCTCCAGCAACAGGAGTCAGGGACAAGGGAGGAGAAGACTGAGCTCCATTCCTGCCCCCAATATCGTCTCCACACACACCCCCTGGTCCCAGCACTCCCTTCCCTGCTCCCAGGACCAACTGGACTCTTTTGTTCTGGAGGGGCCTGGGCGAGGTGAAGGATCCCAGTCCTCCAAGCTCAGGTGGAACTGAGTTCTCCGCCGCCTGGGTCCCTGGCACCTAGGAGAATGCAGGCGGCTAGTGGAAGCAGCCACAGACTGGCTCATCACCCCTTACCCAGAGGGCAGCCTTGGCCGCCTCACTGGAGCCTCGTGGGTCATAAAACGGACACAGTCACCCACCCTGCACCTGTTGCGTGTGGAGAGCAGGAAGAGACTTTTCCAGCACTGCAGGAGGGGGGCCGTGAGCCTCTAAACCCAAATCCAGAGATCTCCTGCCACCCAGGAGAAGCTACGAGGGGACGAAATCGGAGCCCCCCGCCCATCCCTAGGCTGGGGAAAACACGGCTTTGACCCCCCGCAGCCAAACGGTTGACAAAACCTCCCCCTCCGCCCACCCACCTCCCCAGCGCCGCGCGGCGGGCCAGCGCAGGCTCAGAGCGCACGGGGCAGCGCCCTCCCGCAGCCCCCCGCCCCTCTCCTGGCACTGCGGTAGCCTGGGGAGGGGTGCCCTGAGAGTGCGCAGAGCTGCGGAGCAACGGGCGCGCAGAGCCCCTGGACCTGCCCCCCGACCACGATCAGGACACCACAGAAGGGAAGAGGAGATGGGCAAGAGGCGACCCGACAGGGACCGCAGACAGTGACATCGCCAAGTCGATAGAGCGATAAGACTGAATGCCAGAGGGGGCGGGGCGCTCGGAGCCGACGGGGCCCCCTTCTCCACGGAAATGCCTACGTCCCACCGGCTCTGGGGTTCCGGGGACCCGGGTTACCTTCCTCCAGCTCCCGAATAAAGGCGGCACGCTCGGGGCCCGACACCCCAGGCCGACGGCCGATGTAGGCGGCCGGCGTCTTCCAGATGCCCGCCGCCTTTCCAGTCCCCAGGCCAGTGGCCGGGGGACCAAAGGGCCCCTGGAATATGAAGCGGGTCCATGGGGCGTCCGAGGTGCCGGGCACGGACTGGGCATGCCGCTGGGCGGCTGAGAATGCGGACACGCGTGGGGCTCCTGCCGCCGATCCAGCCTTGGAGGTCGGGCGAGCTCCGGCTGGGCGTCCCGAGACGGAAGGGGATCTGGATCCTGCTCCCTGTCCGGCCGCGGGTGCCCGCGCAGGGGCGGCTGCAAACTGCGCAGAGGGCTCTGGAGCGGGATTGGCTGCGAGTGGGGGTGCGACGGTGATTCCCGCCGGATCCCGGGGTCTGAACCGGTGCCTCGCGTAGCCGGGCCCCGACTCTTTAGGACGCATCTTGAGTCCGCAGTCGGCTGCCGCAGCCGGGCCTTTATAACCAGCGCCCGGAGTGGGCGCCCGCCGGGCCATACCACGCGCGGGAGTGGGCGGCCGGGAGCAACCAGTGAGGCCCCGGACTGGGGGTCGCGCGCGAGGGGAGCTCTTGGTGGCGAAGCAGAGCGCCAAAATCAGAATAAGGGGAAGAGTCGAATGGCGGTTCCAGCCGGTTCCGTGGGCTCGGGTTCCGAGTGCAGGGCTTCTCCTCCCCTCTCCACCTCCCGAGAATGGTTCTGCCCCAAGTCGCCGCTTCCCTGGAATTCGAGTACAGAGACTTCGAAGTCCCTACTGGGGACACCCCCTCCCTCCGCTCCGGCCAGGGTTGCCGGCTGCCCACCCTGGGTATGACCTGGGAGTTAGGGCAGTTTTGTGCTTTCTCCGGTAGCTGGGACATGAATCCAAACTCCAGTATTGTCTCAACGCGCTGCCCAGTCTGGCGCGTCACACTGGTCCCTGCGCTCACACCCCTGTGCTCCAGCCGCTCGACAGCCGTCTTCCTTATTTCTTACTTCGTCTTATTACCTTTGCTTGTGCTTTACCTCCAGCCCTCATTGGCTTTGCCCACCTCCTCCCGCCCTGGCAGACACCTGTTCTTCCTGGAGACTGCGCTTAGAGGTCTCCCGGGTGAAGACCCCTCGGACCTCATCCCGCATGGCCCCTGAGCGTGTCCCGCAGAGTGCGCAATGGGAGACGGTACCTACAATGAGTTGGATGGGGCGGCAGAGGAGTCGGTCGGTGGCCATTTCTGTCCCTTTAGACTGGAAGAACCTGCCGGCCAGAAAGAGATGGTTGCGGCACTAATTCTTTTAAAGCCTTAGAATCATTCTTGGTGCGCAAATTTTCTTCCCTTCAATAACCCATCAATCACCTGTCCTGCTTGATTTACCTCCTAAATATTTCTCAAATGACCAGTCTCCTCGTCAGTCCCTCTGCTGTTGAGGCCTCATCCTCTCTTCTAGATTTTTGTGATAACCTCCCTGCCCCCTCCACATGAATCCATTTCTAAGGAATTCCAGGAGCCCCTTCCCCACAGCCATCACGCTAAGCCTGAGCCCAGGACAAGGGGCTACTGCCCAAGGGCTACACCTGGGACAGAGGTTTCTAGTGCTGACAACGTGCCTTGCGGGCCAGATGTCCGTGACACAGCATGGAACAAGAGACAAAACCCAGGAACGAGGATCAGACTGCCCTGTCCACCAGCTTTCCCATGGAGAAGCATTGTGGTAAGAATGTTTCCTTCCATCTGGGTCCATTCATTCATTTGACAAATATATACTGAGTCCCTACGATATACAAATATAAAATAAATAAATAAATAAAATCCTTTAAAAAAAGATTATTTAACACAGAGAGAGAGCACGCACAAACAGGGGGAGGAGAGGGAGAAGCAGGCTCCCCGCTGAGCAGGAAGCCCTATGCAGGACTCTATCCCAGGACCCTGGGATCATGACCTGAGCCAAAGGCAGATGCTCAACCAACTGAGCCACCCAGGTGCCCCCTATTTTATTTCATTTTTGAAATTTTTTCTTTTTAATTCTAAGTAAACTCCACGCCCATCCTGGGGCTCAAACTCATGACCCCGAGATCAAGACTGAGCCAGCGAGGTGCCCTAAAATTAGTTTTAATAATATATTTTATTTAATCCAGTATCTCCAAAACATTATCACTTCAACATGTAATCAACATAAAAAATTATTAATGAGATTATATTTTTACATTCTTTATACTAAACTGACTGTGCATTTTTTTTTTTTTAAGATTTTATTTATTGGGTGCCTGGGTGGCTCAGATGGTTAAGCGTCTGCCTTCGGCTCAAGTCATGATCCCAGAGTCTGGGCTCCCTGCTCAGCAGGGGACCTGCTTCTCTCTCTCTCTCTCTCTCTCTCTCTCTCTCTCTCTCTCCCCCTCTCCCTCTGCTGCTCCCCCTGCTGGTGCTCTTTCACGCGCTCTCTCTCAAATAAATAAATAAAATCTTAAAAAAAAAAAAAGATTTTATTTATTTATTTATTTGAGAGAGAGAGAGAAGGCAGATGCTTAACTGACTGAGCCACCCAGGCACCCTGGGCATTTTATTCTTAAAGCACATTTCAACTGGGACTCGAATTCATTCTTCTCTTTATTTTCCTGAATGTAATTTGTCTTTTTTCCCCTGTGTACCTTTATTTTTTTTTAAGATTTATTTATTCGTTTGAGATACAGGGCGTGCACAGAACAGGACATACAATAGGGGCCCATTCTATTCCTGCTGAATGGATGTTTGCTGAATTGAATTATTCCATGAGAAAGCAGCCCTGAGGACCGTGGGAAGTTTGGGGTGAAGAAGAAGAAAGTGGAGTGAAGACAGAGCTGAAGGGGACCCTCAGGCAGCCAGTAGACTGCACCCTCTACCCCCTCCCCCCGCACCTTGCAAGGCAACTCTAGCTATAGCCACCAGAGGGCGGTGCCAGCCCGCATACCCCCTACCCTCACCCAGCCAGCCCTCACGCATGGGATCAGTGACCCCACAGAAGAGGCACAGTAAGGATGGCAACTTCATTGGACGGTTGGAGAAGCCAAAGCTCAGACCCCTGGTCACTCCACAAGTAAGCATTTTGGCCTGGCTGATAAGCCCATGGCAGCCCAAGAGACCCCGTGGGCCCCTCTCCAGTGGAGTCCTTCAGCCCAGTTCTGCTGCTCTAACCAGAGAGGTTGGCAGAACAGAAACCATAGACCTCCTCCTTCCCTCCCAGTATGCACCCTGCTGAACTAGAGAGGACAGGAAGGGGCTTGCGACCCACCACAGCCATGAACTTGGGGCCAAGCATAGTCACTCCAAACCCAGCCTCAGTGCACCCCCGGCTCAGGCCACCTTGCCTGGCCTGATCCTGGAAAATGAACCTAGGACAGGCTACCCCATGGCAAGAGCCGCTGAGGGTCAGTGCCAAGGATCCCCGTGGGGTCAGACCCCAGGACCACTTTCTGCGTCAGACTGGGAACAGGGCAGAAGGGAGTGCCTTGGACATGGGCCAGGGGAACCGCCTCACCACCCCCACTCCCGCTCCCCTCCTGTGGGACTCCTGGGACCCCTCATCCCTCTCCCCACCAGTGCCCAGGCCCCTCCACAACGTAAGGCCCCCTTTCCTTTATTCCTTCTTCCCAGACCCTGGTCAGACTCTTGGGCACTGAACACTCTGAGCCTCTCCCGGGCCTGCGCTGAGGAAGTGGGGATGCTGGGGGCCTGAGCCTCTCAGCCTGGTGTCTTCTGGTTTTCTAGGCCCCCTGCTGGTCAGGAGAGGGGAAGGAGAGAAAGCAGAGGGGAAGTACCTGGGGTGATGGTGGGGGTCAGCGGGCGAGCCTGCTGGCTCACTCCTGCTCCTCTCTGGCTCTCCTGCTGAGGCTGGCCTCCTCCTCTGAGAAGCCCTCCTTGCTCCCAGACGGGGTGTCATTTCTCCTAACTCTGTGCTCATTTTCCCATCCTCACATCTTTGCTGCTCCCACTGCCAGGAAATCCCAGGTACATTCCATGATTTCCGTTGAACACTTCCTTATTTGAAAGGCGACTCAAATGTCGTCCACTCCCTCCATGGGCTTGCTGAACCCACTGAGACTCCTAAGCACATGCGCACTCTCCTGCTACCATTGCTTTCTTGTCTGTTTCACACCCGGAAGACAAGAATGTGGGGCATCTCTATCCCTAGGGTTGTGAGCAAAGCCTGGCAGAAAAGGTCCTTAGGAAGCTTTTGGTGATTGAAGGAACGAATGACCCACGAATCTAGCCCATGAAGAGTGCCCCTGTTCCTTCCAGAGACCGGGACTGCATTTGGACACATTTTCCACAGCTCCATTGTACTAGTAATTATTGGGAACTGGGGTCAACTAACTGAATTTCTCAAATCTTTCCCACGTGTCTTGGGGGTTACCAAATTTCCCCATGTTCTCTAAATGTGCATAGATGTTTTGGATCAAGCATAGGATTTAGGATTCCATCTAATTATTTCCTACTTCTTTATGTTATCTTGTTGAGTGTATCTTTTTAGCCAACTTACATGCTTTTTAGATGAGGTTGTATAGACATGTTTTCAAAGTTTTTTAGTGTAAAACTTAATTTATTTTTCATTCTTAATTGATTTTTAAAAAGATTTTATTTTATTTATTTATTTATTTTTAAGATTTTATTTATTTATTTGAGAGACAGAGAGAAACAGCATGAGAGGGGAGAGGGTCAGAGGGAGAAGCAGGCGCCCTGCTGAGCTGGGAGCCTGACGTGGGACTCGATCCCAGGACTCTTGGATCATGACCCGAGCCGAAGGCAGTCGCTTAACCAACTGAGCCACCCAGGCGCCCTATTTATTTATTTATTTAAGTAGGCTCCACACTCATAGAGCCCAATGTGGGGGCCTGAACTCATGACCCTGAGATTAAGGCCCAAGCTGAGATCAAGAGTCAGACATTTAACCAACTGAGCTACCTAGGCGCCCCCTAGAGATTTTGTTTTTAAGTCATCTCTACACACAATGTGGGGCTTCAACTTAGAACCCTGAGATCAAGAGTCATATCCTCCACTGACTAAGCCAGCGAGTCGCCCTGTTAATACTTTAAAAACATTTTTAATTTTTTAAGAACATTTTAAATTGACAAACTGCATTTTTAACAGTACTTTTAGGTTCACAAATGATAATTACTTTGGATTTATTTTGATAACTTGATTTTTTTAAGTTTTTTTTTTTTAAGTAATCTCTATGCCCAACGTGGAGCTCAAACTCATAACTCCGAGATCAACAGTCGCATACTCTACCGACTGAGCCAGCCAGGTGCCCCCTGATAACTTGATATTGAAATCCCAATGTAGGGCGCCTGGGTGGCTCAGTCATTGGGCGCCTGCTTCTCCCTCTCCCACTCCCCCTGCTTGTGTTCCTTCTCTCACTGTGTCTCTGTCAAATAAATAAAATCTTTAAAAAAAAAAAAAAAAAAGAAATCCCAATGTAGGGGCCAAGGGCAGGCTTCCCCAAAATGCGCCACTTGGGCATAAAGATTATTTCAAGGTAAAAATAATCAAAACCCAGCAGATGCAGGAAAAGCTCTCTGCCTCCCCCTCAGCTACCAAAATTTTTCCTGTTTTTCCAAACCTCTCCTCTCACTTTCCGGCTAGTGAGCTTTCTCCCCTTTGTATCCTCAGACCCTTCCCCTCTCCTTAGCTCAGATAAGCTTCCCATTGCCTCACTGTCTTTGGAAGTTCATGTCTGCATGGATTCCCCATAGGTACACCTATTAAATTTGATTAAATTTGATTTTCCTCTGTTAATCCTTCTCGTGTCAATTTGATTCTAAGTCCAGCTGGCAGGACGTAGGGCAGAGGAAGGTCTTCTGCCCACCACCACCTTGTTGGATTCTGCCCCTCATTCTGGCTCATTGCCATTTCTGGGGGCGCTTGGTGCTGCCTCCCTTGTCTTCAGCGTGGCACCTGCCATTGTGATAGGTGGGTGTCGCTCTCCACTGGTACTGGTGACATGGAGGTAGACCTGTCTGTGGTGGGTGGCCGACACGAACATTGGCCCAGACCACCAGGGCCGGGCTTCCTGTTCCTTGGGTGTGGCCGCTCAGTCAGGTCTGCCCACATCACCTAAGCCTGCACTTCCCCCTCTGGTCGGCTCCTTTGCTGAAACCCAGGCACTCAGCAATTCGGCTGCCTCCCTGGAATAAGCCTACCTAAGTGGAAGAGATTAGCCGGGGAGACTAGTTCCGAGTCACAGCAGACACGTCGGGAGATCTACCCCGTCTTCCACGCCTCCTTCTTTTCTTACCATCAGGACCCTGATTTTATCAAGGGGGCAATGTGTGCAATAAAATATCCTCAATTTCCCAGCTTCCCTTGCAGCAAGGTAGGGTCATGCGACAGTTTCCTGCCAATATCCCTGGGGGTAGATGTCCCTTCTGGAAAACAGAAAGGCAAAACTCCTCTGGGAAAAAGCCTTTTGCCATTCGCCCTTCCTCCTGCCTGGAATCACTGTGCTCTCATTCCGTCTTCATGTGCAGGAGGCAGAGCAGGCATTATCCCCATTTTACAGAGGAAGAAACTGAGGTTCATAGAAATGAATTGATTTTTTCAAGGTCGAGGCTCAGTTAGCTCCTACACAAAAACCTGAAGTGTCAACTCACTTCATGAACCAGCTTAAGCTTTCCCTTTTTGTCCAGGCTGCCAGGAAGCTCAGCGCCTCATGTGAAGCTCAATCATGACTAGTATTAACCCTTAACACTGGTGCTTCATTGCCCTCTCCCATCCCTTTTCCTCATTGCCTCTTAATGAGACTTGTGGTCCCTTCCCCTGCCCACGCCTCTGTAAACTGTCCCTTGACCGAATTCTCAAATTACCCAAGTTGAGTGGATTTTGCCAGGGCCCTGTCATGGGCTGAATGTCTGTTTCCCCCCAAATTCACATGTTGAAGTCCTAGCCCCCAAGGTGATATTTAGAGGTGGGGCCTTTGGGATGTATTTAGGTTTAGATGAGGCTATGAGGGTGGGGCCCTGTGATGGGATTAGTGCCCTTCTAAGAGGGAGAGATCTCTCCCTGAGCTTGCACCAAGAACTCAGGGAGGAGGTGGCTGTCTACAGGCCAAGGAGTGGGCTTTCGCCAGGTGTGGAATCTGCTGGGACCTTGATCTTAGACTTCCAACCCCCAGAACTGTGAGAAATAAATGTCCGACATTTAAGGTCCCAGCCTATGGTATTCTGTTACAACAGCCCCGGCAGAACAAGACAGCCCCAAACACAGAGTGCAGAGGAAGTGCACTGTTAAAAGCCCTTGTGATTCTGAAAACTCTGTCCAGTCCCCTCCCCTCAGCAGAGTTCGGCTTAGCATCCTGCATCTCATCACCTCTTGCCTGCACCCCACACCTGCCTCTCAATTGGGCTCCGCGCGCCTGCCCCCAGCACATCCGTGCCAGTGCCAGAGATCCTGTGCAGACTAGGCCACGGCCTCCCTCCACCACCCAGCCTCAGGCAGGTGAGGAAATGAAGCCATGGCAGGCCCAGAGGTGCCACAGGTCCTCAGGCTTGGCAGGCACGTTGCAGCTGGGCCAACGGGTAGGGAGATGGGGGATGCACGTGGGGAACCGTCACATAAGCGGACAGTCACGACATCGGGATGGGTGAAATGATGGTGTGCATGGGGCATTACAGAGCAGAGAAGGGGCCCCAGTTCGGCCTGGCTGGGAGCAGTGGGAAGTCATGGAGGAAGTGTTCCCGGAGGGAGGTCTGAGCAGGGTCCCAGTGAGTGAGCAGGTGAAGGCATCCTGGGCAGAGGGAACAGCATGGACAAAGATCAGGAGGCAAGAGCCAGCAAGGAGGATGCTGGCTGAGGGGACAGAAGGGATGGGCAGGGGCTGGGGTGGCTCACCCCAGACCAAAAAGGGGTCTGGACGCCAAGCCATAGGCCACAGGGAATGTTCCGCCCAGGAGAAATCCACCACATGTACGCTAAGGCTGGACGGGGTAGGGCTGGAGGCTGAGGCTGGCAAGGAGGCCACCCCTTGGACAGACACACGAGGCCTGGTGTCCCTGAAGGGGGGACTCATGCCCAGCCATCTCTTCACCCCTCCCACCTCCTAGGGTTCCAAGGTTCCAAGCTGGAGGCCTGTGAGTGTGTTTGTGCATTGAATTAAATCTACTCCAGATCCTTAAACACTCCTTTCTCCCTGACTCCCCTCTGTGTCTTTGCTACACACAAGGTGGCCATGAGTGCATGTGAGACCCAGCCAAGGAGGCATCAGGCTGCTAGGGGAGCCCCCAACTCCCCATCCCACCCCTAAACCCCCCCTCCCCACCCCACCGCACAGCCTCCATTAGATCTGTGTGTTAGTTTTATTTTCTTTGCTTTGGTCTATACAAAAAAACCAATAACCAAAAACATAAAGCCAGAATAATAAAACTCTCTGCTGGGACCTCCCCCAGCCCCCCACACCCACGTGCAGGAGGTGGTGGTGGGTTCGAAACAGGAAGGGGAAGAGAAAGCCCCTCACCGCACACCAGAGGGGTCAGCCAAGAGCACTTCTCAGGAGTCAGCTAGGGCGGTTGTGGGTGGGACGGGGTGTGAGGGCGTCATCCCCAGAGCTCCCAGGAAGGGGCCAAAGCCGGTTGAATGTCCTGGAGAGAGGAGCAGGAGGGTCCTGGAGTGGAGGATTCACTCTCTGCATCTCTGTCCCATCTCTGTGGTCCGTCCCTGAACTTTTCAAAAACAAGCTTTGGATTCTGGGCTTTGGGCCTTGAACCTGGGTCCTGGACACCCCAGGGGCTCGGAACAGCTGGTTGGTTGGAGTTCAGTGAGACAATCAGGCCCAGAGAAGGAATCAAAGCTCTGTGGGGCCCGGGCCGCTGGAGTCAGGCCACCTGGGGTGGGGGTGGGGGGTGATTGCTGGTGGGGGAAGACAGCAGGTGGTTGAGTCTAAAGCTTTAGTGCCGGGGCCACAGAGGTGGGGAGGGGGTGTTTGGCCCTGGACCCACAGCCCAAGACAGAAAAGCAGGAGCAGATCATCATCCCAAGAAAGACCCTACAGAGGACCTCTGGAGGCGTGGGGTTCGGCGAGAAGTCGCAGCCCTGCTCCCCTGGGCTCAGGCACTTTTCTGTCTCGCCCCATCGCCTGCACGGAGAGCCTCTCAGATGAGGAACCGCACCTGGGGGTGAGGCAGACACAGAGGGGTCAAGGCAGGCCTGTGGCCCCTAGGAGCTCGTCACCTACCCACTACCCTCAGGAGGGGCAGGACTCCCTGCCCCCAGCAAGATAAGGGACTAAGGCAGGCCAAGGCGCACCCCTTCCTTGGGGAAGCTCAATAGCAAAAGGCACCACACTCGATCCCCCCCGAAAAGAGCCAGGGTTTCAGAGGAAACATGACAGGGCCTCCGTGCGAAGCAGGTTCTAGAGGGGAGGAAAAGCCTATCTCAACAGCCCGCGGGCATGAGGGAGGGCTGTGAAGCCTACTGGAGTGGAGCCGGCTAGGCCAGCATGTGGTCCGCCGTGGGGTAGGGGGGCCTCAGGCCGTCGCTGTAGGTGTCGATGGGATAGTCCCCGTCCATGTCCATGTGCATGTCCAGGGGGTCCAGGGGCACATCGCTCGAGTACATGGGGCGGTAGGTGGCATCCATGTCTGGGGAGGAGAAGAAGGCAAGAGGACCTTCTACGGTCTGCAGACCACCCTGCTGGACAGTCCTCGGTCCATCTGCAGTGGGCCTGACCCCCTCTCCAAACTCCCACATCAGGGGGCCTAGACAGGAATATGTGTGGATACTACACAGTGGCTGCCATGGGTCCTTTGGCCCTGGAGCTCACATCCTTCCTTCGCTCCTTCGCTCACGTCCACAGAGATCCCACACCTTAGTAGGCACTCAGTGGTCCCTGAGGAACTCTGCACACACTTACCATCTGCATAGGGTTCATTGATGGGGATCATGCTCTGGGCCTAAGGAAAGACACAGAGAGACATTGGGGGAGGGGGGAAGGGTGGAAAATGTAGGCTCTGGGCTGGGGGTGGACAGCTAGAGAGGCTGCTAGAAAGGGGGCCACGGAAAAGCAATGACCCCTCAAAGGAACAGAGGATGAAATGGAGTTACACAGTGCCCCAATGGGCTCCTCTCCTCAGGCACCCCCCCTAGGGAAGGTCCCACCATTCATGCTTGGGGGCACCCACAGAACTAGAGCAGCCCTGGGGACAGCAGTGCATGGGATGTCTTGAGAGCAGGTACCAGGAGCTGCCCCCCACCCCCGCACCAGGATCAGACAACATAAAATTGCCACTCTGGCAGGTCAAAAACAGATAGTTTAACCTACTACTTCCATCTGCTAGAAATTGTCATCGATGATCCAGTTATAAAATAAAAATCTACAAAGTTGATAGTGTAGTAGGAGCCCCCTTAAAAGTGCTGTCCTTGTGCAGTGTGCAACTTGCACAACCATACACTGCAGTCCAGCCCAGGATACTCACAGCCTCCCAGGCAGCGGGGTCATGCTTGAAGAGGGAGTTGGTGAGCTCCACAGACACGCGCTTACGGTAATCTGGGTTCTTGTCCTCGGAGATGCGGAACAAGACAGCAGCAGCGTAGGTGGCTGAACAGAGAGAAAAGGAAAAACCAGTTCAAGCGCCTGCCTCCACCCGGGCTGGAGGACCAAGACCCAGCCCTCCTCTGCCACCCCCTTGCCCAGAGCACAGCCCCTCACCAGTGCCCTCGTTGTGGGAGTGCAGGAGCTCCATGAGTGGGGCCGAAGCGCCCTCAGCGTCAATGGCATCAGCAGCCTCCTTGTCCTGGGCCAGCTCGCACAGGACCCCGGCGGCCACGCGCTGGATGTTCTCCACGGACGAGTACAGGAGCTGGGGGGAGGGCGCAGGGGGTGGGCGAGGGGTGCAGGTGGGTGAGGTGTAGGGCAGGAGGGCAGCCCACCACCCAGCCCTGTCCACCTCCACCTCCCTTCTCTGGATTTAACACAAGGCTCCTACTGGAAAGTGTGGAAAACTCCACCTCCCTTCTCTGGATTTAACACAAGGCTCCTACTAGAAAGTGTGGAAAAGTCTAAGGGAAGTATAAAGAAAAAGGAAAGAAAACCAGCCACAACTCCCTTACCCACCTACGGCCTCTGGCGAGTTTCCATCAGGTTTTTATCATAGTCCTGTTTTACGCCTATCTATATAAATTTTGATCCCTGCTTTTTTTTTAGCATTTTTTTTTTTAAGATTTTATTTTTAAGTAGAGGCGCCGGCATGGTGCAGACGGTTGAGCATCTGACTCTTGGTTTTGGCTCAGGTCATGATCTCGGGGTCGTGAGGTCGAGCCCGCAGTGGGCTCTGCCCTCAGCGCGGTGCCTGCTTAAGACTCTCTCTGCCCCTCCCCCCACGTGCTCACTAGCACGCACCTCTCTCTCTCTCTCTCTCTTGCTCAGATAAATAAATAAATCTTAAAAAAAAAACCAAACCAACAAAAAAGATTTTATTTTTAAGTAATCTGTACACCCAACATGGGACTCAAACTCACAACCCCAAGATCAAGAGTCGCACACTCCGTCAACAGAACCAGCCAGGTGCCCTGCAGCATATATTTTGATATTTTGATTCCTGGTTGTCTTTTTTTTAACCTCATACTGTAACATAAGGCATTTTCCTACGTTATTAAAAAATTTTTCCTAGAAATCTATGAGTCCATACTGGTAAAAAAGAGAATACTAAAAAGCCAAACAATAAGAACAACAAAAACAAACAAACAAAACCCCTCATGGGTCACAACTGGGGGTCACAATGGCACCGATGATCCCTTACTCTGAACTCTAGTACTTAAAGGGAAAAGATTTCAAAAGCAAAAAATCCTTCAACTCACGGTATACAGCCATATGATATAACAGATCATTCTTTTTTTTTTTTAACCACTCCCTTATCATTGGCCACTCATTTTGTTTTCAATTATTGTAAGTAGCATTGTGATTGTTGACTGTAGGTATAAATTTTTGCCATGTTTTAAATTATGTTAAAATGATGTCACAAGGAAAAAGTCCCAGACTTGGTGGAGCCCGACGAAGGGCTCAATCCCACGACCCTGAGATCATGACCTGAACGGAAATCAAGAGTCGGAGGTGCCACCCACGAGCCCTGGACATGAATATCTCCAAGGCTCTCCATATAGACGGCAGAATCGCCTTCTGGGGCTATTTCATCACACCTTTGCCAGCCCAGGGCACTACCCACCCCCCCTTTTTCCCCCCTAATTTGATAGTGGAGAGTGGGATCTCACTGGGAGCATCAGCTTCATTTCTTTAAACTCCTGGGGTTGAGCACTGCTTGTTTATGAGCAACCTGGGGACTGCTTCTGCCTCTGCCCATCTAACCACTGGGGTCTAGCCTTAGTGAGCTCTTTCATATGAAAGGTATTAAACTCTTGTCTATTGTGATACTTGGCAAACATGTTCCCAGTTTGCTACTGACTTTTTCATGCTTTTTAGGCTGTTGTTTTGTTTTCTTTTAAGATTTTATTTATTTACTTGACAGAGAGAGACACAGCGAGAGAGGGAACGCAAGCAGGGGGAGTAGGAGAGGGAGAAGCAGGCTTCCCGCTGAGCAGGGAGCCCAATGCAGGGACTCGATCCCAGGACCCTGGGATCATGACCTGAGCCAAAGGCAGACACCCAACAACTGAGCCACCCAGGTGCCCCTAGGCTGTTTCTGATGTACAGATGATTTTAATGTTTATGTGGTTGAATCTGGAGATATTTTTCTTATTTGTGATCTCTTTCCTTGCTTTTTTTTTTAATTTCTTTTAAGATTTTATTTATTTGAGAGAGAGACAGAGATAGCATGAGCGGGGAAGAGAGGGAGAAGCAGGCTCCCCACTGAGCAGGGAGCCCGACATGGGGCTCGATCCCAGGACCCCTGGATCATGACCTGAGCCAAAGGCAGACGCTTAACCGACTCAATCACCCAGGCGCCCCGCTTTCCTTGGTTTTGAGCTTGGAAAGCCATTCCCATGCAGGGATTTGCTAAGTGGTCACTCCTGGTGTGGCCACTTTGCTCCACACTCCTCCAAAGACCTCTTGCTGCGTGGCCCAGACCCACCAAACCCATGGCTGCCAAGCTTCCCCTTTCAGTAATGAGGATGAGCAGGGGTTGGAGGGTCCTCTCCTGTCCACCTGCCCCAGACTCACCTGTACAAACAGGGGGATGGTGTTGAGTCGGAAGATCTCCATGCGGTTCATGGGATCCCGGGCGAGGATGTGCAGGGCTCCGGTGCAGCCCTCCACAATCTCCTCCATCCTCACACCGTCCTGCACAAGACGAGGCATTGGGGACGTGGCAACTAATGGCCCTTGGACCTGGCCACACACCCCCAGCATGACAATCTGACAAACCTCACGGGGCCTCAGAGTCCGCCTCCGTGACAACTTGCCTCCCCACTTACACACACGCGCACACATACGTGCACAAACAGGACAGCTCCGACCCCCAGGGAGGGCTCGCTCACCGTGTAGGGCTGCTGTGTGCCTGCTGCCACATGGCGCTGGGCATCCTGGTGAGCCTTGACCAGCAACTGGACGAGGCGGGGGATAACCGCCGCCTCCTGCAGCGGGGCGTGGTTTGCTGGGCACAGGGCCAGATTCCTGATCAGGCCGATGGTTGCCTGATAAGAAAAAGGACGATAATAGGGACATTTCGTGGACATCTGAAGAATCCCAACTTCCCAGCATCATCTCCTCCTTCCCTTGTCATCTCTCCATCCCCCAGGCCAGACACAGGCATGCTGGAAGATCTCCAGACCATGAGACCACTCCCAGCCCATGTCCCTTATTCCACAGGATCTGTGGGTCCTCATGTTCAACTCTAGTAGCCCCTGCTAAAATGATATCCCATTCCAGAACATTCTACCAGCCCCGTGCCCTGCCCCCACCCATCCTTTCTCTTAACAACCTCCCCCGCCCCCAGACACCAGAGTCTTACTTGCTTTTCTGATAATTCCCAAACCCTGATTATCAGCCTTGCTATGGCTGACCCCAAAGCTTCCTGCTTTAGTGATACTCATATTACAATCAATCCCCAGCAAGGCAGTTCTGGGAAGAAGCCTCCTCCCCAGGGCACCCCATCTCCCAGGGGCCACTCTGGCCTGCCACGGTCCCTCAGGCTCTTGCAAAGCAAGCTCTCACCTCACCTGACCCTCAAAACAAGAAGCCAGGAAGGCGGCGACAAAAGTCATGAGAGGTGAGGACATGAGCACAAGGTAGATGACCTGCCATGGCCACTTGGCACTTAGCTGCTAGGTCAAACCCTCCCCCCACCTCGGGCTTGCAGTAGGGACCAACCTCGAGGAGGGACCACATGTTTTTGTTTTCTCACTATGGATTTTAAAAATTCAATGTATAGGGGCGGCTGGGTGGCTCAGTCGTTGAGCGTCTGCCTTCAGCTCAGATCATGATCCCAGGGTCCTGGGATCAAGCCCCGCATCAGGCTCCCTGCTCCGCGGGAAGCCTGCTTCTCCCTCTCCCACTCCCCCTGCTTGTGTTCCCTCTCTGGCTGTCTTTCTCTCTGTCAAATAAATAAAACCTTAAAAAAAAAAAAATTCAATGTATAACTCCTTAGAGCCATTCTTATCTGTACTGTCCAACTGTCTAAAATTTCACCAATGGGAGCCCCGCCAGCTGGCTCTCCTCGACCCAGGCAGCCCCCTTCACACCCTTAACTCCGTATGGCAGACACTAAATGTCCCCCCAGAACCCTATTTTTTGTCTTGTTAGCGTCCCCCCTGAACTGTAGCAGGACACATGGCCTTCTGACACAGGATACTTTGCTAGCCTCCTTGTATCTAGATGTGGCAACGTGACCAAGACCCGAAGTGTGAGCAGAAGTGATGTGTCCCATAGACCAGCCACATCGCCTTGGAACCTGTTAGAAATGCAGCGTCTCGAGCCCAGCCTTCGGGACTCAGGGCCTCTGGGTCACAGCAGCTTTGCCTGTAGCCATAACAGCTCCTAATCCCGCCCGCAGAGAGCGCCTTCCCCTTGCCGAAGCCCTCCTGCGGCCACAGTCCGCACCTTGACCAGCGGCCACTGGTTGGGCTGGTTGAGCAGCTTGACAATGGCCGGGATGCCATAGTTGAGGCGCACGGAGTTCTGGGCCATCTCAGCCTCGGGGTGGCGGCTGGTGAGGTGGCGCAGGGCACAGACGGCAGGCTCCGTGATGTCATCCTTGTCGCCGGCACGCAGGATGGCGTGGATGAGAGCCTCCACGCCGCTGTTCTGGGTCACCAGCGTCTTGTTCTTGCTGTTGTTGCACGTCAGGTTGGACAGAGTGCCCGTGGCACAGGTGAGGACGTTGACGTCGTCCACACTCAGCTGGTTCACCAGAATCTTCAGCACGCTCTCCAGGCCCTCCTGTAGGTTGTGGGGGAGGCAACGGAGAGTGAGGGAGATTCCCCGCTCCCAGGAGTCTTCCTAAATCTGTCCGGCGGCGGGGTGGGGATGGCCTGACAGGGTCTGAAGCCCACTCAGCTGACAGTCAATGGGCCCTGCCCGCGTGCCTCGGAGCCCCCATCCCCATGCGGCTATCCCACCGGGCAGCTGCCGCTCAGAGCAGCTTGCCCACATACCCACAGCCAGCGGGCCGGCTGTGAACCCAGGCCTGTCTCTAAGCTTGTGCTCTTCCCTCCCACCCCCTGCCCCTCTGCGTCCTCAGACCCAGGCAGGGCCGGGAGGAAATTGTTGAGGCCACGTGCTTCCGTGGCCCAGCTGGCCTGCTCTTCCCGGCTTCTCATCTTTCTGGGCCTTCGTGCTGCCCTCTCAGTGGTCCCCAGGCCAAATGTAGTTTCAGGGAACATCACTGACCCAGAAGCCCCACTTCTCCCAGGGGGAGCCCCAGGGGCCTTGTGGTAGAACAGGAAGACTCCAGGCTCTGGGATGACACTGCTGAGTCCCAGCTCTGCCGTTTACTAGCTGTGACCAAAGGCCATTACATAATCCCCTGGGCCCCTGTTTCTTCACCTAACCACCTGGGTCCCCTATTCCACCTCTAGCTGTTGAAAGGGGTAAGCGAGCCAATGTCCACAAGTGCCTAGCAGGGTCCAGCACATGGCCGGGGCTGAATAAACAGCCTATTGATGGGGTGCAGGGGGCCTCTTAGGAATGGTAGTCGGGTTGGAAGGAGGGACCAGGAGTCTTGTCCTAAAACTGCATTTTTCCTTAAACTGTGTGTTTAGTCACCAGAGCCCCCAAGCTATCTCTTGGTACGTTACTGCTGCTCGCCGCAGGATCTAGGTCAAAACTGTTCCCCAGGGACCACCTGAACTGCAGCTTAGGAACATCAGCCCCTTCTTCTATTTCCCTTCCTGAATCCTTAACAGCCATTAGAGCCTTAAGCTAAAGGGAGGAGGGATTTCAGGGTATTTCCAGCCTCAGCCACAACGGGGCAAGATTTATTGGCCTCAGGCCTCCCACGGCTCCTAAGGTCAGAGTTGCAGACAGGAGCCTGCGTGCGGCAAGAGGGGAGGACGAGGTGGCTGGAGAGGTGGACCCAGGCCCAAACGCCTCCCTCACCTGTTTGGTGGCCACGTCCGAGAGGTTGCGCAGGGTCCAGAGGCAGTTCTGTACGAGGCGGGGGCTGTTGCTTGTCAGGTGTTTGCCCAAGGCCTGCATCCCACCTGGGGCATGGGACAGGGAGCACGTCGGCCATGGGGAGCATGGCTCACCAAGCCTGGCTGCTGGACAAGGCCCCCACCCCAGCCGTCCTGGCCACGTGGGCCATCCTTGCAGGCCATACTCACCAGCCTCCACAATGGCAGGCTTATTGCTGGGACACACGGACAGCACCTTGAGCACACGGCTGGTGGTCCAGAGCAGCTTCTCATAACTGTAGTTACGCATGATCTGCACGAGGGCCTGGGGTCCTCCGTTGGCCAGGATGATGAGCTGAGGGGGAGACGGTGGAGAACGAATGTGAGACAGACAGGAAGTATGACAAGGAACAAGGAAAGGAGAGGGGGTGACAGAGCTGTCACTACTGAACTTCAGCGAAAACCTGAATAGCTTTTGTGACAACTAAAAATGCCAAAATTTTGAAAAAAGGATAATACACAATGCTGACAAGGATGAGGTGAAACTGTACTAACAGACACCACCACTACCAACGCTGTAAGTGATACAATCCTTCTGGAAGTAAGGAAATATTAAAAACCCTCAGCCCCACTGTTGAAAAAATTGTCCACTCTTTGGGAAAAGCTGTGTGCCCAAAGATGCTCATTACAGCATTGTTTATAAAGGTAGAAAATCAAGAGCACTCTAAATGCCCTCCCTAAGAATAACGTCTGGGGCCCCCACTTCATGAAATGCTATTTGCCACGATAGAGGGTGATTCTGAAGATACAGGGTGATTCTGAAGATACAGAAAAAAAAATTTTAAATACATAGACAACAGGGGCACCCGGGTGGCTCAGTAGGTCGAACCTCTGCCTTCAGCTCGGGTCATGATCCCAGGATTCTGGGATTGAGCCCCGCATCAGGCTCCCCGCTCAGGGGGAGTCTGCTTTTCCCTCTCCCTCTGACCCTTCTTGTGTGCTCTCTCTCACTCACTCTCTCTCTCAAATAATAAATAAAATCTTTCAAAGAAACATACAGAAAACAGATGCAAAGTTGTACATTTGCCAAGGCTACAACCACGTACAAATACGCCCACAGGACGGCCCTGCAGGAAGCACATGGAGATAGCGGTGGTTGTGTGAGGATGGTGACATTTTTTCCTTTTCCTTTTCCTCAAAATATTCAGCTATATGATGAAAGATGTACAGCTGCGCATACTCATACATTTAACCTAAAAAGGGTAAGGAGGTAACCTAAAAAGTGGCCGGAAGCTGCAGCTGGACAGAAGGTGATGCTCCGCAAGACTGCGGGGCTGGGCTGGGGGCGGCGCACAGCCCACCTTGCTCTCCTGGTTGCCGTAAGCCAGGAGCTGCAGGCAGTCGGTGGTGATGGCCAGGAACTTGGGGTTGTTCTTGTTGAGCAGGGGCACCATCTTCTGCAGCCCATCCGCCAGGCGCACCGCCATCTTGGCGCCCTCCTGGTAGAGTAGCAGGTTGTGCAGCGTGGTGATGGCATAGAACAGGACCGACTCCACGGGGGAGCTGGGACGACGGGCAGGGCGTTAATGCGAGTCGGGTCCCAAGGGCCTGGCGTGAATGTGGGCTACCCCCCTCCCCAGGAAGCCTTCCCCATACCAACACCCCTGTGGAAACAGCCCTTGACGAAAACATCATTGTCCCTTGAGCCCGGCCCCGCTCGGCCCCGCTCGGCCCTGCTCGGCCCCGCTCTTACGCACGGAGCGCACAGTGCGCACCGCTCCTCTCTCCACCAGGACCATGACTCCCCCTGCGCCCAGGGCTGAGCGCACAGTAGGTCTACTAAGGAACTACCACATGGCAGGCCATGTGCTAGAGCGGTCCTGTGAGGGGATCAGAGTATCTCCAACCTCAAGGAACTCACAGCCTGGCATGGATATAAGGAGAAAGACCAATGAACCTTGCAAGCTGCGAAAGATATGGGAGGCAAGGAACTCTCTCTGCTGTTCCCTCTGCCTGGGATACTCTTCCCTTCATCTACCCGGGCCAAACCCCACTCATCCGTCGGCACCCTGCTGTCAGAGTGCACAGAGCTCTGAGCAATCTTGGGCAGACCGCTCCCTAGCCTATACCGGATCCTGGGAACTAACCTGCTAGTTTCTTACATGCCGTCTCCCCTGCTAGGCCGTGAGAAGCTGAGCCCCAGGACTGGGCATGGGGCTGCACCTGGCACACAGTAGGTCCTCGATAAATGTTGTATGGAAGCCCAAGGGAGGGGAGTCCCCAGGATCCCACAGTGAGTAGGGGTGGGTACCTGAGCATGCGGACCAGGGCAGGGATGCCGCCTGACTTGAAGATGGCAAGCAGCCCCTCGCGGTGGTGGGAGAGGTTGTGCAGGATGCTGGTGGTGCAGCGGGCTGTGTCCAGGTCACTGGTGTTCTGCATGGTGCGCACCACGGCCGCCACCAGCTGGGGCGAGCCCATCAGCGCCCGCCGCGACGCCTCTTTCTTGGACAGCTGGTTCACAATCATGGCTGCCTTGGTCACTACCACCTGAGGGGGAGGGGGAGGGATGGGAAAAAGTGAGCAGATGGGCTGGGCCAGCTGCCACTGTGAGATGAAGGGGCCCGGTGAGCCCGTCCACAGAGTTCAGACGGACCCAGCTCAAACTCTCCCCCGCTGATGTGGCCCGGGGTAGGGGGTCCCCTGTAGACACCTGACCTCTCCCCTCTCTGCCCCGCCCCCGCCCTGGCCAGACCCCTCCCAGACCGGGTCCTCATCGTTGAGCAGTTTGGTGAGTTCAGGCAGGGCCCGGGTGGCCAGCTCGGCATCATCCTGGTAGTTGATGAGATGCACGATGGCTGACTTGAGCAGCTGGGACGGCTCGGCCAGCCGCTGCAGGTTGGTGCTCTGACCCTCCACCTGGGTGGCCAGCAGTAGCGAGCTGTCTTCCCCTGTCACACCAGGACACATGGCCTCCCGCACCCGCTTGGCTCTGGCCGTCGTGGACATCTGGTACTCCAGGTCGCCTGGGGGGGGGAGGGCAACGGGCAGGGACTGAGCCATAGGAGGTGCATGGGGGGGGACAATGGTGGGGGGACACTGGGGAGCAGGGCAGGCCTTGTAGACAGCCCACGTGGGTTCCTGGGGCTAGCTCCCACCCCAAGGCCCCAGCGACACCCCTCGCACGGTTCTGCCTCTAACCAGGGGAGGTCACCACTGCCTCAGTTATGTCAGCTGTAAAATGGGGCCCCACCTGTTCTGTCCA
The DNA here is from genome assembly GCF_964656455.1 of Halichoerus grypus. Taxonomy (NCBI): domain Eukaryota; kingdom Metazoa; phylum Chordata; class Mammalia; order Carnivora; family Phocidae; genus Halichoerus; species Halichoerus grypus. The sequence goes on from NC_135713.1 coordinate 189,183,303, forward strand.
TCACAGGGAATTCTTATGGGAATTAAATACTAGTTGTAAATCGCTCTGAAAAAAAGGATGTAGTAGTACACACATCCCTACAAAAGTGTTAGTGAATGTTACTATTCATAAGAATAGTTAACATTTTTTGAGTACTTAACTATGTGCTTAGCAGTGAATTAAATGCTTTTCTTATATTTTCTCATTTATCTCATAATAACCCTATAAGTACTGTTATTATCTCCATTTTACAGATGGGGAAACTGAGGCATGGTGAGATTCTAGGAGCCCAAGCTGGGGTCTGAATTCAGACAGCCTGACTCCAGAGCCCAAACCCCAACCCTATGCCCCTCCCTTAACAATCAGGTTGAGGTAGCAGGAGACAACCTAGGTCTCCTCTCAACTCTGAAATCTCATGATTCTAATTATATCCTCATCATCTCCAAAGAAGCCAACTCTCCCATTACATAGGCAAGCAAATAGAGGCCCAGAGGGCCACCCAGTATCATACAGCAGATCAGAGAGAAAGGCGGGAGTGTGGGTTTCAGAAAGCAGGAGGTGGGTTCTCAGCTCAGACTCCGGGTTCCACCCCCTGGGTGGGTCCAGAGTCCCACATATAGGTGCCCAAGCTTCCCAGGCAGCCCGATGCCCTGGGGGACAGACACACAGAGAGGCAGAGGTTCCACCCTCCAATTAGTCGGGAAGGAGGAGACACCCAGAGACCTTTCCCACCTGAATGCTGGGCTTTGAGCTATCAACACAATGACTGGCCTGCCAATGGGCCCTTGCCTGCTGTCAGGGAGGAGAGCCCCGGGCGCTGAGGCTGAGCTCTGCTGGGCCTCCACCTGTGCCAGCCCACCCCGCACCTGTCCCAGCACCCACAGCTCATCCGGCTCAATGTTTGGCTCCCTGGAAGCACCTGTGGACAGTGGTCTAGGGCCCACATACTCCTCTCCCCCCAGAGAGACCAGTGCCCCGGCCGGAAGCCCCAGGGCCAGGAGCCAGCAGCTGGGCTGTCACGCCACCACCCGGCCTCAGGCTATCTGCAGGTCTCCTCCTACCCCCATCGGGAGCCCTGCCTCCCCATCAAATTTGAGGCTCCTGGAGCAAAAGGACCATCTTTCCTGATAGTCCATGGGTCCCCTGAGGGCAATAGTGATGCCTCGACATTATACTATAAGTTCATCGAGGACCAGGACCGTGCCTTCAGTCTGGCAGGAAGAGTCTTGCTTCCTCTCCATACGAGAGGTTCAAGGAAGAGGAATCCGCCGCCCTCTCAGATGGGGGCACCCTGAAGTAGCTGCGCCTCCTCCCTCAGACAGGAGCCCCCTAAAGTCGGCCTCCCTCTGCCCCGACAGGGCCGAGGCTGGTTTTTTGCTGAAGTATTTCCGTGGGAGAGTTTCCATGCAAGAGTCCCCGGGGATCCTGACCTTGGCTCTGGGGCACCTGGGTGTAGGTGGTGGTCTTCTTGAGCGTGTACTGGCACCCACAGGCCTCATCCTCTTCCATGATGCCCTTGCTACTGACCGAGGGCACACAGGTGTTGGCACCCGAGTGGATGCCAGAGTCATAGGTGTACGTCTGCTGCCACTCTGTCACCTTGATGGGCTGTTCGATCAGGTTCATCACTTCCATGGCGGCTGCTGGGGACACAAAGAAGGGACAGGAAATCAGCTGGTTCCAGGGAGGCATCCCAGGATCTGGCCCAGCCCCCAGCTTCAGCCCATCCCCAGGCCCAGGGAGGGACTGCCCACAATGGGATACCCAAGTGTGAGTCCTGGGCTTAGATCTCTAACCTCCAGCCCAGGGTGGAGCGAGCCCTATGGGCAGTGGGGCAGTGAAGAGCCAGATGCCCCAACCCAGCCCTGGGCTCGCTCACCTTGCTGTCCCCGCCCAACACTCCCAGAGCAAAAGGCACTCAGGACCTCCAGCAGCTTCTGGGGTCCTGCACACCCACCCCCATGCATGGGGCTCTCTGGGAAGGTCTCTGGTGAGGCACCTACACCCCAAGCACTGGACAGGAAACTGGGTGGGGCAGGGAGGCAGTCTGACAGGTTTCTCTGGAGAGCCCCGGAGGCTGCTGGGAGCCGTCAAAGGCTCCCTTGGAGACTCCAGGATCTCAGGATCTTTCCTGAAGATGGGGCAAGGATCACAAGTGACCCCAGAGGCCCAAGCCCTGAGATCCCTGTCTCTCCAGCACCCCAGCTCCTAGAAGCCTTTTCCAGAATTCTGAGCCCCACTGACCAGTTCCAGTATCAGCCACATACTACTGGGCCAATTCACCTCTCCGTAGAGCCCAACCCTCATTTGCAAAATGGGGTAATACCACGTCCCTCGCAGGCTGTCGTGAAGGCTGGATTTGTAAAAGACCCAGCCTGGTGCCAGGCACATAGTAGGTGCTCAGTGTTGGTGGCCATGGCCATGCACGTGGCCGTGGCCATATAGGAACACTGTCTCTCCCTCGGAGGGGTTTTCTCACTTCCTGTCCTCCTAGAACCCAGACTAGAGATAAGGGGTGGGGCAGGCCTCGGGAGGGGGGTCACTGCTATTCGGGTACCCCTTCCTCCCCCTGCAGAGACTTGGGGGCACTTGAGGTTCACGAATTGCTGGGCCCTACTGCGGACCCCTGGTGAATTCTCACTTGGTCTGTTGGGCTTCCCTGTCTCGGGAGCTGACCTCCAGAGTCCAACCCCTGGGAGGAGAGGCAAGGGAAGCTGTGCTCCAGGGAGGGCCTGCCCCGTGCCAGAGCGTTCAGGAACGCCGTCATCCGCACAAGCAGCCCAGGGTGGAGCCCAGGGTGGTCCTCCCCCCTTTACGGACAGGGAAACTGAGGCTCCACCAGGGGAGGTGGCACAGCAGAGAAATGGCAGAGCTGGGACCAGGCAGAGGCGTGAGGGATACCCCAGTCTGTGGCCTCTGCACACGCAGTGTGGCCTCAGACAGCAAACAGACCACAGGCCGGTCCACCCACGAAGGTGGACGCGACGCAGCCCCTCAAACCTACTGTGCCCATCGTGACGGGGAACTGGGTAAGGCCCAGGGTGGTTCGGCTGGCTCAGGCAGGCCCCACCCCAGGAACAAGGATCAGCAGGGTATGTCTTCCCAGGGCCACCCTCAAGGAGGAGGATGAATGATCCTCAGGCCTCCCTGCCTTTTATGGTGACACGGGCTCCTTCCCTGCCTGTGAGCGTACCTGAACAGGCAGAGGCAGGAGCCAGACTGGCTCCCAGCCGCCTCCTTCCTCTCCTCCCTTCACCCCAAGTGACTCAGAGTTTCGAGCTGATAAACAGAAGCAGGCCCAGAACGCACCAGACAGCAGGCTGGGTGCCACCAGCTGCACCCAGCTGCTTCCCAGGCACCGGCTATTTCAGGAGGAGCCCCCCGCCCCCGCCCTAACCACACACTGGAGGTGGGAGAGAGAAAGAATAGAGAAGTTTGGAGCAGCAAGCCTGTCACAGAGCCGCCCCTGGGGAGGAGAAAACCCCGGGGAGGAGGCCTTGGACATCCCAGCGCTGCCGAAGGGAGGTAAAACTCCATCAGGACACACAGCTGCGCTGACCCTGTAAATGCCACTACGCCAGGCCGAGGGCGGAGCCCCCATCTGGGCGCTGAGCCGTATAGTCAGATCTGCTCAGGACAAACTGGAAATCTCCAGCCCCGATCATAAGAACGCTCCATCTGAGCCAGGAAGAGCCCCTCCCCAGCAGAGACCGCCGCCTACCCCTGGGGCTTCTCAGCCCAGCCAGAGGGGCGCAGGCCTCACCCTGAACCTCAGAGATCACCCCCCACCACCACCACTTGCCAGCCCCATATCCACGGGGACCACCGAGGTCAAGGCTGGCCACAGGAGGGGCATTTTCCCAGCAGGCCCCTCACCACCCCCCCACCCCCGCCAGCCGCAGGCCTGGAGCCAAGAGAAGCTGAGGGCTGGCGGCTGCCCAGGGCGAGACAGAAGCCACAGGGAGGTCAAAGGATCCATGGGGGAAGGGACACTCAGCTGCTTTTACTGTCAAATGAATCTCACGCTTCCCTCAAAGCCACCCTGGCGGGCATTTATCCACGCCCAATTTCCAGTTGAGAAGACTGAGACACCACCCTGAGAACAGGGCAGTGCTCTGCTCAGATCGGGTCAGCCTCGCTGCACACCGGCCTCCAGCCCGCTAAACAGGGCTGCTCCCCTGGCTCCTAACAGGGGACGCCCTGCGGTCAAGGGGAGTGGGCGGCTGGGGTGTGGGTAGAGCGGAGCCCCTACGAGTGGGCGGAGAGGCTGGGGAGGCCAAGGGGACTCACAGCTGGAGGCAGAGCACCGGCTACGAAATCAGGCGTCCCAGCTCTGCCACAAGCTTACTGGTGTCCTTAGACGATTACTTGCCCTCTGTGCTTCATCCACAGAAAGAGTGGCCCAGCTGATCTCAGAGGAACGTTGATACCTAAGACTCAGGCTTCCCACGACAGACAAGAGAAGGCTGAGGGTGGACCAGGGGAGGGACGGCACACAGTTCAGAGAGGACACACACCAGAACGCTTCTCGAAGAAAGGATCCCGGGGTGAGCTCCTCCTGCAGCAGGAAGGCTAGGAGTCAGACCTCAGGCAGGACTGTCAGGCCGCCCCACCTTCCTCCTCACCAGCTCCCAGGAGAACCAGGGGAATTCTATCACCAAGAAACAAAAGTGCTGTTTGGGCAGTTCCCAGGGTGGAGGGGGCCGCGCCCAGCTTGGTCTCACCCCTCTCCACCCTGGACCCGGCGCGGGACCTGCCCCAATGCCCCCCGGACAGAGCCAGGGTGGAAGCAGGCGAGACAGGCACGGGCCCTGCCCACGCGCTCCGGCCAGAGCCGGGCAGAGCCAGACACGGGGGGCCTTTGTTTAGCAGCATGCTCTACTGTGGGCAACAAGATCACAGCGTGGGGTGGGGACAGCACCGGCGACAGGAAGAGGAGCCTGGGCCCTGGAGAAGGCGCGCCGAGGAGCCTCCCCACAGAGGTCCACAACTGGGTAGGAGTGTGCAGGCGAGCTTTGGACACACCCTGCCCTTCATTCCTGCTTCCTCCCCAGCGTGGCCACCTCAGCAGGCTGCCCCTGGGCACCCTAAGTCCAAGATGGTCCCGGGACAGTGTGGTCCAGTCCTGACACTCAAAATTACTGCCACGGGGTGGGGCGGGGCGGGCTGGCCGGCTCAGTCGGAGCAGCGAGCAACTCTTGACCCCGGGGTTGTAGCTTCTAACCCCATGTTGGGTGTAGCCATTGCTTAAAAATAAAATCTTTTTTAAAAACTAAATAAACAAAAAAAAAACACCCTGCCACCAACCTACCGCCGGCACCTGCCCCCCACCAGCACCGCTGTCAGTAAAACAGGGTCAGTAAAACACCTAGAAACAAGGGCCGGAATGGGCCGCCCAGGAGGCCTGCTGGAAGGAGGCTTAGACACACTGCACGAGGGAGCTAGAAGAGCAGGCAGGGCCCTCCAGAAGTTCCCTGGGCCAGAGGCCAGCAGCCATGCAGACGCTCAGTGACACGGGCTCAGTGACAGAGGAGGGGGCCTGTGGGCAGGGCAGGAGAGCCTGGGAGTCAGGGGAGAGGATCCTTCCAGCCCCGCCACTCACTGGCTATGTGCTCTCGGACAAGTCACCCGATTTCCTTAAGCCTCATGTTCCTCATCTGCAAAGTAGAGATGATCAAGCACTCCTTTCTTGAAACCACGTGTGGTTCGTGGATCTCACACAGCCGTGACCACGGAAGCCCTCTGTCCACAGTAAAGGCCCAGGCCAGCTTTCTTCTATTAGCCAAGCCAAGACATGGCAGAGGAGGAGGCCGGCAGAGTCGGGCCTGGCAAGGGGGCGAGCAGCCAGCCTGCTTTTTGGGACCCAGGACCAGGGAGGGTGTCTGCCTCCCAGCCCCAGGCCCGAGCCCCAGGAGTGGGGTGGGGTGTGGCTGGGGAGAAGGAGTTATGTCCGGTCCAGGAGGGGAGACACTGCTCTCCCACTGCCCTCTGCTCTCTCCTCTCTCCCCAGTCACATGAGCTGCTTCCTGCATCCAGGGGTGGCCAGGCCAGTCAGGCCGGGACATTCCCCACATAGCAGTCCCAGGAGAGAGGCTGGGCTGAGCAGGGTCACCAGCCCCCACCCTTCCGCACTGCCTCTGACTCCAGCAGAGCTTTGGCCAGCGGTCCCAAGAACAGACAGAAACAGACCCTAGAAAAGTAGAGACAGACGTGACTGCTTCCCTTGAGAGCCCTGTCTCCCCCATCAGGCTGGGGCTTCCCAGCTAGGCCTCTCCCCTCAGACTGGTGGCCTCAGCAGCAAACACCCCACAGACGAGAGGTTCCTTGACAGAATTCCGTAGTCTCTCCTTTCAGAATGGTCATTCCAAGCAGAGACTGAAATGGGCACTACATATGGCCAGGGCCCTGGGGACAGGAGAAGACAGAGGAGCCCATCCTCCTGGATGCTTCCAGAGGAAAACCCTCACTTCCGGTCTGGAGGACAGCCCAAGCTGCGGCCCAGGACTGGCTGGGGGTGGGGGAGGCTCAGGTCAGGCCATCCCAGCTGCTGTTTGTTTTCTTCCTTCTGGGCTCCTTCCCAAAGCAAACAAACCAGGGTGGGAAAATGAAGGGGACTTGGAGGAGAGGGAAATGCAGGGCCAGGTGGCTCGACCCTGAGGACCTCCGGGCTCCCCTGCGGAGGACTCCAGCTGGAGCTCCCGTCTCTGCTGGTGACCCTCTGTGGGCAAAAACCCAAACTGGCGGATCACCCCACACCAGGGCTCCTGAGAGTGGAAACACACCGCACCCAGCCTCAAGAAACAGCAAAGGGTGACTTGTGTCAGTGGGGCCTCACACACCAGGGCCTCCGGGGGGGCTGGGCAGCCCTGACCCCAGCTGGCATCCTCTCCTTAGGGGGTGATCCCCCAGGGTTTCATTCTGCAGGGATCTGCCTGACCCTCTCCCGGAAGTACAGGGAAGAACCAACCCTGAGTTCCCTGTTCTGCATTTGCTGGAGAAAACTAGGATTTGGATAAAGGTTTGGTTAAAATTTGTTATTGTCTACAGAGCGTGAGATCATCAAGATAGAGGCTAAGAAACAAGAAAAGAGGGGCGCCTGGGTGGCTCAGTCGTTAAGCGTCTGCCTTCGGCTCAGGTCGTGATCCCAGGGTTCTGGGATCAAGCCCTGCATCAAGCCCTGCATCGAGCCCCGCATCGGGCTCCCTGCTCAGCGGGAACCCTGCTTCTCCCTCTCCCACTCCCCCTGCTTGTGTTCCCTCTCTCGCTGTGTCTCTGTCTGTCAAATAAATACAATCTTTAAAAAAAAAAAAAAAGAAAGAAAGAAACAAGAAAAGAGAGGGAAAGAAATGTTAGTGTTGGGATTATGGATGATTTTTTTTTTCTTCTCTTGTAAACTTTTCTAAACTTTCCAGTTATTTTTTACAATGATCAGATGTTACTTTTTCAATCAACAGGGAGGAGGTGTCAGAGAGTCCAGCCTCCTCAGCATCCCCCAAATAAGCATACTGATTGCCCAGCCCCATCCCAACTCTGCCTGTCCCAGACACTCAGCCCAGTGTCCCTACAGTGGAGAAGGAAAGCAGACCTGTGAACCCACACTCTGCAGGTCACAGAGAGCTGAGCTTCTTGTCCTGAGGGCCCCAAAGGCTGAGGTGCCAGGAGGCTGAGCAAAGAGCTTTCTCTTCAGGCCTGGCCAAGGAAGTTGCTAGAAACTGGGGCAGTCCATGCCCCCAGACTGCCATCAGATTCAACCATGTCCCAGGAGAGAGGCCTCAAAATGTCACTTGCAGGGACACAAAGCTGGGTGGCCTGCCCCAGCCACACCTCTCTTTCTCTTCACAGGGGTCACTGGGCCAGCCGGCTCATAGATACCTGTCCCTCTTACCGCCAGGACTCTCTTCTCCCAGAAGACACACCCTGCGTGTTTTCCCAGGGACCCCAACAAACCTCAGACTGGCACCAAAGGTACTGACTCCTGCCTGCCCTCTCTCCCGGGCACGATGGCCCTCCTCCAACTCCCGCAGACAGAACCCTGCTTCCTCCTCTTCAGAGAAGAGTCGCCTCTGACCTTCCATCTCTCCCTCTTTTTTTTTTGTTTGTTTGTTTGTTTTTTTTTTTCCATCTCTCCCTCTTACTCAGCAATGCAAGAGCTCATCTCTAACAGACAGGAAGTCCTTCCTCCTGTCTAGCCTCCATTCGTTCCCTAAGAGCATCAGTCCCCATGGCTCTTGTGTCCCCAAGGGTGATGGAAAACCACAAGCTCAGCACCCTCTTTATAGCATCAGTCAGGACTGAGATCATTCTCTTTCCTTCTCTGTCACATCAAGTCCCCTCAGCCTTCTCTTCTCCAGGATCAATAATCCCCATGCCCAGGGGCCCCTCTTGACCTCAAGGGATCCAAAAGCCCAGTGCTGACAGGCTCAGTGCCCAGGCTGCACCCACACAGAGAGAAGCCCCATTTTCCAGGCCCATCTGGTGTCAGGTGCCCGGTTGGCAGAGGTGACAGGTCTCAGAGGGCAGTGACACCAGCCCCTCCCTCAGGGACCAAGGCTCTGGATGACCCCACCCCATCACCAGAAAGGCCCTCCCAGGCTCCCAGGCTCCGGGGCTCCCGGGTTCCCAGTCTCCCAGGCTCCCGGGCTCCCAGTCTCCTAGTCTCCCAGGCTTGCAGGCTCCCAGGCCCCCAAGCAGAGGACAGCCAGCTCTCGGCCCCAGAGCAGCCAAGCAGTACTGACTGGCACAATCCTATAGCCCAGTGGCCCAGTCCTAAATCTGACTCTCATTTCTCTCTCCTCCCCAGGGACCAGGCTCCCCTTTATGTTGGCACAGCCCCAGCCCCAGGCAAAGCAGAAAGCCCCACTCCCTATACAGGGACAAGCCCAGAACAGCTCAGGATCTGGCCCGGCGCAAGCCAGGAGGCAGCAGCAGCTTTGACCCCTGCCCTCCTCTGCCCCACCAGCCTCCTCCACACATGGCCACAGCCCCTGGCCCTGGGGAGATGGCCCCCTCCCCCAGGAACTAAAATCCAAGCCATGGAAGTTTCAGAGGGCTGGAGGCTAGGACATGAGTCACCCCCTCCTGACCAACCTGCCCCCACCTTCACCACCCACACAAACCTGGCTGGGTCATTTAGAATTCTCTTCTCCCCAAACTCCCAGGCAGAGGCTCTCAAAGAGCAGGAGCAGGTTCTTCCCAGAGCTGCAGTTGGGTCATACATGATACAGCAGGATGGGCTCTGGGCTTGGAACCAGAGGACCCAAAGGCTAGTCTTGACCCTGCTTGGGTCTCGATGTGCAACTTTGGGCAAGTTACTTAACTCCCCTGAGTTTCAGTTTCCTCATCTGCCAAATGGGGTAATGATACCTGCCTCTAGGGATTGTCGTCAGGAATAAGTGAAAACACTCAAAAAAAGAAAAGTGCTGGTATCTGTAAAGTCCTCCCGTGCATTTTTAGTTACCATTTGTCAAGCACTTATTGGGTCGTGGGTATTACTCCCATTTTGCAGAGGTCACTGAGGCTCAGAGAGATGAAGGGACCTGACCAAGGCCACACAGGTAATGAGTGGCAGAGCTGAGATTCAAACCCAGCTCAGTCCACGCCCATTTCACTGTGCTCAGAATTGGCCCACGGCCCTTCCACTGACAGTCAATCACCCCATCTCATTCTCAGGTGGCTCTTCTCCCCAACCCCTCATCAGGACCTGCCCCTCCAGCCTCCAGCGGGGAGCCTCAGCGGGGAGCCTCAGCGCTGGCAGCCAGAACAGAGGTTCCAGAGGGAATGGGGGTGGGGCAGGGTGGAGAGGGCTCCTGTCACCCAAGCTGGTGCTTGATCTAGCAAGAAATGACTCATTGGATCCTACCTTTTCCCCCTTCTACCTCCCGTCCGAGAACCACCAGCTGCCACCAGGCACCTCCTAGCAATACTTCCTCAGTATTATCTTTTGATCACAGTCACAGACCAGATTAGCTAAACTAATCATTTAACCAATGTAATTACAATGCCTTCCCCTCCTCCACTTTGGCACACAGAAGAGGGAAAACAGGTTATTTTTGCCCAAATTCCATGACCTTTTGGCTCCCCAGAGGTACACTACCCATTAGAGAAGAAGGATGGGGTTCCCTCCTCAGCCTCCCCCTAACTCAGGGCACTCCACGGGGACGGGTCTGACCCCTGCCCACTCCCCCAACTACAACCAGGAAAGAGGTGGTAGGGTCTTCCCAACTGAGTCAGGCCAAGCAACCCTGATTCCCTCCATACTCCCTTCACCCCCGAACTAAGGGAGAGCCTGGCTCTTATATTTCCCCTCTGGTCCCCAAGGAGGCTGGCGTCCAAATCCCTGCAGAAAGACCACACTTCAGATTTTTAAAAACCAGTGCTGAAAGCCTGGTGATCTCCAACTCTGCCCAGGGAAGGGGCTCTCAGGAAATTGGGGTGAAGGGAGCCCTCCTGCAGCTCTCCCGAAACCTTCTGCCGCATAGCCTGTCCCACTCACCCCACCCAGCTCTCTCAGAAAGAGGTGGCTGGGAGACTGACTGCAAAAGCCTCCCGAAGGAATGCACCTTCAAAACCCAGAAATCAAATGGAAACCAAACCCCAAGCTCCACACTCTCCGGCCTCAAAGACCAGCCAGCTATATAAGGTGGGGGATGGGGCAGAGGGGGGAAAAGGCCAGAACAATCGCTCCCCCCACCCTCTTCAGTTTGGCCGCCCCACCCCCATTCCTGGGGAGGGGGCAAAGCTTGGGAGAGAGCCACTGGCGCAGGCCTCAAGCGAGGGGGTGTGGTGGTCCCCGGAGGCAGGAAGAGAAGGAAGAAGCTGCTTCCCCTTTGGCCCACCCCCCCACCCCTGCCCCCACCCCGGGCCCCAGGGGCCCAGCAAACAGGATGGAGGTGGGGGCAGGGAGGATAGGGTCAGAGCGCAGGCACTGGCCCGGGCTCAGCCGGGCCAACTGGGGGAGGGGGCTTTGTCCCAAGACGGACCCCCTAAGCCTGGGGGGAAAGCCCTTGGGCAAGGAGGCAGTTAAACCCGCAGAGAAAGCTGCCGTGAATACTTCCTCCTAGAAAGTTTGTTTGGGGTGATTTTTTCGACAATAAGAGGTTAGAGAAGAAGAGTAGTCCTGTTCCCCTGTCGACGTTCTGGAAGCAGCAGCTACTGGAAACTGGGCCAGGGAATTCTCCAACCAGGCACGACCCCTCCGCTCAGACCCCAGTCCGAGCCACGGGTGCCAGACACCAGCTGGGCGCGCAGCCGGGCCCTGCGCCAGTCCCGCTGTCATCCCATCCCACCTCGGATGGCGGAGCCCTAGCCCGGCACCCACCGGGGCGGAGAGAGGCGCCGCAGGTACAGTACCGACGAGACCGGGGCGCTGGAGGGCTGGGCCTCTGCACTCCGAGTGCTCACCTGCTCCGCAGGTGGGGCCCGCGACGCTGGGAAAATGTGCGCTCGGCCCCCACGGTCGGGCAAGCCGGGCGCAGACAATAGGGCCCCACCCAAGCCTGGGGGAGTAGAGAGGGAGGGAAAGCGAAGATGACGCGTGAGATGGGGTGAGGGTGGCCCCAAAGACAGCAGCGGCAGCAAGTTTCCCGAACTGTACATTCCTGACTACAGAGTGAGCCCTGGGACGCAGAGGAGCAGGGCAAAGTCTCCCTCACAAGAGTCAGGGCGAAGAGTCGGGGATGCGGCGTCGGGCGAGCTCCACCGGCCGCAGGTCAGGCGCGACCCCAGAGGCACCTGCCCTCATCCCTCCCCGCCCTTCTCTGATCTCCAGCTCACGCAGCCCCCAGCGCACAAGGCCGGAACCTCGCGCCCCCTGAGTCGCCGCGCCCAAGGACCCCAGCGCGCCCCCTGCCGCCGGTGCAGGGTGGCGCTCCCTGGCTCGCTCCCTCACCTGCCCGGAGACGGCGGGGATCGGCCTCTCGGCCGCTCGCCGCCCTTCCCTCGCCCCAGCGATCCCCGCCCCGATCGTCCGCACCTGCTTGTGGAGCCTGGCCGGGCTGGCTGTAGGGGTCGGGCCGGGCTGGGAGCCGGCGCGGGCAGCGAACTGAGCTCGGCGCGCTCGGTCGGCGGCTGCTCCGAACTCTGGCCAAGGCAGCAACTCAGTAACCGAACAAAAGGCGAAAGGACCTGACAGCCAAGCCACGCCTCTCGCCCCCTCGAAGCTCCGCCCCCGAGGGAAACGCCCACCCGCTGATGAGGGTTCACTGGCTGCCTCTCCTGACTGTCCCATCGAGGGGCGGAGCCTCGCGCCCAGTCCTCTTCCACCGCCGCCTCTGTTTATCCGCTGGCCATTGGCCCCAGGGACTGCTAGTCGGCTCTGGGGACGGCCTCCAACTTGAGGTTCCATCCTCACTCCGCACCTATTGGCAGATAGAAGGTTACTTCCTCCTGATTGGGCAAGGGATTGTCAGTAAGACTAAGGAAAGAACCAATGGGAAGGATGGGGTGTGTCTTGCCCCACCCTAACTCTGAGCAGGTGAGACTCATTACTCTCCCCTTCCCCCTACCTGTCCAACAGGTGAGTCAGGAGGCGCCATGGGAAAGGACAGACGCCTTTACAGGCCAGCCAACTCAGCGTCAGGCATGATGCTTCTTTGGGCTTATTCACCCTTGCCACAGAGGGATAATAACATATTTGTATAGCATTTCATAGGCTTTTTTTTTCTAGGTTGGGATTTTTCCCCCAAAGACAAGAGTGCTCGTGAGATTTCGAATTAGAAGGCCTGGGTTTGGGTTCTGCCACTTAGTAGCTGTATGATCTCAGCCAGTTACCTCATCTTTCATCCTGTTTTTCTTCATCTGTAAAATGGGTACATTAGCTGTAGGTCTCATGGGGGGTGCGGGAATAAAATTAAGGTTTGTGAAATCATTTGGACAACCGCTAAATGTTAGAATTTAAAGATATGGAGGGTTTTTGTTTTGTTTTTTAATTCTCACGACAATTCTGAAAAAAATTTAGGACAACAAAACGAGCCTCATTTCAACGATGGGGAAGCTGAAATTCAGAGAAGTCACAAAACAACAAAGTGGCATATCCTCCACTAGCACCCCTTTCTTCTAATTTCAAGGCCCACCAAACGCATGCGCCCCTGGTGGAATAATAGCTTAGACATAAAATGTCAAAAGCAGCGGGGAGGGGTGGCGGGAAAGGCAAAAGCAAATATTCTGGGCAGAGACAGAAGAACAAAGATTTGGGACAAAGGGAAAGTAGTGGTGGGTTTGGGAAAAAAAACAGGCATCGGATCTAAAGGAAATCAACACTAGCATAAAAGAAATGGGGCAGCAGCCCCCTCAGTGGTGGAAGACTGTGGGTCGGTGATCAAAAAGAACTTCCCAATAGGCAAGCGAGTTAAGAAGACAAGGGCCTTTCCGTCCTGTTGGTTAATGAAATGGGTGCCCGCTCTCGTGGATGTACAGTCCGCTGAGCTTACTACAGACATTCATTCAAGGCACCAGATTGGACTCTGGTAACACAGAAAACCACAAGGATCCCAACCCTCGAAGGGTTCCCGGAGAGCTAAGTGTAAACAGGTCATCTTAGCCACTCTGGGTGTGTGGTAATTGGGGGAGTGGTTGTCATGAAAAGGTCCTCCCTCAAACAAGATCTGTAGTCCCAAAGCTAGCACCCCAGCAGTATACTTGACCACTTTCCCACCAGAGAAAGGAGTGATGGCCCAAACAGTCTCACTTCTGAGGCTTGTGCCATCCAGGAAGCTTTCCTGGAGGGGGCCAGGGAGACATCAACATCCTTAACCAGGTACCATCCCACATGCCAGGGCCACTGCCCTTCACTTAGTTTCCTTGACTCCCCCTCCTCTTGCTTTTCTGAGTATCTTCCTCCCTACCTTATCCTTGCCCACCCCTCCACCTGCTCCCCCCAACCCCCAGCCAGGCTGTACAGTGGCCAGCCCTCAGCTTAGGAGGAATAGAGCTCCCAGCCCTAGGGTTTCACTTCCTCCCTCTCCCTACTCTCCCCATCCCCTGCCCATTTCCCCACCCCCAGCCCTGCCCATAGACGCACATACTTCCCAGACTGGAGCCTGACTTCACTCTTTCCTTCCTCTCTTCCTCTCTCTGCATACAGGCTGGTTGATGACAGAGAGGTGGAAGAGCCTGGTGGAGCAGGGGGGCACAAATAGGGCTTCAGAATAAAGCCTCTGTGTATGTGTGTGTATCTCCCCAGAATGTTCCCTGCATGTCAGCCTGGAACAAGCTGCAACATGCTGGCCCCACAGCTAAGCATCAGGCTGGGACTGGGTGGAGGTACCACCCACAGCAGCAGGAAAGACTGGAATAAGAGCTGTGACTCCTCCCAGATCAAGGGATTTTCGGCACATTTATTAAGCACCTACTGTGTGCCTGCCAGGCACTGAGGATTCATCTGTAGGATACAGAAAAGAATCAGAAAATGATGTTTACTACAATGAGCTGCCTGTGTAGAGGATTTGGTGTCAAGGGGCGAGGAGGTGCCTAGGGACAGGGATGAGAGTCTCTGTGGCCACAGACTCCCCGGTAGCTTGAACTTGAAGGACAGGCCACAGGAACATCTTACCCAGTCCCCTTCCTCCAAGCCTTTAAAGGCAGGGGTTTCTCTGTTTTACAAATCTCCAGGAAAGGAGAGTCTCCAGATATTATATGAATACCCTTGTCTCCTTTTAATGTAAGTTCCTTATGTCTAGCTTCACTTCGTATTCCTGAATTTTAAGCTCATTTCTCTTGCCCAGAGCTCAGTGGAAGCAGAGTCCTTGGGCCATGGTTAATGCAACCTTGCAGCTGTCTGGGTTCTCAGAGCAAAGAAGGAAAGGGCATCAAGGGGCTCATCCCAAACTTCCCCAGAAGTGGAAGTTACCAGCAAAGAGGGGTATGATGAGGGTCCAATGTTGGGGTGGGGGAGTTGGGAGGGTGGGGGCCGGGAGGTGCTTCCCTGGAGGAAGGTGAACAACAGCCAGGCCGCTCTCCTCAGCTCATCCTCCGCAGGCCTCTGGGCCGTATAAGGAGCTGGGAGAGATGCTGTTGTCTTCCATCTCAGCCCCCTCTCTGTCAGGGATTTAGATGTGCAAAAGCCACACACACACACAACCATCTGCACTCATACCTCCGGGATATACACTGACGGGCCTAGATTCACACATACAAACACCAGGCACGTCAGCACTCTCCCCCCAGCACACACACACACACACACACACACACCCTTCTTCCCTCCTCTTTGACCCAAGGTGGCCGCAGGGATGGCCACCTCTACAAAAGAAGATGGGGGGCACCTGGGTGGCTCAGTCGGTTAAGCATCTGACTTCAGCAGATCATGAACTCGGGGTCCTGGGATCGAGCCCCACAGCAGGCTCCCTGAAATTTTTTTAAAAATCTTATAGAAGAAGATGGGGTGAACAGATGGGTGGCTAAACTTCAGGCTGATGACGCTGCCTTTCCACAGCAGGAAAAACACAGACAATTGCAAGTTACTCCTGGGGGAGCAGACTGGAATCAGAGGCAATGCACAGAGCGAGGGGCATCTTGAGCGACGGCCTTCTCTCGGCCCTGGGGCAGAGCCATCCACAGGCGTGGGGAAGGGGCCTCAGCCCTGGTCCTCCCATGGGGGGGCGGGGGACAGCACTCCTCCACACAGGAACAAGGGGAGGAGCCTACACAGTGTTCATCCCTCTCCCCTTTGAGACCACACTCTGGATGGGAAACCGGAATTCCCTGCCCAGAGCTGACCCTGCTTGGGTGGCCTGTAGTTCTCTTGTTCTGGCTCTTTCTCCTGAGAATGGACAGAAGCAGCATGCGTGTGACGTGCACACTTGGGCCAAGGGGTGACAGGGGCAGGGATGGGGGAGGGATGGACACAGAGGACATGCTGCTGGGGTATCTACACACACGTGCTGGAAGCCCTTGGTCATGTGCTGATGAGTGGGGAGCCAGGGGTGCAAAGGGAAGGGGAGATGGCCCAGGCACTGGGGGTCGGGGAACAGTTACCCCAGGCTGCTGTGCTCTGAGAAGGAATCAGAACTCTCTGTTCCATCCTGGCCCTTCAGGTCACTGTAGGGGTATACTTGTCAAGGTACACCTTACTTAACAGTTTGTTGGCTTGATTTGTGCCCAACTTAGATCTCTGTATGCTGGCCTCCATTTGCACTCTGGCCCCTGCCTGCTGGTGTCGGGGTGGGGGGATTGCTCAGTGGGATCCCTTCGGGGCTGGGGAGATGGCTGCAGAAGGGCCTCTGGCTCCCAAGCTCTCCTGGCGGGAGCGGGGCCAGGCCTTGCTGGGAGCAGGAGCACACAGGATGGTGCAAGGACCCTGTGTGTGTTTGGGGGGGGGGTGCTCCTGCTTTTTGTGCTGCCCTCTGTCAGGGGGAGGAGCCTGGAGGCCAGAGACAGACGGCCACAGCCTGGTCCTGAGGGTGTGTGCCCAGCCGGCCAGGGGAGGGCTCTTAATTATAGAGGTAGCTCCCAAGACACTTCACTGCAAGGCGTGTGGGCGGGGATAGAATGTCAAAAAGAAAACAGGGAGACAAGAAAACAGAGATAGGACAGCCAGAAATAGCACAGGCCAGGGGGAGATACCAGGGGCCGGAGGTGGTGGTGGATAGGGAGAGGCTGGAAGAGGGTCAGGACCTCTCCAGAGCATGACGATCCCCCAGTAGGTACCCCCTTACCTACCCCAACCCCCCAACAAGGTGCGATTCCAGAATTTCAGGAACTCAACAGGACGGGCTCCAAGCATTGGGACTATATTCTTGAGCTCTGTCCCCCTGGGTTTCTGAGCAACCCCCTCCCCCTGCTGAGAGTTTGGGTGGGGGGGAAGCAGCAGGGGGAACCCTGCCACCTGAGTCACCCCTCTTGCTGCTCCTGGCCTGGAACAGGCTGACGCAGCTGAGGCCCCACCCACCTGCCAGCCCGCCTGCCCCTCCTGCTCCCAACAATCCCGGAGAGATGCCTGCCCTGACAGGTGCCCTTCCCACGGAGAGGCTGCCCCTCCCCTGGCACACGCGTGTGCAAGCATGAGAATGCTTGCACGTGTGTGCACACACACACAACCCGATGACAGGATTTCTCCTGCACCTGTGGAGAGTGCTTGGGAAAAGGAAGAAGAAACATCAATCAGAGTCTCCTTCCTTGTATATATGGGGAAACTGAGGCTAGAACCAGGAAAGGAACGTCCCCAAGGTCACACAAGCAAATTCCTGGCAGGCCTGAGACTTGAACCTTGTCTCCTGCCTTCCCCCGCGGCCCCCCCCCCCCCCCCCCCCCCGCCCCAGCCCACTGGTCCCACCAATCTAGGTCTTTTCTATCTCAGCAAAGGTGGGGTGCGGTGTATGTGTTAGGGGGAGAGGAGAACCAATTTTGTGGGAAGTCACCTCGTGTTGGGACTTCTGGAGGAAAACTTCGGGATTTGAGAGCCAGGGCTGGGGGGCCACTGGGGCCTTGCTGGGCTGGCCGGCCCTCCCCAGGGGTGGAAATCAGTCACCTCTGCTCACTGCCGCGCAAGCCTCCGCACCAAGAGGGCACCACCCAGAGCCACAGTCCTGGATGTCATAGGGACCTTTCCCCCACCTCCCGGGCCTCCGGGCCCCAGACTCCAGCAGGGCGGGACCCGCGGTCAGGGCTTGGAGCCCCCCTCCCCCGCCCCCCGCCCTGCTACGTGAATCCCTTGTTCCCCAGTCCCATCCTGCGGCCACCAGGGAATTTGAGAGTTGAGATCCCTGAATATTTCATCGTCACCTCAGCCCTGAGTTGAAGCAACAGCCAACTTCGAGCTCATGGATAATTTACGGCCCCGGCAGAGCACCCGGAAGTGGTGAGGGGGAGGGGCAGGGGGCGTGGGGCCGGGTGAAGCCTGGCCAGGGCCGCGCGGAGGGTGCTGGAGAGAGGCCAGGTCCATCCGAAGTGTGTGTGTGCTTATGTGTGTGTGTGCGGGGGTGCTCCAAGGCCTGGGACATTTCCATTTTTGAGGATACCAATGGATTACCAAAAAAAAAAAAAAAGGCAAAAACCCACAACCACCACCACCAACCAGGTTTGTCAAAATAATTGTACTAAAGGTTAAAGTCATGAGACAAGCATTTTCTGACTTCATTCCTATCCCCGTGTCTCTGTACCTGTGAGCATAACCTCATTTGGAGATACCAAAAGCTTTTATTTTTTTTTAAGATTTTACTTTTGAGTAATCTCTACATGCAATGTGGGGCTCAGATTTACAACCCAGAGATCGAGTCACCTTGTCCTCCAATTAAGCCAGCCAGGCGCCCCCCCAAAAGCTTTTAATGGAATGTCCTTCATGGCTGTGAGGTCTCTAAAAGGCCCCCTGCTCCCTACACCCACCAGGGCCAGGGAGAGAGGCCAGACTTGCCACTCAGACTGGCTGAACTGCTCTCCTTCCTAGCTCCCTCCAGGAGGGCCACCAGGATTTAGCCAAGGGGTCAAGGGAAAAGGAAGGCATCTCATGTGGCTACTCTTTACTGTGCTCCAAGAACGTAATATCCCACTCTTCTCCTAAAAGGAAAGATGAAAAAGGTGACCCAAATGGAAAATGTCAAGTTCTCCTTGACTCTTCATTGGGAGTAACTTACCTTAGTGAGTTCTTCCCCAGGTTGAAAGGATTAAGTATATGTGTGTGGGGAGGGGGCAGTAAAAAAGCAGGCACGTTCTCCCCCTTACCTCAGTTTCCCCACCTGAGTCATGGGTGTGAGAGGTGCTCCCACCCCAAGGGCTGTTTGGGGGACAGAAGAGATGCTATCCAGGTGCCCTGGCGCTAAGTGGGACCCAGGCAGGTGGTGATTACAGGTGATGCGTCCACAGGTCGGCCTGGGGCTGGCTCTGGTGGGCAGTTCCAGGCCCCCACATACTCCCACCTAATCCCTGAGTCATTTTGGGGCTAAGCCAGCCTTCTACACTCTCTGGGCCTCAGTTTCCCCATCCATGAAGGTGGGGCCATCTGCCGGGGCTGTCCTTGGGGAGGAGTGGGAGAGCTGGATGAAGACCCCAGAGCCGGGGGGGCGCCTGGGTGGCTCAGTCGTTAAGCGGCTGCCTTCGGCTCAGGTCATGATCCCAGGGTCCTGGGATCGAGCCCCGCATCGGGCTCCTTGCTCGGTAGGGAGTCTGCTTCTCCCTCTCCCTCTGCCTGCCACTCCCCCTGCTTGTGCTCTCTCTCTGTCTCTCTCTGTCAAAAAAAAAAAAAAAAAAAAAGACCCCAGAGTGGGGAAGCGGAGGGGGCGTGGGCCCTGCAGCTGCTAGAACTTCTGCAGTCAGGTTATGCTTCTGGCGTCGGTGCCAACTGGACACAGCCTTCTGACCCAGGGAAGGGGTCCCTCTCTGTCCCCAGGGGAGACCCTACTCTCCTGGAGAAAGGGGAACACCAGGGTGAGACTTTAAGAACTACTGCTCAAACCTAAGGGGGGATTTCTTCCATTAGAATTTACTGGAATTTTGGAAGAGCCTGTAGGACTGTCCCCCTCCACTGGCCCTCACTTCTCAGGATTCAAGAAGGTGCTGGTAAGTGACCCCGGCAAGTCTGTCCCCAGCCTCCCTAACATGGGCCCAATTCCACGGAGCGGACAATGGCAGGAGGCAGGGGAGGGCAGGCTCTGGAATTGGGGCCGAGATGCAGAACCTGACTGCCTGCTCTTCCTTCCCCTCCCTACCCCCTTCTTCCCTCCCCTTTTTTTTTTTTTTTTTAAGATTTTATTTATTTATTTGACACAGAGAGAGAGACAGTGAGAGAGGGAACACAAGCAAGGGGAGTGGGAGAGGGAGAAGCAGGCTTCCCGCTGAGCAGAGAGCCCCATGTGGGGCTCGATCCCCGGACCCTGGGATCATGACCCGAGCCGAAGGCAGACGCTTAACGACCGAGCCACCCAGGCGCCCCTCTTCCCTCCCTTCTAGAACTCTTTGCCTCCCTCAGTAGGCTGCAGCAATGTGGGGGCTCTGTCCACACATCTAGCCCCAAAGCCAGCACCTTTCTCTCCTTTCTCTGAGCAGCATCGATCTGGGGGAGAAGAGTTTCAAACCCAGCTCAGTCACCCCTCAATGTGAGGAACCTGGGACAAGTTGCTTCTCATTCCTCAGCCTCACCTGGAGCAGAAGGGAACTGAGGCCTATGTCACAAGAATGTTTAAGACCAAGTGCCCAGCGTATGGTAGGTACTCGGTATACTGTCGTAGGTACTCAGTACACTGCAGTAGTGAAGCTTGCTTCAGGATGGGGTCTTTCTGGGTCCGGGCATCTCTGTGGCTTCTGAGCCTGGCCCTATTGTGTGAGGTCGCCATCCCCAGTCCCTTTTAGGCCTTCCCTAACCTTCTACCCATTATACTACAGATGCTATGACTGATGAGGTGCTGGGTGGGGTTGGGGGGCGGGGTACGGAGGGACCAGGTGAGACAGAAGTGGAGGAGGCAAGGGTGTCTGCAGTGGGTGGGGTTGGGAGAATGGGCTGGAGGGCCCACGCCGGGACTCCGTCTCACCGGTTTGGGGACCTGGCCTGGCACTGGGGAGACGCTGGTATCGGGGGGGGGGAGGGGGGTGGTGGCTGCCTAGAAGAGGAGAGCTGAGTAAGGGACACGGGGCTGCAGGGCCTGGGCGAGGGCCTGCCCGTGGGGAGAGGGCCCAGGCCGGGGCTGGCGTTCCGCCCCCGGGGGATACCCCCCCTCACACACACACCCAGAGACGCCACTCTCAGCTGCACACTTAGACACACACCACACGCTTCTGAAATGGCATCCCCTCAACTCTCCCCGTCCCTCCTCCCCAGCTCTATTTTTCTGTCTGATTTATCAGACTAACCATATAATTTATTTATTATAACATTTATTGTCGGGGCACCTGGGTGGCTCAGTCAGTTAAGCGTCTGCCTTCGGCTCAGGTCATGATCCCAGGGTTCTGGGATCGAGTCCCGCATCGGGCTCCCTGCTCCGCAGGAAGTCTGCTTCTCCCTCTCCCTCTGCCCCTCCCCACTGCTCCTGTGCTCTCTCTAATAAATAAATAAAATCCTCTTAAAAAACACAACACTTATTGTTTATTGGAGGTCTCTCTGCTGGGACGCAAGCTCCACGAAGGCAGGTGCTTGGCCTGCTTTGCCCACTATTGTATGCCCGCACCTACAGTGCACTTAGCACATACTAGGTGCTCAATAAATACGTGCTGAGTGAGCGAACCCCTCGAGAAACACATTCACGAAGGCCTGCGCGGTCACGGGGCCATGTGCAGAACCATGCTCGGTCACCCGTGCGACTGCCACAGACATTCTCCGACACACGCACACAGACCTTCTTGCTCCTGCACACACACCCTGTCAGACTCACACCCAGCTGTCCAGATTCCGAAGCTCCTACTCACAGCAGGCACGCTCGGGCACATCCCAGCTCCCCAGCCCCTCCCAGAAACGGGGCGGGGCGTCAGTGGAAGCTGACAACACAGCAGCTAGGAAGGGGTGGGGTGGGGTGGGGTGGGGTGGGGCAGGCCCACCCTGGCACCTGCGAGACGCTACCGCTGCGGACCCACCTACGGGAGAGAGGGAGTGAGGTCACGGGTGCCCTCAGCCTTGACCCAGCCCTGCTGCAGACTGACTCTGGCCTCCCTGTCCTCGTCCCCACCAGAGACCCAGGGGAGGGGTTTGGGATGAGGCAGAGAGTCCTCCTGGGCACAGAGAGGGGGAGGGCCCAGGCCAGGTCACCTGGCACGTCTGTGGGGAGGGCAGGGGTGCGGGCTTCCCAGCATCCGCTCCACCCTCGGATAGGAAGAGAAGCCTCCTACACCACCCTGCCCCCTGGGAGGCCTGAAACCTGGGGAGTCGGGCAGAACTGTTACCTGCCTTTCGTCCTGGCCCAGGGTCCCTCTCCAGAGACGCCCCTTCCCCCCTTCTCCCCCCCGTGGAACACGGGGGAGGACACGGGTGCATCACGGCACTGAACAGTAGCCACCTGGCATTCCCCTCACCTCTGCACCTCCAGACTCTCTGCCCCCTAGAGCTGATGGAAGACTGGGCAGGAGGATCTGGCAGTCCCACTGCCACCACGAGGTCTCATGTTATCAAACTGTATGCCTAGGGCCCCTCTGGCTGCTGAGATGGAGCCCCAACCTCTGCTGAAGAATGGGAGAAGGGGCAGAGAGCAGGGCAGGGAATGCTTGCTCAGCCCCTCGAGAACCTGGCTCAGGAAATGCCTAGAAAGTAACAACCGGAAATATCCTTAGCCCCCTCCGCATGCTCACCACACTCCCCGAGGGAAGCAATGCTGAACCAGGAAAATATAGGACATCCCATCTTAGAAATCTGAAACCGCCTTCCAGCGGCTGCAGAAGGAACTGCGTGCTCACGCCCCCTGGCGGGCGGATCTGCAATTGCACACTGCTCTCAAAAAAACCCGCCCAGGTCCCCGGAGGCCAAACTGTGCCCCCTTGCCCACCCCATATTTACACAGGAGGGGAGATGGACGCGGAGGGAGGGAACGACCCGCACCCTCAGCCCAGGGGAGACCGGACCCCAGGTACTGCAATTCATTCGACAAGAAACATTTATTGAGCACCCACTGCCAGTGAGCCAGGAACCACTGGACTCTCGAGTGCTCTTCATAACATCAGCGGCCCCTCTGCTGTCTCTGAAATCCAGGCTGAGACCCAGCTTGGAGGAGCAGGAACCTTCCCTCCAGGAGACTGCCCAGCTGAGGAGAGCACCGGGGAGGAGGATGGGCCATCAGCAGCTGGAGCACCACCATCCTGTGGCCCAGAGACCCTGAGACCTGGGGAGCAGCACTCACAGGTGGGATGGGATGGGGCCTGGTCAGCTATGTCCGTTGTACATTTTTAATAAATAGTTCTTGCTGCTGCACAGGCTGGTGAGGGCGGTACCACTGGGCTCAGGCTTCCCCAGCTCTTGAGGGGTGCAAGGGTGGCCCTCTCATGCTGGTTCAGGCTCCAGCTCTGGAAGGGAAAGGAGGGAGCCCCGGGTTAGCCCCGCACCCGCTCCCAACAAGCATCTGGGCGCTGTTCTGGGGGCATAGGGGCAGGCAGGAAGGAGGCTCCCTGGGGCAGGTCTCAGCGGGGTCCCAGCTCCAGAGAGGATGCCACCCCCTCACATACAAGGTGGGACAGGGTTGGCTAACAGGCTAGAAGCCCCCAGAGGAGAGGTCCCCACACCCCAACTACCTCTGCCGTGCAGTACAAGGATCCTTCTGTGGCCAACCTCCACCCCAGGTGGCAGCCCCGCCCTCCGCCAGCACTGGAGTCACTGACCGGCCTCTGCCTCGTCACCCTTGGCATCCGGCTCCTGCCACCAGTCAGCATAGATGCCCTCCTCGTAGTCCCCCTCCCCCTCGAACTCGGTGTCGGAGGGCGGGTCCTTGGGCTCCACGGGAGGCACTGCCTCTTCAAGCTCCATCTAGAGCAGCCCCAGGGTGGGGAGGGAAATGAGGTCACAGCACGTGCAAACCCAGACGGGCTCCCTTCCTGGATGAGCCCCCCATCCCATCTCAGCCCCCAAAGCCCCTCCTTCCCCAGTCTCAAGATCCCACCAGACACTGATGTGAGGGTTTCTCCCACAAGGTCCCACCCCAAACTGCCGCTCCGAGGGCCGATGCTTCCCCAGCAGAGAGTGAATGTCAGCTAAGCGTTCCCTCGCCAAGGCCCTCCTTTAAAGTATGAATTCCATAGCGAATGCTGCTAGTCCACGTAGTGTGTGCTCATGCAGTTTCCTGGCCAGGAACATGATTACCTCCCCCCCCACCACCCCGTGCCTGGGTAATGCCTGGACCGCTCTTTTTGACCTCACCAACGCCAGGCGTCAGCTCCAGGATGCGACCCTGGCCGATGAGCCCGGTTGGACCTGGAGCCCTCCTCTGCTGGCCCGGGCTGACCTCTCCTGAGCACGTGCCTTCCCCACTAGACTGTGAGCTGCTTGGAAAAAGGACTCTGCCTTTCATCAACTTGCCCCAGGCCCCCACAGTGTCTGGCAAACAGCAGGCCATGAATAACAGTAATCAAAACGGCACCATTCACTGAGCATCTGTACTAAGTGCTTTCCATACTCGATCTCATTTCATTGCCACCACAATGGTGTGACGTGGGCATCATCCTCCGAATTCGAGATGCAGGAACGGAAGTTCGAGAGCTACCTAAGACTTGCCTGGAGGCTGCCCACCCGGTAAGTGGCGAGGCCAAGTCAGGCTGTTGCCAAAGCCAGGGTGCAAATGGTGTACCCCTGCCCCCGTATGTGACAAGTAGGGGCATGGGTGAGTGAACGAAGGGGGTAATGAATAAATCAGCACTGAGCACAACACCTCACTGAAATTCAGACTCTCAAACCCTCATTCAGAATCAAGGTACCACACTGTAGTCCTTCCTTCCTGGCATCCTGCGTTCATTCATTCGCTGGTTCATTCAAACTCCGTTTCCCCACACCAGCTCTGTGGCAGGTGCTGTGGGAAAGCTGGGAATAACCTGGTCCCCCGTCCCAGAGCACAACCCTCTGGGAGACTGGACAGAGAAGGGGGCTGGGGGAGTGGAGAGGGACCAGGGCTGCAAATCACTCCAGGTCCGGGGAGGCAGAGGGTCAGAACTGGCACTGCAAGCCAGAAGACAGAGCCAGGGCATGCAGGGAGGGCTTCCTGGAGGAGCTGCCCCTTGAGCTGGGCTGGGGAGTTATTGGGCAAGACACGTAGAGAAGGGGAGCACAAGAACACTGAGCGGGGAGAGAAGGGCAGGTATCAATGAGGGACAGTGAATCTCTCCTGCTTCACAGCAGTTGAGTGCCAGGAGGTGGGGCCGAGCTTTGGCACAGTGGCCCGCCGGAAGAAGATCAGAGGTCTCCATCATGGCCCAGCCTAGAGAGCAGGGGTTCGCTTACCTCATCATCTGACTGCAGGTACATATGTGCAAACTCCAGCAGCTCCCGAAGCTCAGTGGTCTGGTTGTGGTAGAGCATGGCCTCCTGAGAGGAGGGGAGGAACGTGGGGTAAGCCAGACCCTGCTGCCAGGTGGGCGAGGATCCACATTGTTAGGATCTGGGTCCTCCCACCCTTTTTCAGCTCAAAGAGCAGGGAACAGGTATCAGGTCACACGCTGGTGGAAAAAAATCACAGCTGCTTGGAGTGCCTGGGTTAAGGAGGATTCTGAGGGCTCTATTAGAAAGAGTTCCCTAATCCATTAGCAATGTCTGCCACACATAAGGAAATCGAGGGTGGCACCATGTGCCCCATGACTGCCAGTCTTGCCCTAGATTCCCAGGGGTTCCTTAGTTGGTCCAAGCTAGGGGGTCCCTGGGGAAGAAGGGCAAAGGCCAGCGGTGAGAGTGACCAGGGTGGGGCAGGGAGCAGGCGGGGATGGACAGGTGTTTTGGGCCTCCCACAGCCCGGGCTCTGTGCTGTCCCAGGAGGTGGTACCACTCCCATTTTGCAGGTGAGACCACATATTCAGAAAGGGTCAGTAATGTTCCCAGGCCCATTCAGCTGGTGGGGCTGGCTTTGAACCCAGGACTCCAACCACAACCCACAGTCTTTCTTTTCCCTTCGCATCCTGCCTTCCAAAGAAGCCAGGATTTTTTTTTTATTAAACCGAGAGTGACTCCAAAGGCAGTGCCCACCTCCCGGGGCTGGAAGTCCTCCTCCTCCAGGCCCCAGCGAGCCCGGTGGAAGCGGTAGTACACCAGGTTCTGCTGCATGACGCTGTCCCCGGGGTCGAAGAGCATGTAGCTGGCGGCGCTGTGGGCGGCCTGGCGCACGTCGTTCACTGCGGGCAGGACAGGAGTGAGAACTAGTCCTGGTGCCTCCCCACCTTCAGGGACAATGTCTTCCTAGCCCATCCCTATTTCCCAACTCAGTCCAGTGCTCCCGGCTCCCCAGCTGCCTCTCAGAAGATCTTTTGGCCACCTCACCGCACCCAAATAATAATGCAAGCTAGAATGTACTGGGAACTTGCCATGTGCCAGGCCCATGTAATTCATTTAAGCCTCACCATTATTATCATCCCCATTTTATAGACAAGAGACCCAAGGCACCGAGAGGTTAGGTAGATTTCTCAAGCTGACACAGCTGGAGAATAATGGCACTGGGGAATGAGAGCCCAGCAGCCTGGCCCTCAACCGCTCTGCCAACTGGACCCATGAAGGGTCTCCTGGCCCCTTGGTCCTCAGCTCCTCCACTCCGACTCCAGCCTCCATACGAATCTTGGCATCTTAGCATTGCAGGAACACTGGAGATCATCCATCCCAGCCCCAGCTGATGCTCAGGGTCTCCCCCAGACAAGAAGAGCCATAAGTCCTGGTGCTACTTATCATTAGCCATGTGACTAATGGCCGCATTGCGCTATATGAGCCTCAGTTTCTCATCTGAAAAATGGGTCCAGTCATGTCAGCTGCCCGGGGGGGGGGGGCTGGTGAAAGCATCAAGTGAGATAAACAGACGTGGCGGGGGTGTGTAAACTGTGAAGTGCTGTGCAGTTGTTGGCTACCCAGTCATTTACCCAAGAGATCCCTGAATTCTCCTAAGCCTGCTCTCTGTTCCTTCCCACCCTCTCACCTGCCCGCCACCCCCAGCCTTCCCTCCCGTCACCCAGGGTCCTCACTTCCGAGGAACGGCTCGCCAAGACTCTGACACTCCCAGTGCAGTGCTCTCTCTCCCCCCTGCCCCCCATCCCAAGCCCCCTAGGAGGCTCACACTTGTAGTAGGCAAACTGCAGGTAGTGATACATGGTAGCCACGAACTTCTCCACGAAATAGCCACCCACGTTGGGGGTCAAGTTGGCCTCACAGTCCACCTTGCACTGCAGGGACTCTGCAAAGAGATCTAGGGGGTGGGAGGCAGTGGTGAGGAGCTGGTGCCCAGCCAGCCTGTGCGATCACAGGAGGTAATGCTGGTGAAGACGTCGCTCAGCATACTAAGGGCAGTGCTAAGGACGACCGGGCCGGGGCGGCCTGGGCGGACTTATCACCCCCTCGATTCAACCCCCACCCCAAAACCCGAGGGAGCCGGGGCATTCTGAGGCAGATGAGGTTTGGAGGTGGGACTGAAGCCTAGATAGAGAAGCTCAGGACAGTCCTCTGTGCGCCCCCTGCTGAGGGACCGCACAGTTAGGGATCCCCAGACTAGGTGTGATTTCTGGCCACAAACTGCCTTCTGCACACACCACCTTGGCACCTTTGCCCTCTGCCTGGAAGGCCTGTGAACCCAATGTCCCCAGACCCTTTGGGCATGTCACCACCTCTCTGTACCCTTGCCCACACCTTGGCCAGTCAGCACCGTGGCCTGTCCCTCTCAGAGGACTGAAGGCTCCCGGAGCGGGTTAACACCTTACTCCGGTCCACCTCCCAAGAACTTCCTCCATGCTTCATCAAAGTGTACGGGAGGCATACTTGTGTTAAGGGGCCTTAGGCGTTCTGGGAAGCAGCGCCCTGTGGGTGAGAGGGACGTCCACATGGGTCTGCAGGGCCCAGGGAATACCTGCTATAGCCGGGTAGAAGTCCTTGAAGTCCACCTGCTCGTGGGCCCCCTCGCAGCCGGCCAGACACCGGGCAAAGACGGCCAGGTACTCGGCCAGGGCCCGCTCCATGTCCTCCGTGCTGCTGCGGAAGTCCCCGCTGTTGTAGAGCTTCACAGCCCTGAGGAACACGGCCTGGAGGGGAGCAGGTAGGGGTCAGGGAGACGCCCCAACAGCTCCCCTCCTCTACAAGCCTCAGGGCCAGCCCTACCCCTCCACCCCACCTCGTAGGGCTGCGCCTCCAAGTCTGTGAGCGGCTCGTCGGCGGCGTCTAGCAGCCCCCGGTAGTAGCTGAGATACTTGGCGGTTAGCTCGTGCTTCGGGTTCCTCTGGAGGAAGGTGTAGGCCGCGGCTGCCGCCTTCTCCAGCCGGTTAGCCTGTGCGGCGGGGACAGAGGGGTCGGAAGGGCCAGAGCCTGCAGCCCGGGGCGCACGCGCGGGCTGGGCTGTCCCGGGTTGTGCGAGCGACTCTGCTCCCGACCCGACGGAACCCGACGCCGGCTCCGAACCACGCGCCCCAGCCGGGCCCCGGGGGGGAGGCAGGGCAGGGGCGCCGGGGGTGAGAGGCACCCCGGCTGGGGGCGGGGGGGGGCATGGTTGGTGGGGGAGGCGAGGCGAGGGAGGCTCTGGGACTTGGGGCGCGGCGGGGCTGGGGGGGCGCGGCGGGACGAGGGGCGCGGCGGGGGCCCACCTTGAACAGCGCGTAGTGCAGGTACTGGTAGGGCAGGCGGCTCTGGAAGTCGCGCAGCAGCTGCCGCGGCGGGTAGGGCACCTGGAAGGCGGGCAGCGTCCGCTTGCAGCGCCGCAGGCAGGCGGCGCGTTCCAGGACGTGACCGAAGAGCTGCAGCTCGCGGGCCCACTCGTCGCCGCCGCGGCCGCCGTCGGGACCGAGCGCGGGCGCCGAGGGCGAGGCCGCGGGCGGCGCGGGGCCGCTGCAGTTGGCGTGGCAGAAGGCCTCGCTGTCCCGCAGCAGCCGGTGCAGCCGCAGCGCCGCCTCGAGGTAGCGCGCGCTCTCGCGCCAGCTCTCCCCCTCGTACTGCTCGAGCGCGTGCCCGTAGGCCGCGGCCAGGGGCATCAGGTCCTCGGGCGGGAAGCCCCGGAAGCTGTACTTTTCGTACTGCGCCGCGGCGCTGCCCAGCAGCAGCCACAGCAGCCCCCACGCCGCCCGCCCCATGGCCGCGCCGCGCGGGCCGGCTCTCCCGGGCGGAGCAGGCGTCAGGGCCGGCCGGGCGGCGGGAGCCGGGGCCGGGCGGGCGCGCCCGCTGGGTCTTAGCGCCGGGCACCGGGGGGGCGGGGAGCAGGAAAGCGGGGTCGCGGTCTGGGTCAGCTCCCCCGAGGGGCAGAGGGTCCAGTGGTGTCCTGAGTCCCCTACGTTGGCCGACCTCCTGCTCTTGGGGGTCTTCCGCTTGACAGATGGTAAGTGGGTGGAGGAACGCTTCCCGCAGGGATGGGAGCCCGCAAAGCCCCACCCCACACAAGGACAGTCCCCCACTTTAAGATCAAGAAACTGAGGGAGCGCCGCCTCCTCCACTCTGCCTAAACCCTGGCACCCGGTCTTCTTTCCATTACAGGGTCCCTTCTGCTTCTTCTCCGCCCCTAGCCCCGATGAAGTCACTCCTAGTGTCCCCTCCCCGCTCCCCCCCCACCCCGGTCCGCTACGGGGAGGCGCACACCTGGCTTCACCCCGCACACAGCACCCTCGCCGCCGCCCACCCACCTCCACCCCCGCGCGGGAGAGGCTTGGCGGTCGGGTTTTTTCGAGCCGCCGCAGCTCGTCCCTGGAGAGGCCATCCCTGGGACAGTGGGGGGGGGTGGGGCGGGGGGAATACCAAGATTCTGGAGCCCCACCAGCCACCTGGAGAGGCCTCGATTTGGGGGGTGCCAGCGAAAGAAGCAAGGGATGCTTCAGCCCGGCTTTAGGACCCGGGGGCTCCGGAAAAAAGACTCTGAACTTTTTTTTAAATGGGAGTCAGCTCCGACTTCTCGGCTTTCCCGAACCTCCCTCCCTGGCCGGGCCCCTGGACGCCGAGCCCCGGGGGAGCGGGAGGGGGGAAGCTGCAGTTCTTTGTGGTGCATTCCTGTGACTCCAACGCTCAGCCTCGCCCCCTCCTCCTATTCCACCCTCCGTCTCCCGCCCCCCGCCCCGCGCCAGCTCAGTCTCCCCTGCCCCCATTCCACGTGGACCCGCCAGGGCGGGGGTGGGGACGGAGGACAGGAAGGGGGGGAGCCTGCTCCGGGAGGAGGGGGGAAGAAGGTTGGCGGCGGCGACTCCCTCGCTCGCCCTCACTGCCGGCCGTCCCAGCTCCAGGCACCATGTTCCGCGCGGTGTCCCCGAGCCACACCTTCCTCGGGCTCCCCCTGCTGCAGTTGCTGCTGCTGCTGGTGCAGGCCGTGGGGAGGGGGCTGGGTCGTGCCAGTCCGGCCGGGGGCCCCCTGGAAGATGTAGTCATCGAGAGGTACCACATCCCCAGGACCTGTCCCCGGGAAGTGCAGATGGGGGATTTTGTGCGCTACCACTACAACGGCACTTTCGAGGATGGCAAGAAGTTTGACTCGAGGTAATGGGTTGGGTGCCCCCAGACTCGCCACTCCCCTTGGGGCCAGGCTCTCTTAATCCTGGGGATCCCTTGTAGCCCCTTAGGCTGTGTCTGTATCCCCTACTCCATGGTCTTCTAACCCCTAACACAGCACCTTGGGGATGGGGACTCCCAGACATCCATCTTCCCAAAGACATCCTTGCCCTGGATTTCAAACCCCCACCTCTCAAAGGACCCCAGTTTCTTTTACAGCAAGCTCCCCATTTTCCCCAAAGTGTTTGATGATCAAGGTGAACTGCTCTCTTTACTTACGGGTGCTTTACTTAAAGGCCTGGCAGGGAGGAGGTTCTGGTCCCCAGTGCTGGGGGGAAGGGCATGGCCCCTGCTGCATGTGAATCCTCCAGGGGTCTCAGTCTGGGACCCCCACCCTTTCTACCCAGGCTGAATCCCTTCTGGTTCCAGCCCCAGGGTCTAGTGCCTTTGTAACCAGAGAACAGGCAGTAGAACCTTTTTGGAGGCGGTGGGGATTAGGATAAGCTAGCATAGTAAAGCCGAGGGAGCATTGTAATAAGACAGCAGGATGGATCCAGGAGTGTAGGGCATAGCTCTGTGTAGGGATCCTATCTGTCTACGTGTCATATGGCCGGGCATTGACCCCCTGGGCTCCTCGGAGGGTTCTCTTACCTCTCTCTCCGGGTCTCCCTGCACCCCCACCTTCCTCCATCTTAGCTCTACCAGGCCAGGGCTGTCGCCCATCTTGCCAGCCTTGGGGTTTGAGAGATGGGTTTCTGGTCTGATCAGGCCTTTGGTCTGCTCTGGCAAGTCACTTTTGTTGGTGGAGGCAGGGCAGGGCTGCAGAGCAACCCTGGTTCAACCTCAGGTCCCAGTCACATACCATATCCCAAGAAGTCAGTCCCTCTTAGACCCCTTCCCAAAACACACAACTCAGCCCACGGGAAATTAGTGGCCTTGGCTTTGGAAGGCAGGCAGTATGTTGGGTAAGAACATGAACTCCAGAGTCCAAGACACTGGGTTCCAATCCAGCCTGTGACCATGGACAAGGAATTTTGCCACTTTAAGCTTCATGTTCCTAATCTGAAAAATGGAGGTTAAAAACAATCTGGAAAATTAAGTCCTCCCTTCCTAAGGCTGATAACAGGGCTCAAGTAAGATGATGAATGAAAGCGAACTTCGCGCAGTGCCTGCCAATCCAAAAGCCAGTTGAGGGCCTATTAGCCTTGACTGTGGGGAGGACTGGGTGCTCTGTGTTGTGGGTTTTTTTTTTTTTTTTAAGATTTTATTTATTTGTTTGACACAGAGAGAGAGACAGCAAGAGAGGGAACACAAGCAGGGGGAGAGGGAGAGGGAGAAGAAGGCTTCCCGCCAAGCAGGGAGCCCGATGCGGGGCTCGATTCCAGGACCCCGGGATCATGACCTGAGCCGAAGGCAGATGCTTAACGACTGAGCCACCCAGGCGCCCCTGGGTGCTCTGTTTTTAACTGGTAGAAATTTTGTGCAGGCTTGGGCCCTCACAACAGCACTGTAAAGGAAGCAGCTCAGTGGGCAGAATGAGGTATGGCCTGTGGCCAGGAGTACAGCCCAAGTCAGGGAGGGGTGGGGAGCAGGGGATGACTTCCTTGGTGCGACTCTGGGAGCCTAGCTGGCCCCAGTTCATGCAGTGCTGAGCTTGGAAAACTTTCCTAACCCATGGTTCTTAACCCCTTTGATCAAAATAAAAATCTCGGGGCACCTGGCTGGCTCAGTTGGAAGAGCATACAACTCTTGATCTTGGGGTCATGAGTTCAAACCCCACATTGGAGGTAGAGATTACTCAAAAAAAATAAATAAACTTAAAAAAAAATAAAGTGATTTAAAAATTTTTTTAAAATAAAAATCTCCAGGGTCACCTGGGTGGTTCAGTCGGTTAAGTGCCTGCCTTCAGCTCAGGTCATGATCCCAGGGTCCTGGGATTGAGTGAGCTCAGTGAGGATCCTGCTTCTTCTCCCTCTGCCTGCCACTCAGCTTGCTTGTGCTCTCTCTCTCTCTCTGTCAAATAAATAAGTGGAATCTTAAAAATAAATAAGTAAAAAAATAAAATAAAAAAATAAAAATCTCCCATCCTCCCTTAACTTCTGAAAACTGAAAACTGTAAGTAAAAGCAAATAAAAGTCAAGAGGTACAAACTTCCAATTATAAAATAAATCAATCACGGGAAAGCATGGGGAGCACAGATGACAGTACTGAATTAACTTTGTGTGGTGACAGATGCTGACTAGATTTATTATTCCGATCTTCTTGTAATGTATGTGAATGTCGAATCACGAGGTTGTACACCTGAAACTAATATCATCTTGTACGTCAATTATACTTCAATAAAAAAAATAAAAGTAAAAAAACAAATAAAGGCCACAGCAATTTTAAAACAGGCCTTTCCAAAATTGGAAACCAATCCCTATTCTCAGGGAGCCCTGCTGCCCCCTCCTTTCCTGGGAAATCGATGGTGTGGCGGCCCAAACACAGAGGTCAGTTGACCACGTGTTAGCCGTGTGACCTTGGGCAAGTCAGCTAGTCTCTTGTCCCAATCGTTGTCATGAGAAAAATGAAAACCCTAACGCCCACTTCACAGAACACAATAAGGTGGCGCATGTACAAGGCCGAGGATTTCATCTGGCCCGTCGTACAAGCTCAGTGGTCCTCGGCCCCTTGGTGCCATACTTCGCCCTCCACAGCCGCTCGCAGATCTTAGTAGGACACAGCCCTGCGCAGACCCCCGTCCCCCTGCACCCCCCCACCCCGGTCCCAGGCAAATAAAAGCCCGTGGCCTCCCTCGGGGGCTTCCCTGTGTAACAGCCCCTCCTCTTGAGTGGGGAGGGAGGCTCGAAGAGGAGACAGGAGCATGTAGATGCACACCTGTGTAGCGGGAGGGGGACTGAGTGTGTGCGTGCCCCTGTGCGTGTATGTGGCCCCCAGAGGCCACGTGGCCCATCTGTTTCCTCCCTCCTGCAGCTATGACCGAAGCACCTTAGTGGCCATCGTGGTGGGCGTGGGGCGCCTCATCACCGGCATGGACCGGGGCCTCATGGGCATGTGTGTCAACGAGCGGCGACGCCTCATCGTGCCCCCCCACCTGGGCTATGGCAGCATCGGTGTGGGTGAGAAGGGGTGGGGCCCAAGCATGGGGATGGAGGAGACCAGGAAGCAGAATCAAGGGCCCCAGGTCCAAAAACCTGAAGCTCAGAGTGGGAGAGTGACTTGCCCAAGGTCACACTGCACATGCAGCGTGAGTCGGGGCAGGTCTGGGACTAGAGTTTCGGTCTCCTGCCCCTGGAGTGGGAGGAAAGGAAATGACAGGGCCCTGGGTAGAATCAAAGCTTGACTGGGGAGAAGGGGACCTAGGGGCGGTGGAGCGGGTGGCCGAGCAGGACGTTCAAATGTCCATTCAACCCGCCACGCTGGGGCTGCAGCAAACACAGCACCAGCTTTGATACCAGGTAAGGCTAGAGGGAGTCCCGGGGCCCCGGGGACTGTGGTGCGCTGAGGGGTCCTGGAGGCTGCACCAAACATGAGCTGGGGCTGCCGGACTCTCACAGCGGGGCTCATTCCCCCGGATGCCACCCTCTACTTCGATGTGGTCCTGCTGGATGTATGGAACAAGGCAGACACCGTGCAGGTGAGCACCTTGCTGCACCCAGCCCACTGCCCCCGCACCGTCCAGGACAGCGACTTTGTCCGCTACCACTACAACGGCACACTGCTGGATGGCACCGCCTTTGACACCAGGTAAGGGCTGGAGGGAGTCCTGGGGCCCTGGGGGCCGTGGTATGATGGGGAGGGTGTCCGGGGCCCTTCCTGCCTCTCTCATCTCTGCAACATCACCTCTACCTCATTCTCTGCAGCTACAGTAGGGGTGGCACTTATGACACCTACGTCGGCTCGGGCTGGCTGATCAAGGGCATGGATCAGGGGCTGCTGGGCATGTGTCCTGGAGAGAGGAGGAAGATCATCATCCCGCCATTCCTGGCCTATGGCGAGAAAGGCTATGGTGAGGGCAGACAGGGACTCGGAGATTCCCCAGAAGAGGGCTGCCACATACAGTTGTTCAGGTTGTGTACTGTACAAGGGCACTCAGCCAAGGAGGCAAATCAGAGATGAACTCTATCTTGGTGATGATCTCACTAAGAAAGGGTGCTTTATTCTGATTCACACACGCATTCAGTATGGGCTGGTGATGGCCTTGGGGAAGATCCGGCTCACACCTCACAGGGGGAGCAAGAAACAGGGCTGCTGAGGGTAGGGAAGGGTCTCTGGAGAGCAGAATTAGCACCTTTTTGCAGGGTGCTCACATGGGCCTTCCTGAGTGGAGGAGGAGCCCTGCTTTGCTCTCCACTTGTATGGTTCAAGCCTATCCCTTCCCCAGGGACTGTGATCCCCCCGCAGGCCTCCCTGGTCTTCCACGTGCTGCTGATTGACGTCCACAACCCCAAGGACACTGTCCAGCTGGAGACGCTGGAGCTACCTCCTGGCTGCGTCCGGAGAGCCGTGGCTGGAGACTTCATGCGTTACCACTACAACGGCTCGCTGATGGACGGCACCCTCTTTGATTCCAGGTCCAGGGGGCTCCTGAGGAGGGAAGGTGGGGGCTGGGAGGAAGGTGGAAGAGGCTGAGGCAGGATCTGGGGTGGCCCCCCGGCAGGAACCGGGGATGGTTGGCTCTGAGCTGCCAGGAAGGGCCAGGGACCCCTTTGACCCCTTGCTGGCCCTCCCTGCCTTGTCTTACAGCTACTCCCGCAACCACACCTACAACACCTATGTGGGGCAGGGTTACATCATCCCCGGGATGGACCAGGGGCTGCAGGGCGCCTGCATGGGGGAGCGCCGGAGGATCACCATCCCCCCGCACCTGGCCTACGGGGAGAACGGGACTGGTAGGCGTGTCCCCTGTGCTCCCACTCACCTCCTCAGCTCCTCTGCACACTGTTCACCGACCTCTCCACCGCAGGGCCATCCCAGCACCTGTTCTGCCCCTCTCATCACAAAAACCATCACCCACCCACCTCCTGCCACACAGACTCCGTCCTTGCCTCCAGGGGCAGCCCCCCCCCCAACTTCTCCCTTCCATACTGGAGAAGGGCAACCGACTCCTGAGTTTGGGGAAGGGGGGTGGTCATGGAAGAACAGAAACAGCATAGCCCTAGGAAGCAAAGAGACCTGGACTTGAGCCCCAGCTTTGCTGGAAGCCTCAGTGTCCTCACCTGTAAAATGGGACTAATCCCATTGACCAGCAGGGTAAGTTGCTGGGAGGTTGCAAGATGATGTGTATAAAGGGCTTTCTAACTGGCCTGGCCCTTCCCTCCCCTGCCCCTCACCCCCCCCCCCCCCCCCCCCCCCCACTGCACGAGGTATTAGAAGAACTGACCCTGGGGACAAATACCCTGTCCCATCCTGGTTTGAAAACATAGGGCGCGGGAGTCTAGGGGCCTCTGTGGAGGCCTGAGCAGCCCCTCCTGGATTCCAAGCCGATCCACTCCCCGTTCTGGCCCCAGGAGACAAGATCCCTGGCTCCGCTGTGCTGATCTTCGACGTCCATGTCATTGACTTCCACAACCCTGGGGATCCGGTGGAAATCAAGATTCTGTCCCCGCCCCCGGAGACCTGCAATGAGACGGCCAAACCCGGGGACTTCGTTCGCTACCACTACAACTGCTCCCTGCTGGATGGCACCAAGCTCTTCTCCTCGTGGGTCCGGGGCTGGGCCGGGGCTGGGCAGGTGGGTGGGCCCAGGTGCGGGGAGTCCTCCTGAGAGCCCCCCGACGGGTGCTTTGTCCATAAGTTCCCATCCAGCGAGCGTGGGGGAGCACGAGGAGCTGAGGTTCTTGACTTGCGGGCACAGGGAAAGTGAAGCCAGCGTCTTGGGGAACTGCGGGCTCCGTTTGTGGAGGGGACACCAAAGCAGGGGCAGTGGCACCATGAGGAGGGTGTGCTGTCTCTGAATTGTTGGGCCCGGCCCTCGGCTGTGTGGGGTGGGCCCCAGGAGGAGTGACTGGGAAACTGGGCCTGCGGGGGCGGCGGGGGTGGGGGGACAATGGGATTCCAGCTGGCCTGGGACAAGGATGGGCGCTGACCTGGGAATCTGCTCTCCCCCCCCCCCCGCCCCCAGCCACGACTATGGCGACCCCCAGGAGGCTACTCTGGGGGCCAACAAGGTGATCGAAGGCCTAGACACGGGCCTGCAGGGCATGTGCGTGGGAGAGAGGCGGCAGCTCGTGGTGCCCCCGCACCTGGCCCACGGAGAGAGCGGAGGTGAGGGGCCGACTGGCCTTGGTGGCTGGCGAGAGGGGTGTGGGAAGCCTTCCCAAGGGTTCTGCAAACATCCCATGTGCCCAACACGGGAAACGGAGGCCTCTGGGCTGGGGAGCACCCAGGGCAGGCTGCGAGTCGGGCCAGACCTGGGCCCGATGGCGAGGCCTTCCTTCTCTTCTCCCTCCCCGCCTGCAGCCCGGGGTGTCCCTGGTAGTGCGGTGCTCCTGTTTGCGGTGGAGCTCGTGTCCCGGGAAGAGGGGCTGCCCACAGGCTACCTGTTTGTGTGGCACGAGGACCCTCCTGCCAACCTGTTTGAAGGCCTGGACCTCAACAAGGATGGCGAGGTCCCCCTGGAGGAGGTGGGTGAAGAGTTGGGTCCTTCTAAGAACCGGTCCCCCACTGTCACCCCCAATAGGAGCCACCATGCGTGGTGGCATCGAGCAACGCAGTCCTTCTGCCGTTCCGTCTGCACCTCTTTCTGCCCCTGTGCTGGATCCCTGTGCCTTAGGTCCCTTGTCCCTGCCTCTTCCTCATGCAACCCACTCCCCCCCTACTGCTGGCTCGCCACCTGGGGCCCTTCCCCAGGCCACCCACAGCTGCTCAGGTGAGACCCTCACTCCCCTCTCCCCTGGGCTCTCTCGGCTCCTAGTTCTCCACCTTCATCAAGGCTCAAGTCAGTGAAGGCAAAGGACGCCTCATGCCTGGGCAGGACCCGGAGAAAACCATAGCAGACATGTTCCAGAACCAGGACCGCAACCAGGATGGCAAGATCACTATGGAGGAGCTCAAGCTGAAGTCAGACGAAGACCAAGAGCGGGTCCACGAGGAGCTCTGAAGGCCAGGGGCCCGGGCTCGAATGCAAAGGCCCACTTCTGGGAGGACAGTGGGCAGTGGGGCTGACCTTCCAAGAGTCACCCTCCCCTGTGCTGGCAGGATGTCGAGAAAACATCTAGAACTTGGTCAGAGGAGACAACTCTGGTCATCCCACCAGCCCCCAAGTAAAATCCACAGCACAGACCTCTATTCAGTTTTTCTCTTCTGACCCCAAACCCCTCCTTTACAAGTTTTGGAGTCACAAAGCCAAGCCGGCCATTGGCCGAGCCTCGGGGATGAACGGGGCCATTGCTGGTGCTTCACCCATACCTCCCCTCCACGTCACCAGACACTGAACAAGGCCAAGCTTGTCCTTTATTTCCCCAAACTTCCCTTTTGTCCATACTTTTCCTTGTCGTCCCCAGCCACCCCCCGCTCCAGTCCCTATTCCTGTGTCGTGGCAGCTCCCCAGGAGTGTGAACCAAAACTGACTGGACGCTCAGCCTTCCTCTCTCCGCTCTGGCTGGCTTCTGTCCCACCCCCCTCCCCTGTGTCCCCGCACCTATGCTGTCCACCCCTCACTCCGGCCAGTAGTGGCTAAAGTGACCCTGGGGTGCCGCATTCAGGGCTGGGCTTGGTGTTGCCTTTCATCCCTAAAGAAGGCTGCTTTCTCTAAGGGACAGAGAAGAGGAAGAATATGAAGGGGGCAGGGGTGAGGATAACTACTTGGGTGGGTCTTGGGGCTACGAAATCCTTGGTTCTGGGCTGAGATAAACTTGGAAGAAGGGCTCGTGGCGGGGGGAGGGGGGCAGAGCTCCACACACTCAAAAGGCTAAATTGGTGTCAGATCCCTTTCTCCTTTGTACCAAATAAAAGACTAAACCAAAGGCCTCAGGATGTGCTCTTCCTTCCGGGGGCAGGGGGAGGCCCTTAGACCCAAGGACTGGGGAAGAAAGGGGAACAAAGCAGGCGCTCAAGATACTGTGTCCCTAGGTCTCTGCCTCGTGCCCCCTGAGGCCTAATCAGGGCCCTCCCCATGGAAAGGGAGCCCCTATCTGCTGGAGGGAGGGTGGGGAGTGGGCGTCTACAGAGGGGCCTGCGGGGAGGTGTGGAGAGATGATCCCTGTCTCCTAACTATCCCAACTGAATGGAAAGATGAGGTCCCTGACCTCAAACATGACATCAGAAACTCAAGGATTAAATTAAGCTGCACAGGTCGGATTCCTCTCTTCCATGTAGACTTGTTCCAATGCTAGGCTATCCCCACCTCTCCCTGCTCCTGGCTGCCAGCCATTACCTCCTGCTGGATCCTCCCTCCTGTCTGAAGGAAAGGTAACAGGGCTCCAATCTCCGGGGTCTTGAGGGAGGAGTTGCTTCAGCCAGCACCTGCCCGGCCGGACTCTGGCCAGGACAACAAAGATGACCTAAGCCAGGAGAGGACAGGAGAGCGGGGGAGTCTTGGGGGAGAGACTGATGGTCCTGGACTCCCCGAACTGACCCATCCCCCACGAGCACCCGCTTCTTGCCCAGGATCCCGAGACACGGCTTTTCCCTATGGCCAATCACGGACACTCCTGGCCCCAAAGCATCCCGAAGGCACCTCAGGGTCTGACAATGGCTGTGGACCGGCCTCAGATGGTCACCACCCGCCCCCCAGAAGCGAACAGCCAGCTCAGGACCAGAGCCCGCGAGCAGGGGTGGAGGCGCGAAGCAGAAGAAAGGCGACGGCATCGGTCAGAAACACTGAAATCTGGCGCTAGCTCCTAGCTATGGAGTGGGAGCACGTTTCTGGTCTTTTCCGAGCCACCTATAGATGGGAACTACACCTACCTTCAGGGCCCTAGTGAAGAAGGCACTGCCGTCCCCTTCAGAGCCGCAGGGAAACGCATGTGCCACAGCTGGGCACCCTCTGCGGGAGGATGAGGGGAGCGTTTCTCTGAGGACAGGCTACAAAATGCCAGGTGAAACTGGTGGGTTTCCATTTTTTCTTCAAAAGGTGCCCTAGAGAGAATTCAGCTAGTTCTTGACCATCCAAGTCGACAGGGGAGGGAGAAGGAAAGAAACTGAAGGAAGCCCAGTGATGCAAGACGACGGAGCAGAAATCACTTCCACTTTACTGTGTCACTGAGTGCCTTCTCCCTTCAGGTCCCGGTCTTGACTCCCCTGAAGTCACCCATCTTCGTGGTCCTGGGCCCACATAAGGAAGAGAAGACGGCAGGAGCCAAGGGCACAAGAGAAAATCTGCACCCAAATGGATCCCTTTGGGGATCCATAAATAGGGAACTCTGCACACAGGGCTGGCCAGACCCAACTGACCCCAACTGAAGTTCAAGTTTAACGGCTACCTCAGCATCACGTGAAACCATTCCAGGTCAGAAACGCACCTTCCAATCCCGCTGCCCACCTCGGTCCCCAGACACATTTAGGACGTGCTCAGAGGGCCCTGTGAGTGAATTCCGTGTTTTGTTTTGTTTTGT
This sequence comes from Halichoerus grypus, assembly GCF_964656455.1. NCBI lineage: Eukaryota > Metazoa > Chordata > Mammalia > Carnivora > Phocidae > Halichoerus > Halichoerus grypus. Next base: position 189,222,864 of record NC_135713.1, read on the forward strand.
TTTAAGATTTTATTTTCTAAGTAATCTCTACGCCCAATGTGGGGCTCGAACTCGTAAGCCAGAGATCAAGAGTCAAACACCCCACTGACTGAGCCAGCCAGCCCTGCACCCCCCAAATCAGAACAGCTGTTTTTTCCTTTTTTTATTTTGATCTGTTTAACACATTAGATTTGTTTGAAGACTAGCTTCCCGTGTTTAAAAACTGGGGGTGGGGGAAGAACCCCTGGACTAGTTGGTCCCTAGAGTGCTAACACTCCGTAGGTCCTGTGTTCGCCTGGCTGGCCCTCCCATCCGGCAGGGCCTCCCGCCAGCCTCCGGAGAACACCACAGAAGACGCTGGGAGAGGAGGAGGGAGAGGCTGGGCTCGGCAGATGCACCCCCTGGGACTCTGCGCACACATAGGGCGCAGCAACGCTCCCCACAGGGTGGCCTCCTGGCGAGGCTCCCCCTTCCCCGCAGCCCGCAGCGCCTGGCCCCCCGCCCACGCTCAGGAGCCCTGCGTCTCTCTCCAGTCCCCGCGGGGCAGGATGTGTTGTAGCACCCCGTTGACCACGTCCAGCGTCTCGTCCTTCTCCAGCACAATGTCGTAGGAGTCCATGTAGCGCTCCCGCCGCTCTTCCACCTGCCCAGGGAAGGGGGATATAGTCCCCAGAACACCCTGACTTCTGCCTCTGCCTCTCAGGCACCCGGGGCAGGGGGAGGAGAACATTCGAGCTGCAGCTCCCCAAGAGCAGCTCCAGGTTACAGGGACCCGCCCTTTGGATGGCAACGGGCACAGGGTGCCACCATTAACCCTTGGGTCAATGGCAAAAGGAAAGGACGAGAATTAAAATTTAAAAACCAGATGTCACTTCTAATCCATCTGGCCTGAATTTTCACAAGGCTCAAGCATTCTGGAGGTCTTCAGCACCTGCTGGCTGGGCCAGGGCGAGGGACTGGTAGCCTTCTAACTTGACACCATGCTGTGTCCCTTTAGGACTATGGTGTTTTCATTTGGCCTCTGGTCTGTTCTTGTGTTTTCCTTCTCTGAATTGTAAACCCACCTCCTGAATACTGACATCTCCCACTTCAATCATGCCTTACAGGTATGATTGAGGAGGACTGTAACCAGCCCCACCACTTCCTACACTATGTACCATGGGTAGATGAACCTCCTTGCCTCGGTTTCCCCATCTGTAAATTGAGGCATACGAGGCACCACCTCAAAAGGCTGCTGTAAGGACTAAACGGGTCAGTAGGCCTGGCACGTGGTGAGCACCCAGAGGAAGTGTCCCTGAACTCTGCTGTGGCGCCGTGTGCCCAACACAGCCATCATCACGGTGTCCCTAGGAGAATATAGCTTGTGGCTCGCCTCTGTGCCCTGGACACTGACCGCGCCCGGCACAGAGTGCTCGCTAGGCATTCGTTAACAGGCAGCGAAACAAAAGAGTGCCACTAAGACGGGAAGCCCCGGTCCCACACCTACCTTGTCATTTAAGAAGCCAATCTTGAGAATGTTCTCCACACCAGGAACCCCATCAGCCATAGTGAGGTCCCCCATGGAGTCTCCCAGCAGGAGGATGTTGGTTTTGCCCTGAAGCTGCTGGAAGTACCCAGAGTTCTCACAAACGGAGCTGTTCTTGTTGTATGTGTGTATGAGCTGGCCCTTGAAACCCTGGAGGAAACCCTAAATAATCAAGAGACAGAAGGGCTGCAGGGACCATCCAGAGCCAGTGTCCACTGTCTCTGTCACAGAGGAAAGGGAATCCCAACAGCCAGAGACATGCCAACACCTCCTTGTAGTCTAAACTCGGGGCCAGCCAACTAGGTCCTGCAGCCAAATGTGGCCTATTTTTATAAATTCAGTTTGACCGGAACACAGCCAGCCTCGTCTGTCACATTGTGTTCATGGTTGCTTTTTTTCCACAGCACAGCTGAGTAGTTGTGACCGATCAGAGTCCATCCCACAACGTCTAAAATATCTACTACCTGGCCTTTTACAAAAAAGGCGTGTAACCCCTGATTTAAACTCACAAGGACCCTCAGACATCACTGATCAGCTACTCTGGTGGGAGCATGAAGCCATGACACGAGCACTGCTCAGACCACACGTGTGCTCACCCTCTGCGGCGGGCGCGGCCTCACCCCAGGTGAACGGAGAAGTGGAGCCACTGGTGTGAGGGGAAGAAGTCAGAGTGTGGGTGAGTCAGAGCCGCCCACCTCTGGCTCCAGGAAGACAACTCAAAGTCTAAGCCCTGGAGTACCTAGGATGGCACATGACCTGGCACGGTGACACGGGGCCTGGGTGAACCCTAAATTAGGTACCCCAGGACACTGGGCTGTCAGTCAAACACCAAAGGGCGAGTCCTTCAGAGGTAACTGTCTCTAGCATGCATGAAGAAATAAATAACTGCCCGAGGGCAAGAAGCTAGCACGCTTTCCCTCCCTTTCCTCCCCAAGTCAGACTTCAGGGTTTCGGGTGCTACCTGAGGGGCTGGTGGTCCCCACCCCTCATCCACTCCCACCCTAAAGGAGAGCCGGCTCACGTCTTCATCAAAGTCCATGTAGTTTGACACGATGTGGATGTTGGAGTGGAACACTTTCATCTGTCGGATAATCTCCTCCAGGATGTCACCAATGCCCGCAGAAAAGATGAAAAGGGGAATGTTGTTCTGGTAGAGGGTGTTGAAGAACGTCTTGTATCCCTCCCTGAAAAGAGATGGATGGATTCCACAATGGCACTGCCTCTGCTCCTGGTCTTTATTTTCTATTGGGGTGATGAATTTTTAAATTTTTTCTTTTTAAAGATTTATTTGGGGCACCCGGATGGCTCACTGGGTTAAGTGTCTGCCTTTGGCTCAGGCCATGGTCCCGGGGTCCTGGGATCGAGCCCCACATCGGGCTCCCTGCTCAGTGGGGAGCCTGCTTCTCCCTCTGCCTCTCCCTTTGCTCCTGCTTTCTCTCCCTCTCCTCTCTCTCTCACATGCTCTCTTTCTTTCAAATAAATAAATAAATAAATAAATAAAATCTTTTAAAAAAATAAAGATTTGTTTATTTATTTGAGAAAGAGAGTGTGTGGGTGGGGAGGGAGGGAGGGGCAGAGGGAGAGAGAGTCTTAAGCAGATTCCCCACGGAGCACAGAGCCTGACATGAGGCTCGATCTCAGGACCCTGAGATCACAACCTGAGCCAAAATCAAGAGTCGGAGGCTTAACCGACTGAGCCACCCAGGTGCCCCTAAATTTTTTCTTTTATTTCTTTCCTTTTTTTCTTTTAAGATCTTTTATTTATTTGAGAGAGAGAGCAAGCAGGGGGAGGGACTGAGGGAGAGGGAGAAGCAGCCTCCCCGCTCAGGACAGAGCCTGACATGGGGCTCGATCCCAGGACCCTGGGATCATGACCTGAGCCGAAGGCAGATGCTTAATGACTGAGCCACACAGGTGCCCCTAAAAACATTTTAAATTGAGGTATAAAATACATACAATAAATGGTTAACATGCACTAATCTTTTTTAAAATTTTTTATTGTTATGTTAATCACCATACATTACATCATTAGTTTTAGATGTAGTGTTCCATGATTCATTGTTTGTGCATAACACCCAGTGCTCCATGCAGAACGTGCCCTTTTTAATACCCATCACCAGGCTAACCCATCCTTCCACCCCCCCTCCCCTCTAGAACCCTCAGTTTGTTTTTCAGAGTCCATCGTCTCTCATGGTTCGTCTCCCCCTCCGATTTCCCCGCCTTTATTCTTCCCCTCCTACTATCTTCTTCTTTTTTTTTTTCTTAACATATATTGCATTATTTGTTTCAGAGGTACAGATCTGTGATTCAACAGTCTTGCACAATTAACATGCACTAATCTTAAGTGTTCAATTCAGTTAATATTTACATACGTATACACCCATGTAATTACTAACCAGATCAAGGTTCCCTTCCCAACCAATGCCATCCCCTCCCGTTGTGACTTCATATCACTGCTGATCAGCTTTGCCTATCCTTGAACTTCATACAAATGGGCTATTGTTTGCTTGTTTGTTTCTGCCTTATTTTGCTGGAGCAAAATACAACCAGGTAGCTATCCGGGGCAGCTTCACTGAGGAAACACTCCAACCCCACCCTGGTACTTACTGGGTCTGCACGTGTCTCTACTTTCTTGGCTTTTCATGGCTCTCCCCAGTTCGGACACCCAATCCTGGAGAGCAGGCAACCACGTTGCCTCCTTCCTCTATGTGACCTCATCCCTCCTCCAGGAAAGAATATGGCAGCAGAACCCTATGGCCCAGCAATTGCGCTACTGGGTATTTACCCCAAAGATATAAATGTAGTGATCTGAAGGGGTACCTGCACCCCAATGTTTATAGCAGCAATGTCCACAATAGCCAAACTATGGAAAGAGCCCAGATGTCCATGGATGCCTGGGTGGCTCAGTTGGTTTAGCGACTGCCTTCGGCTCAGGTCATGATTCTGGAGTCTTGGGATCGAGTCCTGCATCGGGCTCCCTGCTCAGCGGGGAGTTTGCTTCTCCCTCTGACCCTCCCCCCCTCATGCTCTCTCTCTCATTCTCTCTCAAATAAATAAAATCTTAAAAAAAAAAAAAAAGAGCCCAGATGTCCATCGACAGATGAATGGATAAAGAAGATGTAGTATATACATACAATGGAATATTACTCAGCCATCAAAAAGAATGAAATCTTGCCATTTGGGATGACGTGGATGGAACTAGAGGGTATTATGCTAAGCGAAATAAGTCAATCAGAGAAAGACAATTATCATATGATCTCACTGATATGCGGAATTTAAGAAACAAGGCAGAGGATCATAGGAGAAGAGAGGAAAAAATAAAACAAGATGAAACCAGAGAGGGAGACAAACCATAAGAGACTCTTAATCTTAGGAAACAAACTGAGGGTTGCTGGAGGGGAGGGGGGGTGGGAGGGATGGGGTGGCTGGGTGATGGACGTTGGGGAGGGTATATGTTATAATGAGCACTAGGTATTATATAAGACTGATGAATCACAGACCTATACCCCTGAAACAAATAATACATTATATGTTAATTAAAAAAAGAAGAAGAAGAATATGGCAGCAGAGAGAGCAGCACTGGGAAGGCCACTGATGATCAAGGATCCCAGGCCAGCCAACTCCCATGTCTGGGTTAATCCAGAACACCAGTCATCATGGTGACCCCAAAGTCTTTTTACCACTGGAGAAAATAAGTTAGACGCTGTTTGTTCTGAGAGATGAAGCCTTGGTCATATTCATACTACATCCACTAGCAGCAGACAGCTTCCTAGGAAGCACCCAAGGGTGAGAAATCCTTTAGCTGTACTCAGAGAGGAAAAGCAGACCTTCTTCACATCAGCCACTTACGGTGCTTTGTCTCTTCTGACTCCCCTAGCAACTAACTCCCCTCCACTCCTTCCCAGCCTCTTTTTGTGAGCAAACCAGTTCCAAATGTTTTCCAGAGCAAGAAGCTTACCTAAGCATTGCATTGGACTCTCTAACCACCTGGGCAATCTGAACCTTCTGAATCTTCTGTTGGCACAGGAGATCATGTGCTTTGGTCCACCTAGAAACAGACACCCCACAAAAGCCCAAATTCCAATCACTAAGGAGGAAAGTGTCCTTTCCCTTTTTAGGGCCAAGTCCTCTCTGGCAAGATTAATGGAGGCCTCATCCTTTTCCACCAAGCCACTTCCTGAAGAACTCTGGCTGTCCTTAAAAGGAAGACGGTGAGAAAGCCATACCCCAGCCACAGGAACAAGAACTGGGTGAGATAACCGCTGAAGTTAGAGCTCCTCTGAATCTCTCCCTCGGTGACCCCATGTTCTGGAGAACTGGGGCTCTGTCTCCTATAGGACATGCTGGTTCCTATAGGAGAGTTAGCTCCCCAAAGCACTTATTCCCCCAAACCAAGAGGCTTCTACCTCCTTCCAAGGATTCTCACTGGGCCCCCACTCCAGCAGCAGCCACAAGTAGCCCCTTTGTGGCTAGACAGTTGGTTCTAATAGGTGGGCCAGGGGAATTCAGTAAGGTAAGGGGGCTTGCCACCTCATTCAAGCTCAGGAAAAAAATACCCACACCTGGACCAGTCCATTGTGGGGGCCAGGAGCAGTTCAAAACCACCGTCACTTACCATTCCACCATATGAGGTAACTTCTCTCTGATGGTCCGGTGTGGGTCAATCTCAATTGGGTAATAGTGGTGAAGGAGCGCTTTGAGCTGGGACATCCAAATGAAGAGAAAAGCTGTTAGTCCGCGCCAAGTTTTCCCCAGCGAAGTCCCACAGTTTAGCGTGAGAAAATAATCACCTAGAAGATGCAACTCTGTGTTAGGGAGTGACTGACATGCAGAGCTGGTCAGCCCTTCATACGCACCCTCAGAGTGTGAGGTCTAAGAATCAATAAAGATCTTTCGCTATCAGGTCATAAGTTACTAGGATTTTGTTGTTATTCACTAGTTCAGTCAGCAGGGCTTAACCAATAAGAAGGGATTAATGCTGTATTTCCCAAAATGGGGTACACTTTTCTCAGGGGTAGGCAAAGTAACTTTAGGGGGCACATGGATAAACACTTTTCATTTTAGTAGCTTTGGATTCATTTTAATGCATATTAAGAAAAAAAAAAAACTAGGGGCACCTGGGTGGCTCAGTCATTAAGCATCTGCCTTCGGCTCAGGTCATGATCCCGGGGTCCTGGGATCAAGCCCCGCATCGGGCTCCCTGCTCTGCCGGAAGCCTGCTTCTCCCTCTCCCACTCCCCCTGCTTGTGTTCCCTCTCTCACTGTGTCTCTCTCTGTCAAATAAATAAATAAAATCTTTTAAAAAAAGAAAAAAAACCTAGCACATCAAATTCATGCTTTCACAAAGATTGCTTCTTTTCTAATTGCATTCAGATTTTTTTTTAATATTTTATTTATTTATTTGACACAGAGAGAGAGAGAGAGAGAGTACACAAGCAAGGGGAGCGGCAGGCAGAGGGAGAGGGAGAAGCAGACTCCCCGTGGAGCAAGGAGCCCGATGCGGGGCTTGATCCCAGGACCCCGGGATCATGACCTGAGCCGAAGGCAGACGCTCAATTGACTGAGCACCCAGGCGCCCCGCATTCAGATTTTTAATAGTAACCCAACTTTAAGTAAAACATGTAGTAAAAATCACCCTAATAGATATGGCAAAAATCATGAAAGTGGAAGTAGAAAAATCATGGAAGTGAGTTTGGGACCCAGCATGTTAGTGGATAACCATCACAACGCCAACATTGAGTAAACCACTTCACAAGCATCCGCATGTACCTCCTCCTGCTAAGATTTCCTTCCACGTCTGGGGAGACCGCTTCAGGGACCATGTGTCACACAGGGCCAGTCAGTAACAGCGCCCAATAAAAATGGGAACTGATTGGGTAAAGAATTTTAACTTTAATATATGCACAGTCTCAGAATATTATGAGATCAAATGTGGAGTCCCTGACCATGGGTCCAAAAGAGAGTCAAAGGCAAAGATCACACACTGACAAAGGGAGAAAGCTCCTGAAATGTATTAATGTGTGTTTTTTGGGGGGGGGGTGTGTTTCCCAATGTATGTGTTTTGGGGGGGGTGAGAACATTTTTATAAAAAGTATGAGAGAATTCAACAGAAGAATATACTTTTTTTTTTTAAGATTTTATTTATTTGAGAGAGAATGGGAGAGAGAGAGATGGAGCACATGACAGGGGCGAGGGTCAGAGGGAGAAACAGACTCCCTGCTGAGCAGGAGCCTGATGCGGAACTCATCCCAGGACTCCAGGATCATGACCTGAGCTGAAGGCAGTCACTTAACTAACTGAGCCACCCAGGCGCCTCAAGAATATACTTTTTTAAAAAGAAAAAAGATTTCATGCATAAACTTTGCTGTATTAATTTTTTTTTTTTCGGGAGCTCATCAACACCCAGAATCTTAGTTTGCCCTAGCTTCATTATCCTAGAGCAGGCACCCAAACCTGCAGTCTTACACCTGGATGCAGCTTTCTGGAAGCTGGTAAGACAGGTATGTGAGGAACCACTAACAGTGACTTACCAAAGGCAATTAATTAGTCCTGGAGCCAGAACTTACATTAAGCTAAAAGCGCATCTCCAGAGAGACAGGTTTTAGAGATATAAGAGCTATCTATAATTTGTTGCCCATCTTTCTTTTTTTTTTAAGATTTTATTTATTTATTTGACAGTGAGATAGACAGAGCACAGGTAGGCAGAGTGGCAGGTAGAGGGAGAGGGAGAAGCAGGCTCTCTGCTGAGCAGGGAGCCCGATGCGGGACTCGATCCCAGGACCCCGGGATCATGACCTGAGCCGAAGGCAGCCGCTCAACCGACTGAGCCACCCAGGCACCCTAATTTGTTGCCCATCTTAATAACAAGTAACCATGACAGAGTATTGAAAGAGCTGACCAAGATGACAGACTGACAGACCGCGTAGTATGTGATTTAGTGAATTTCATAACGAAGTGAAACTAAATGATATAGTTATTCAGCAGAAAGAGCTCAGCAAACTGCAGAGAAACGTGCAACCAGCAGGGCTCTCCTCTGGCAAAGAGGACAGAACGTGGAGCAAAGTAAAATGAACTCCAAGGCTGCAGGATTTATAATATTTGTATGTATCTCATGGAAATGGGCGTTATCATATATTGACATTAATTCAGAAGTCTTTCTTGATACCTGTTACCTTGCCAAAAAATTACATATTTTTTAAAAGACTTATTTATTCATTTTGGCGGGGGGAGGTGTGCAGGGGGAGGATCAGAGGGAGAGGGAAAGAATCTCAAGCAAACTCCCTGATGAGCAAGGAGCCCCTCGCCGGGCTCAATCCCAGATCCCACCACCCTGAGCTAAAACCAAGGGTCAGATGCTCACCCCACTGAGCCACCCAGGTGCACCCCCCCAAATTATATTATTAAAGAAATAGCATAATGTAATGAAAAGAGTTTGGGACAGAATCGGATCTATGGGAAAACCAAGCTCTCTGTGTCTTGCCTGTATGACCCTTGAAGGAGTTGCTTATCCTCTTCAAGTGGTTCTATCCACCCCTGGGAGTTGCTGGAGGGTTAAAGAGCAAATGTTGAAGTCTCTTGTAAACTCTATAGCTAGCAGTATGCATAATACCCATATTCTAACCACCAATCGTCATATGTCTTGAACAAAAAGGAAACACTGCCCCAGTGTGTGAGACTAGGTCCACCTGAACATAAGAACAACAATTTTTAAAAATACTAATCTTCTAAGGTCTCTATCCTGGAATCTTTGATCCTAACCAATAACTATCTGAAGTAGTCCATAATGGCCATCTCTGAACAAAGAAGGGGAGTAACCCACCTCATTCTGGCACTCCTCACTGATGATCTTGCTGTTATCCAGAATGTCTGCAAAAACACAAAACTCCTTTCATTTGCCACTTAGAAGCCACCATCTTGTCAAGCGCAACAAAGCAAAGCTAGTATGTGACTTACTGTAAGAAGAAGGGCATCGCTTTCCATTATATGCAAACCTGCTCAAGGTCATGTCAAAATCAGAAATGACCTAAAAGGCAAAAGAGAGATGCTATCCATATAGGCTCCTACCGGTGTGGCCCTGCCTGGGGGGAAGATTATGAAAGGCAAACCAGCTCAGTAGCCAGCCAGTGCAGGAGTTAGGAAAGGCCGGCGGGGGGTGGGGGTGGGGGGGGCACGACACGGACGAAGCCTAGGTAGGAGAATCCTAGTTAGTAGAATCCTAGTTAGTAGTAGCGTGCTAAGCCTGAGGACGCCCAGCCTCTTGCGGGTCGCTGGCAGAGTGGGGACTGAAGAATCAGGACCCCCTTTGACTCTTAGCCTTGCCATCTCATTGCCTTGGGTCCCTTCCGAGGTGACCCATGTCCACATCTGCAACTTCCTGGGGAGCCCGCTGACCGGGCTAGTGTGGAAACAAGGCCCCAGGGCCTGGTGCTTTCTACCTAGTAAGAGGAAGCAGCAGCTGGTCATGACTGACAAATTTGAAATGTAGGTTTTCCGGCAGGTGGGCTCTAACCCAGGGCAATCAGGCGGAGCAACCTGCTTGCCCTCAGGCCGCTGGCCATTTCTAGGGGCTCAGGGCCGGCAGCGTCCGCGGCAGCGCGGGCAGGCCCCTTGGGCGGGTCACCTCCCCAGCCGCCCCACCTCGCCCCGGCCGTACCTGCAAGCGGTCTCCCCCGCCCCTGCGGAGGGCGCCCACGATCTCCTGCACCCGCCCGGGCTGCCGCATCAGGACCGTGGCCTTCATCAGGGTGCTCACCTGTCCCGAGACCCGAGAGAAGCGCTGACCCCGGCGCCGCGCTGGGCTCAGCGGGAGCCCGGGGCCGGCTCCGCAGCCCTGCGAGGCCGGGCCGGGGCGCGCGGGGCGCGCAGGGGGGCGCTCCGGGCCAGCCCGGGGCGCCTACTGGCCGGGGTGGCGCGGCGGGGCCCAGGTGGCCCGCTGGGGGCCTCGGAGCGCCCCGGGGGTCGGGGCCCGCCCCACGTCGGACGCTTCCTCCCGCCTCACCTCCTCCGCCATGGCGCTCGCGGCCGGGACGACGGCGCCGGGACAACGACCTCCCCGCGGCCGCACTGCGCACGCGTCGCCCGCAGCCAGGGGGCCGGGTGGACCGCGGGCCCGGGGACCGGGCGGCGGGCGGGGCCGGGGAGAGGGCGGCGCCCGCGCTGGGCAAGACCCCGGTTGCGGGCTCTGTGTTGAGGAGGGTGAGGGTCCCAAGAGTTGGGGTTACCGGGTGCCACCGTCGAGAGCAAAAGCCCTGGCCAGAGGGGTCATTTCCAGACGTAAAGTTTGCATGACAAAAAAAGCCGCAGGAAGGGAAGGGATATGGAAAACATCCAGAAGGGGCTTAACTGGGCCCACTCCTCATCACAGAAGAAAATGAGCGACTAACACAAGTCCGCAGGGCAGGAAGGCCCTGGACAGCTGGGCCAGCGTGAACTCTAATCGGCTTTCCTTCCTTCTGCCTTCTCTGACTTGGTTTCCTTGAATTCAGTGTCTGGGGAGCCAAGTGCCCAGCAGTGGAAGAAGGTGGATGATGCTACACAGATACAGAACTGGGCAAATGAAGTGGGCAACAAAAGCTAGAATGGATAAAAACTCTTATATGGTGTTGGTGGTCACAGTCCTGCTCCAGATTCAAGGGCTTGGAAGGTGTGGGGTGGTCTTCAGCCTGAATGGTGGGAGAGGGGAGAAGGAAGGAGGACAGGGACAGGAGAGAGTTCCAGAACCTGAGAGCACAATCCTGAGAGTGATCTCACTGCGGGCCCAGGATTCTGGAACTTGAGCTGCCTGAAGGGCCCTATATGAAAGATGTAGTAGGGAAAAGGAGCGACAGCAGGCTAAAGGGGCCCCCCACAACCCTCCCCGACACCCTAGGAGAGCAGCCTCTCTCCGCTGGTCCCAGGGTGCCATGGAGATGGAGAGCGCGGCGGCCTCCACACGTTTCCACCAGCCTCACATGGAGAGGAAGATGAGTGCGATGACCTGTGAGATCTTCAATGAGCTTAGGCTAGAGGGCAAGCTCTGCGACGTGGTCATCAAGGTCAATGGCTTTGAGTTCAATGCCCACAAGAACATCCTCTGTAGCTGCAGTTCCTACTTTAGGTATAACAGGGTTGCCAAACTAAGCCAAAGGGGGACTTGGGCTCATTCTGAGACATTTTGGTTCATTTCATGTTTCACACTGTCAAATCTGTGGGCTCCTCTAGCCTGGCTCCTTTGTCTTCTGAAGAGGCACAACTAGGGCCGGAGCCGCCTCTCTGCTTTTCCACTGGATTTCAACCAACTGTTGGTGGGCCAGGTGCTTTTCTCCTTTGATTCTCACCCAAACCAACCTTCGGGAAGGTTGGACACCCATACTGGATTTCCTACTTAAACCTAGATGACAGTGCCACCTCAGCTGCCCCTTGTGCCCCTATCCCAGTAGAGACTATCTCAAACAGGGTGATGAATTAACAAGGATTGAGCAGGTGGGAAGGAGGATGCGGGAAAGCACCAAGGAAGTGTTTATCGGAAGATAAAGGGAGTTTGGGTCACAACCACTGTGACCCAGGAAGTGGCAGAGCTATTTTGTTCATGAGCTGAAAATGTTTGAGTTATCAGTTCCAACGAACATATGATACATGTGTCCCATCTGTTGCTAAAAATTCTCATTCATCTAGACCTGCAACAGGGTCTACAAAAAGACCAGATAGTGAATATTTTAAGCCTTGCAGGCCATACGGCCTCTGCCACAATGACTGCACGCTGCCTGTTTTATAGTGGGAAAGCAGCTGTAGACAATACTAAATGAGAGGGCATGGCTGTGTTCCAATAAAATGATTCATGGATGCTGAAATTTGAATTATAATCCAGGTGTCACAAAATCTATTTTTTCCCCCACTTTTAAAAATGTCAAAAACAGGGGTGTCTGGGCGGCTCAGTCAGTTAAGCGGTTAAACTCTTGATTTCAGCTCAGGTCATGACCTCAGGGTCGTGAGATGGAGCCCTGCCTTGGGCTCCACGCTAGGCATGGAGCCTACTTAAGATTCTCTCCCTCTCCCTCTGTTCCCCCCCTCCCCACTCTCTCGCTCTAAAAAAAAAAAAGTAAAAACATTTTTAGCTTGTAGGTGGCACAAAAACAACAGGTGGGCCAAATCTGGCCCAGAGGCTGTAGGCTTGCAGACCCCTGCTCTAGAGAAGAATCTGATTTCCGAGCCCATATTCCCTTAAACCATCTAGAAAAAGGAAGCAAAAATTTGTTAGGGCAGGTTCTTCTGTCTTTTTCAACACCTAAAAAAGTACCTAGGTATACAGTGGGAGCCAAATAAATAGTTCTGGAATAGTACACTGTCAATAATCATTTATTGAGTGCCTATTTTGTGACAGGCACTATCCGAGGTACTAGAAATAAAACAATGAGTAAAAAGATAAACATTTGTGTTCTCATGAAGTTTACCTTCTAGTAGGTAATTCAATAAATTCAATAAATAAAAAACATAGCAGATCATAAGTGCTCGGGGGGGAAAAGGAAGGTAGGGAGATTTTATTTATTTATTTTTCAAGATTTTATTTATTTATGAGAGAGAGCTAGCATGCACAAGCGGTGGGAAGAGGCAGAGGGAGAAGCAGACTCCCAGCTGAGCAGGGAGCCTGATTCAGGACTCAATCCCAGGACGCTGGGATCATGACCTGAGCCGAAGGCAGACGCTTAACCGACTGAGCCACCCAGACACCCCAGGTAGAGAGATTTTAAACAGGAAGGCGGCAATTTTAAATAGGATAGTTTGCTGACAAAAGTGACATTTGAGCAAAGACTTTAAGGGGGAGGTGGGAGTGAGAAATATGGAGATCTGCAGCGGGGAGCCTTCCAGGCAGAGGCAACAACATGTACAAAGGACCAAAAATGAAGCACCTCTGGTGTATTCAAGGAAAGCAAGGCTGGTGGGACTGGAATGGAATGAGGGGGACGGTGGGAGGAAGTGGCCAGAGAGGTATTACTGGTCCAGACCTCAGAGGACTTTGTACTCCCTGGTAAGCACCTTATATTTTACTCTGAGCAAGAAGGGATGTCAGTGGAAGGTTTTGAGTGGAAGGGGTACGTAAACTCATAAGGTGGTTGGGGTAGGACTGTAAACTCTGGCAGTATCAAGGGCAGAAGCAGGGGCATCAGAAGGTTGCTCCCAATCATCTAGGCTGGAGATGGTGGTGGCTTGGACTAAAGAGGTAGCAGTAAGAGGTGAGGAGTGATGAGATTCTGGGTGTGTGTTGACTGAACGGTACTTATTTAAAAAAGCGTATTGCTCAAGTTTAACTTCCTTAAGCAAGGTTGAGATAGAAGAGACCTAGGTCTTACTCCTGGCTCTAGATCCCAATTTTTCCACCCACCAAACAGGGAAAAGTTCTAGTTATCATGAGGATAAGAAGAGTGACCAAAGTCAAAGTTCTTGGCAAGGTTCTCTTGCCCACTGTGTAAAGCACATAGTCTACCCTCCCCCTCCCCTTCCCCATGCCAATTTATTTCCAGCATACTCACCGTGCACTATTTGGGAAATGTCCAGATTCTCCTCGACAAAAGAAGGTGGGGGGGAGAACCTGGTAAACTGGAGAGAAATGTTTCAGTGGCTGCTAGTTTCTTTCTTTCTTCCAGAGCTTTGTTTACCAGTGGCTGGAACAACACTGAAAAGAAGGTATACAACATTCCTGGCATTTCCCCTGACATGATGAAGCTAATTATTGAATATGCATACACCCGGACCGTCCCTATCACACCGGACAATGTGGAGAAGCTGCTGGCTGCCGCAGACCAATTCAACATCATGGGTATTGTCAGGGGTTGCTGTGAGTTCCTCAAGTCGGAGCTGTGTTTGGATAATTGTATCGGCATCTGCAAGTTCACGGACTACTACTACTGTCCCAAGCTGAGGCAGAAGGCCTACATGTTCATACTGCACAACTTTGAGGAGATGGTGAAAGTCTCGGCCGAGTTTTTAGAGCTATCAGTCACTGAACTGAAGGATATCATTGAGAAAGATGAGCTCAACGTCAAACAAGAAGATGCTGTATTTGAGGCCATTTTAAAATGGATTTCTCATGACCCCCAAAATAGGAAGCAGCATATTTCAGTTTTGCTTCCCAAGGTCAAGTTTAGTTATTTTTTGTGGGATGCTTAATTGCTCATGTTCGGTTCACTTACCCCGGAGGGACTGTGCGAAGAGCTATATTCAGATGTTTGGCAGCTTCTGGGGCTGTATTTACATATACTTATATAGAAGGCGTTTCCTAATCTTTGGAATTTTGCAGTTTTTCTTTCTTGACATTGCTAGTTCCTTCTACCCCACTTACATTCTTTGACCAAAATTCTCCCTGGCAGTGGGGGAAGGAGATGGCAAGGCCTTCAAAAGAATTTTAAAGGGCCCTCCTTTCAACCATTTTTATTCTGTGAGTTTCCCCAAATCCCAGGTAGAAGTGGGATAGAACACCAAACAGTACTATACACAATTATAGCCATTTGGCGCTAATCTGTGTTATTTTATACAGAGAAACATAGATGTTCAATGACTGAACAATCACCCCAGCCTTCTCTGGTCTAACAGTACTGCCCAGTGGCCAAGGAAGAGGCTAGCTCTGTGATCATTTGAGGTGCCTTCTATCTAGCTCATTCTCAGCATCCAAATGTATATCACCTCCAAAAAACAAGGGTTTAAACTGTGAGCTGTAAATTTCAAACACAAAATATGATCCTGCTGCCATTCAAAGTCAGACTGTAAACGGGGACTTGTGGATATGGGTTTTCCAGGTACCCTCACCTCATCTGACTTTCTGTATTTCTTTCTTAGGTTCGCCTGGCCCTAATGCATGCTGAGTACTTCATGAACAATGTGAAGATGAACGACTATGTCAAAGACAGTGAGGAATGCAAGCCAGTCATCATTAATGCCCTAAAGGCCATGTATGACCTCAACATGAATGGACCCTCTAATTCTGACTTCACCAACCCACTCACCAGGCCCCGCCTGCCCTATGCCATCCTATTTGCAATTGGTGGCTGGAGCGGTGGGAGCCCCACCAATGCCATTGAGGCATACGATGCTCGGGCAGACAGATGGGTGAATGTCACTTGTGAGGAAGAGAGTCCCCGTGCCTACCACGGGGCGGCCTACTTGAAAGGCTACGTTTATATCATTGGGGGGTTCGACAGTGTAGACTATTTCAATAGCGTTAAGCGTTTTGACCCAGTCAAGAAAACGTGGCATCAGGTGGCCCCGATGCACTCCCGACGTTGCTACGTCAGCGTGACAGTCCTCAGCAATTTTATATACGCCATGGGAGGATTTGATGGCTATGTGCGTCTCAACACTGCTGAACGATACGAGCCGGAGACCAACCAGTGGACGCTCATTGCCCCTATGCACGAGCAGAGGAGCGACGCGAGTGCCACAACACTCTACGGGAAGGTAGGAATGGGGAGGGGGGGGAACATGCCCAGAAGTAATGCTCTTCTTTGTTTTCTGGCGGGTGGATGGAAAATAGAAGAGGCAGTCCTCACTTTGCAAGACTAACTCCGTCCTCGAATGACAAAGTGGCCCTTTGTAACTGTCCTTTAAAATTTTACTCATTAAAAAGCGATGTACGCACACATGGGAAAAAAGAAACTGGACAGACTGGCATCAGAAGGGTCCCCTTGTCACCACCATATACACACCCGTTCTTTCTACTCCCCAGAGGGAATGAGTTCAATAACCTTGCGCCTCTCTTCACACAGGTCTACATATGTGGTGGTTTTAACGGAAATGAGTGTCTGTTTACAGCGGAAGTGTACAACACTGAGAGTAATCAGTGGACAGTCATAGCACCCATGAGAAGCAGGAGGAGTGGAATAGGCGTAATTGCTTATGGAGAACATGTATATGCGGTGAGTTTATCTTGTACCGCACAAAAACGATAACCCTCGATTTTTTGTTCGCAAATAGGTTTACACTATTATCGGTAAGCATTTGAAAAGCAATTTTTTTTTCCCCCGTGGAAAATAGTGGAAAGAGGGAGGTATGAAATCACTGGTTCCCCCACCCCACCCCCAAAGGCGGCCTCTTCCTCCATGAACAGAAGCCATGGCTAACAGTCAACCATGTTTCCCTTGCTGTCCATAGGTAGGTGGCTTTGATGGAGCAAATCGACTTAGGAGTGCAGAAGCCTACAGCCCAGTGGCTAATACTTGGCGCACAATCCCCACTATGTTTAATCCTCGTAGCAATTTTGGCATCGAGGTGGTAGACGACCTCTTGTTTGTGGTGGGCGGCTTTAATGGCTTCACTACCACCTTTAATGTGGAGTGCTATGACGAGAAGACGGACGAGTGGTATGACGCCCATGACATGAGCATCTACCGCAGCGCTCTGAGCTGCTGTGTGGTGCCAGGGCTGGCCAACGTCGGGGAATATGCAGCTAGACGGGACAACTTCACAGGATTAGCCCTGCGAGATGAAGTAAAGTACTCCGCTTCGACAAGTACCCTACCTGTATGAGCCTCTTCATTTAGCTAATAAAGAGTCTAAGCAATAAGAATTACTTCTTTTTTTAAATAAATGCAGTGTTTAAACTTGCAAGAGTACTGGAAAATGTTCAACTTAAGGGAGCCAAGGGTTGGATGAATAAGGGAGTAAGAGGGAAGGAAGAAAGCATTTATACCAACAGTGCATCATTAATAAAGAAAAATCACACAGTACAAACCAGCTCTAAAGAAATATGTTTATTTAAAACTTACATTGAGACAATTAATAGCTTCAACACAGAACAAGATAGCTTTAGGAACATAAAACAAGCTATTTTACAATGTAATGTCTCAAAGCATCCTAAATTCTACATCTCCTCTGACTTAAAGGGAGAGAGCCAAGATTATACTTTCAGTAGAGTAGGGGCTTGGATACTGATAGCCCAAAAAACCCACCGTGTATCAACTTGAACTAAATATGTATTTTACAAATAACTCAATGAGCCCTAGCACATAGATCATAATCTTCAAACATCTAACAAGCTTAATTTTTCACAAGTGCATTATGCAGGAGGATTAAGTTAACAAGTGCTCTACTGTATGTGCTTCAATGTCAGACATTCGTAATGATGCTCAGAGAGTAAGACAAAAGCCCTACCAAGGTAATCAACAAAGCCGTTATTTGGCTGTCTAATTAAATTCCTTGAAGCAAGATGACTACTATATTATGTTATTGTTACTGTACTACTCACTCAACTATGAGCTGTTTTGTTTCCAAGGACCAGAACACGTTATGTAGGCATTATAACAGCAACAAAAATGGACTATTCTCAAGAAAGCAACAAACTGGAGTGATGGACCGTGCCAAAATGTTTGACAATTAAAGGAGAGACTGAACTGTTTCTCAAATATTCTACAGTTAAATGGCAACCTATAAATACCCTATTTTTCTAGTGGAGGCAGGGAACTTGCTTCACAATTCTGTGAACTTTCAAAAGACAGGAAGTGTGGCCAACATACCCTCTTTATTTAAGCTTCATTTGACGAAAGTATAAAAAAAGTCCCTTTAGTTATGCTTGATTAGGCCAAGTAACTAAAACATACAATTTAGCTTACTTGTCTACCTATAGAATAGTCTTATTAGGATTATGAAGCAGAGAATGAAGTATTTAAACATACCACATGCTACACTAGTCAAGAAACAAAGAAAAAAGTGTGCCCTAGAAACTGCCTTACCAGAGACCTGAAGAGTTTAAAAAACAAAAGCACACAAATCTTTGATAAACACTACCTTTCCAGCTTCAAACCTGTGTTTTTATATATATTAGTGTTTTAAAAGTTTTTGGTCCCAACAATACTATATAAAACTAAGTGATCAAAACAAAACTGGTATCAATGAATTGAGATTTTTTCCTTAGTAAAATATCTTTGAATTGGCACAGCAAAAGCAAAGTTGGATATCAAGATATACAAGACTAATCATGCAAACAACTGCAAGTGAAATGTATTACTTAAACACTAAGCTCATGACTGACATTCTCAATAGATACCACAGGTTTGTTTTTTTAAAGCCATGGTGGGGTAGGTGTAGTTAAAGGATATCCATTCTAAGATATAAATAGCACTCAAAATTATGTATAGGTATTATTTTTTGGTATAATCAATTCCTCTCTTTTCCTTCCACAAAACAAAAACAAAAGCAACAACAAGAACAAAAGGTCTGCTTGAATATATGTTAAGCTGTCCTTTTTAAAGCTATATTTTTAACTGCTTAAATTACCAAACACACTCTTTCTAAGTTTTCATCAAAACGGAAATTTCTTTCCCAAAGAGCCATTTTAGGCTGGTTAACATAGTCAGAACCTTTCTAAATACTCTGGAAGTTATTTCCAGTTTAGATTTCAGAATGTCAGCCTTGAACAGATTTAAGCAAATCTGGTTTCCTTCCTTATTAACAAGTTAGTTAGGATATTTCAGAAACACAAGTTATTGATGTGAAGTCACGCATGTGTGAATTCAAATATGAAAATTAGAAATTCAGTCGTCAGGAAAACCTGCACACATCATGCAAGGAAGGACTTACCCCTTCTTTTCAGCCATGGCCTAGGTTGCCTGCTGAGTTAAAAAAAACAACAGTTTCAATCAAGTTTTCAAAACCAGATTATACCTAAATCTTAGAGGAGTTAGAACTTGTCACATACGTGAAAAAAGACCACCCCCCAAATAACTTGGTAACAACTGTCTCAGAAGACAACGCTAAGATCCCAAAACCTTACATCACACCTTCTAGAGAGAAACTGCCATTGTAGTGAGCTACTAAATTATTTCACCACCACCAAGAAAAGGAAGTTTGCTAGCTAGCATAGTCTATCAGAGAGGAGAACATCACTCAATGAGCTTTTCTGTCTCACTTGCATAGACCTCAACTCAGAATTAGCACTTCTCAGAAATGGCTTTTTTCAAAATAACTACAAATGGAAATTGATAAAACAGTAGAGATGGCACAGGATAATATGTCCTCATACAGAAACAAGACTTGAAGTTTACTACCCCCACCCCAATCTAAATGAAATGGTTTTAAAGCAGATTTCCAACACATTTATTGACAAACTTTGTCCTAGGCAGGGATACTAATTTAGAAATTTCAGGGAAGTTCTTGGTATAGAGTCCAAGGGCTAA
The DNA here is from genome assembly GCF_964656455.1 of Halichoerus grypus. Taxonomy (NCBI): domain Eukaryota; kingdom Metazoa; phylum Chordata; class Mammalia; order Carnivora; family Phocidae; genus Halichoerus; species Halichoerus grypus. The sequence goes on from NC_135713.1 coordinate 189,242,508, forward strand.
ATATTAATAGTCTTGCAGCAAATTGAGAGCCAAAATTTCTAGTTGTGCTTTTTCTCTTTTGATGTTTGATACAATAAGGAGGTTAATTATAATGGACTAGGGAAAAAAATAATCACTGCACTTGGAATTCAACTTCTAGAACAATATTCTGGAATGTCTAAGGAGACAGACATTCTGAAAGAAACAAGAAACATAAAATGGACCCCTTCTGCAAGCCATTAGGGCAGGAGTCCTCTAAGCTGAGTGCTAATTCGTATAAAGTTTGGGAGTGTGTTAGAGAATCAGAAGAATGCATAAAATAAATAAAAGGTAACTAAAGCAATACATTTTTAAGAGCCATAATTGTGTACCTAAATTTGGTATTCTAGGCTCAAAGTTCCAATAAAAGCCTAGGGCAACTGGATAAAATAGTAGAACAACCAGGGCTGAGAAACAATAAGGCTTCTCTTTAGCAACATTTCTCGAAATTGTCACTTCCTTCCCATTTTGGAAAAAGTTTCTTTTAGAAAGGAATGAGGATTCTATACAATATATATCAGAGCAAAATTTAAAATTGAAGGCATTGAGTGTCGATTGTCATAGGCATTATTTACACACTCAGTAATTTATCCTCAAGTAAGCCTGCAACTCCTGAAAAAAGTGTTTAAATATTTTAATGCCTTTGATTGCTCAGTCTACCCTAACAATACTTTTCTTCTTAGAGAAACAAATTTCGCATATATACCTTCCTCTATATTAAATCAATCAGCCAAAGATCAATACTCTTGTCAACCACCATCATCTCAGAACGATGGCTCCAAGTTTCTAACAGTTGGTGAAGAAATGAAAAATATTCAAAAATCAATGAGCCAATCACAAATTTCTCATCAGTCATCTCTTCTAGAGAGAAGCAAAACAGAAGTTCTAGATAAGCACATACAACAAAATATCAATGCAAATATTCTGAAATCATCTCGCTGAAATATTGTGCTTTTCCCTTCAAATCTCAGTCTCACTATTGCACATACCTCCTGCAGATGAGGGCTCAATCCATAAATTCTGCCCTTTTCAAAACCAGCCATTCAGGAGAAAATCAAAAGGAATATCAAAGTATATGTGCAAATAAACTGTTGCTTAAAGCATGTTCAAAACAGTAAGTCCCTAAGACAAAGGAGTTTTAACTTGTTGGCGGAAAAACAGCCAAGTGACTATCCCTGGGTTTTCCACTTGTCATTAATAAGATCTCATTTAGCTAGCACATCCACACAAACCAAAGACATAAAAAGACTACAAACCAACAAAAGTAACCACATAGTAAATCGAGTTTCCCATTCTTCAGTTTTTTTAACTCTATTTCCTTTATATGGGGCAATAATCAGTTTAGGTAGAAAATAAGTTATCGACATACTTTTTCAAGTAACAGTCTGGGTATCCTCAGCCTCACGAAACAGGTACAACTGTTTGAAGCTGCACCTATCAGAGAACCTAGCATTCAATCTGAGAGCTCGGCACTCGTCGCATGTTTAGGGCGTGCCGATGTATTTCTTGCATCTGTCTGATCCGGTCCTTCTGCCACATTAAGTTTTGAGGCATAGGATATCTCTGGGTGCCATGCAAGTACCGGTATGGGATTCTCACATGGCAAGCAGTGGCTCTACAACGCGGCTGTGGCATGGGGGGAAGAAGCATCCACCGCTTTCTTTCAGCACAATACCGGTAGGCTTCTTTCCGATACTGTTTGTCAATATCGTCACTGTTTTTCCAGCCTCCAATAATGAAAACATCATCTTTGTAATAGCAGATGGCTGCTCCTTCGATGCTTAGGACTTCTGGAGGTAAACTTTCAAGGATCTCGTCGGAAACTTGGCTGGCAATTTTTCTTACTGCCTCTTCATTTTCTAAAGAATAACTCTTAGGACAGCATGATGCTGTCTGATAAAAGTTTGAATTGACCACAGACATTTGGAAAAAGCAGTAATTGTCAATAAGTGGCAAAGATTCCACATCTTGCCACTGTCGAGTCTCCGTATCATAGCAAGTAATTACAGCCTTTAATCCGTCTTCCGTGTCCCGGTCCACAGGAGTGCGGGCAGCAATGTACACAAACCGGTCTTCAATGGCTAGCGCTTTGACATCTCGAAGAATCTTTGGTGCCGATTCCAAGTTGTGCCATTTATCAAGCTCAGGATTATAAACAGTCACATCTTTGAAGCCAGGACTAAAGTTGCCATGTCCTCCAATGCTGTAGAGCTTCCCTTTGACTTCTGTTAACCCAAAAGAATGCTTCCTTGTCATCAGACTACAAACATGTTCCCACGTATTCAAATTTGGGTTGTATCTTTCCACAGTTTTAGCAAACCCTGGTTCCATTGATCCAGCAACATACACATAGGACTCTGTTACTGCAACAGCATGTCCATCAAGGTGATTATGAATATGGGGCAGGTTTACCCATCTGTCCTCATCGACAAAATATCCCACACATTCACTTAAATAATCCCCTCCTTCTGACACGCCTCCAATAACCATGATCACGTCCATGTTTTGCCCATAGCGAGGTAATAAGGAGACATGAGAGGCGGGATGCTGGAAGGTGCCAGACTGTATGTTTTCAGCCCTCAGAGCATGCCTCTCTACTGCATCGGCCACTAACTTGACGCAAACTTCATTATTGGCCACCAGCCTCTCTGGTTTGACATGCCGAGTAAGGTAAGTAGGTTTCATCTGGGACAATCTGAGCAATTTAAAAAGTTCTTCAAAGTATCTTTCTCTCTCTTCAGCATTTCTCTGAACCCACTTCAAAACTGTTTCAAAGAGAACCTCTTCGGAATCCACCGTAATTTCCAAGTCCGACAACCAGTCTCGAATGAGATGGAAAGGTAAGGTATAAAATTCTTCATCCTGAATTACTTTGTGGAAATTTCTCCGTATCATATCGGCAGCTTTCAGAGCAAGTTGGCTCAAGGTATACATGTGAGCTAAGCTATGAATGGCCACACAATTAGAGAGATGAAGTTTTTTCTTGAGAAATTCTCCACAAAATTCTTTTAAACGAATTAAAAGGAACCTAAAATCAAGAAAAAGAAATTTTCAAATGTGCATATTTTTTGTGGTTGCATTTTAAGAACATCTGACTTATACAAATTAAAATAGTAAGCTTCATCTCACTTTATGCCTAACATCTGAAAAAAGGAAAATCCCCCCAAATTAAAAAGGATTATGCTGAAAAGTATATTTAAAAGCATAAAGTCACCTTTATATAGGATATATTTTAAATTATTTGTATTATATAGTTTATATATAGTTATCCATGATACATACAACACACACACAATGGAGAGCTCTTCATAATGTAAGGTTTCCTGAAATATATCCTTTAATAAAGTACAAGAGTCAAAGACAAATACATATGATCTCACTCATATGTGGAATTTAATAAACAAAACAAACATGCAAAGGAAAAAAAGAGAGACAAACCAAGAAACAGACTATTACCTATAGAGAACTGATGGCTACCAAAGGGGAGGGGGAGGTTGAAATGGGTGATGGGGATTGGGGAGTGCACTTATCATGGTGAGCACTGGGTAATGTACAGAATTGTTGAATTACTTTGTAGTACACTTGAAACTAATATAACACTGTATGTTAACTATACTGGAATTAAAATAAAAAACTTAAAATAAAAAGTAAAATACAATAGTCCCACACTTTATTTTTATTGGCAAAGGCAAATCCCAATCCCAATTTGTCTATGCCATTCCTGTCCTAATCCTCTGTCAACCACCAGCCTTTTCTTCAATGAGGCAGGATCTCAGGGAAGAGACTTTATTAAGCCTTGACTAGATGCTACAAGAACTGTGGCTCCTGGGAGGCTATGTCTGCTCAAATATCAGAAGGAACAGCAGTGGAAGCCTCGTGTCAGAGGTTTTAATCGCCTCTTCACCAGTTTTCTCCTTGGGCGGCAGATGATGGGGGCAGGAGATGGTGCTGGGCGGGTGCAGCCTGAGTTGGGTTCTCATTAAAGCAGGGGTGGCAAGGCAAACTCAAACAACAATAACAAACATATGAAAGTGGTTTGGCATGTAGCTGACCAGAAGTTGTCTGCCCACCTAAACTCACTGACTCATATTCCCTTGGATAGGGTGTTTGGAAACACTGCTCTATGAAAACAACAGCTCTCATACACTAGGCATTTGCCGTGTGCTGGGCAGTGTGCTGGACACTTCCTATTATTTCCTTATAAGTACCCTGGAAGGAAGGTATGATCAACAGACAGTATATGGGTGGTAGGGAGAGGGACGCTGCCTCAGAGCTGATGGGTAAGATTAGATGTGATGGTTGCAAGGCACTTAGAACAGTGTCTAACACCAGGCAGCTGCTAAAGCAGCTGACAGATGGAGAGAAGTTAAAAGTTTTAAGTAAATTGCCTGGGGTGTTCTCTCATCACCTCCGATTCCCCTATAAAGCAGGGGCAAATTTGAAAAATAAGCCCCACGACAGACACAAACATAGCTTGAGTGATTGCAATGACCCTTCTCTACCCATTTTCATTCTACAAACATCCCTCTCTCAGATCTGTACCTGCCCCCATCCTTTCTCACCCTCTAATGAATGACCCAACCTTGGGCTTTGAGAAAACAGAAATCAGGCAGAAACTCCATCTCCCCATCGCCCAATCTGCTTGCAGCTCTATCCTATACTCTGCCTTCCCTGTCCAACTTTTCCATTTTAAATATGGATTCTATCCCCTTCTTGGTTTTAAGGACTTTGCTCCTGCAATTATTCCCCTACTTTTGTAACATCAATTTCCTCCTCCACTGATTTTTTTTTTTTCAAGCACACAAACAAGCTCATCTCCCATCTTAGAGGGGGGGAAAAGACCTCCCCTGACTCTTCCCAAACATTTCCATGTGTATCATTATTCTGACCCTCTTTATAGGAAAAATTTAAATGGCTCTTGTTAATGCCATCAAGGACCTCTATTACTGCCAAATCCAACAATCTATTACGGTTGACGGAGTTGACGTGATTAGGCTACTCCCTCCTCTACACCCTGTGAGACCCATCTCCTCTGCTGGTTCCTTAACATTTTGGAACCCCAGGGCTCAATCCTGCCCCTTCTCTGTCTATACTCTCTTCCTAAGTAATTTCATCCAGTCCCATGGCTTTAATTACCATCTATATGCCATATTCCTCCCAATCTCTAGCTCCCAATGTTCTTATATCCAACTGCCTCCTCAGACATTCCCTGGACCAAAACCAAACTCCTGATCTTCCTCCCAAACTTGCTTTCCTACATTCTTCCACATCTTAATAAATAAATAACCCTATCTTTCCAATTGCTCGGATCAAAAAACTAGCAGTCTTTTCCCTTATACTCTACATCAAACCCACCAGCAAATTCGTCTCCTCTACCTTCAAAACATATCTAGAATTGAAGCGCTAATCACCTTTACTTTTCTTCGATCCAAGCCTCTACCACCATTCCAACCTCCTAATCTCTCTGCTCTGCCCAGAAGCCCCATCCTGTTTTCAACACAGCAGATTCTTCAAATCAGACTGCATTGTTCCTCTGCTCCTAAAGCAAAATTCTTCAAATCAGATTGCATCATTCCTTTGCCCCCAAAACCTTCCCATCTCATACTCATTCAGAGTAAGAGCTCCTTCCACAGGCTGCAAGGCCTTTGGAATCCAAGCTCCATGGAAACTAGATCCATCCCCATCACCACCCTGAGGGGCCTCTCCCACCCTCTCCACCTGCATCCATTTGATCCAGCCACACTGGCATCCTGCTATTCTCTAACATCCAGATAAGCTCCACCTCACGGCCTTTCCACCTGTGTTCCCTACCTGAAATACTCTTTACCTCATCTCCTTAGGTTCTTTGCAAAATGTCTTCTTCATTAGGTATTCTCTATGTACCCAATTAAAAGACACAGTTCCTCTCCACCAGCACTTCCTATATGTCCTTACCATGCTGTATTTTTCATCAAAGCTATAACAATCATCTGACATGCTACCTATTTTACTTATTTATTATCCATCTACCAAGGTAAGTGCAACAAGGAAAGGGACTTTTATCTGTTTTGTTCACCACTGAATTCCCAGCACCTGAGAACCCGGTGTCTGATCTGATGCATCACAGGCACTCAATAGGTATTTGTTAAAATAATGTACCTGTAACACAATACTGCCAAAACAGACTCCTCCACATCTCTAAAAATGGCATTCGCCTGCCTCCTAACCATTCTCTGAAGCATCCATTCCTACCCCTTACAGTCCATTTCTCACAGTAGCAGAATCGGCTTTTAAAATATTTAAATCAGGAGATTTCTTCACCCAGCTTGCCATCGCACAGTAAAAAAAAAATCAAACTCCTTATTTCAATGCATTTCACACACCCTTCACCTACGAGATCCAGCTCCACTGGATATTTCTTTTAGTTCTTTAAGCCAAACTGGGTCCTGCCAGAAGGCCTTTGCGCTATCTGCCTGGAATGTTCATTGCCCATCTTTGCACGGTAGGTCTTTCTTGCCGTTTGGAGGTCGGTTTAAACGTCACCTCCTCAGAAAGGTCTTTCCTCTACCCAATCACTATCCTTTCATCCTTTTTAAATGTCAACACAGCATTGATTACACGCAGACTTTCTTTTTCATTGCCTTTGTCCCTCCACCTGGAATCTGAGCTCCCTAAGAGCAGGGCGCCCTCGTCAGACTGGTCGGCTGCATCCTCAGTACCCGGAGCAGTGGTGCCCCACAGCACACAGCAGGCGCTCAATAAGTATCAAACAAATGCACTTCCTCGGGGTCGCACCGCCTCCCTGCCTCCCCGCCTCCCCCTCCCTGGATGAGGCCCTCGGTGGGCGAGCATCCCCACAGCCCCGCGCGCGGCCCTCCGCATCCCGCCTACCTGTCGGCCAACTCCAGCACCTCGTGCACGCTGCCCGTGCTGACGCGGATGCGCCCGGTGTACATGTATTCGATAACGGCTTCCACCGTGTCGGGCTCGGGCCCGGGCTCGGAGCTCCACTTGCGCATCTCCACTCGGCCCGAGCGAGACTCCGAGAACTGGCCCGAGAGTAGGGGCGTGAAGTACTCGGTGGCGGCGGCCAGCACCGAGCGGTGGGCCCGGAACTCGCGGCCTCCCGCGCCGCCGAAGCACAAGGTAATGTCGCAGAAGAGGCCCTGGCGCCGCTGCTCGTTCTGCCTCCAAGACAGCTCCGAGCAGTGAGAGCTGCACTCGAAATCCTCGGCCTCCGGGCCCGGATCGCCCCCGCTCGCCTCCATTGCAGATATGCCGGGCCCAGACCCGAAGTCCACCGTGCCGCTGCCTCGGACTTCGGCGGCCAGCCCTGCCGAGCCGGCGGCGGCCGTCTCCATGCTCTCCATCTCTAGCACCTGAAGAGATGCGGCCGCGGCTGCCGCTGCCGCCGCAGCCACCGCCGCCGCCGCCATCTTGACGCCGCCGCGCCCGACCTCCGCAGTCTCGGAACGATCCAGCCGTTCTGGTGCGACACAGAGGGATTCTGGGAATAAATAGTGGGCGCGGGGCGGAGCCGGGCGCCGCTGGTGTGCGCACGCGCGCACGCGCCCACCCGGAGCCGTCCTACCTTGGAGAGGGCTCGAAGGTGCTGCTTCCCCAGACATCCCACCCAAGTCTCGGTGGGAGAGTGGCTTGTCTCCTTCCCCTTAGAGTAGCATGCTCTTCGTGGTCATTTTGTGCAACAAAAGCCAACCTGGACCATCAAGCCATTGTTAGTGTCTCGGGTGGCAACAGTGGACTTTTACCTAAAATTTAAAATGAATTTGGAGTAAACATTAAAAAAGAGAAAAGGTTTGAGACCGAGACCGAGCTAAGCAGATGAGGGTGAGCAGGTTACTTAGTATTTATCTTCTAAAAATGGGATCGTGTCTATGTTGGGAGATCGCTGTGAGGATTAAACGAGATTCTTGTGTTTTACGTAGTGCTTGATCCGCAGTTATTGTTCCATACATACTTGTTAAAAAGATCAATAGAAGCCACTTTGCGGGTTTAAGCAAGGGAGTGGCTTAGTTAGATTCGTGTTTTAAAATAGCACTGGTGGCTCTAGAAATAATGAAAAAGTGGCACTAGGTGTACTAGTTAGGCCAGATATGGATGGATCGGAGGGATAATGAAAGGATAAATCCATAGGAAGTGGCAACCAGAGAGAAGTGGAAGAAAGGATGACTCTCTTTGGGTAGAGCTTTGGTTCTTCACTGAGAAAGGGAGAGGTACAGATTTGGAGAAGATAGGGTTTTTGTTTTGTTTTTAAATTTTATTTGTTCACCATTTTTTTTAGTTGATTTTTTAGTAATCTCTACAACCAAGATGGGGCTCAAACTCATAACCCTGAGATGGAGTTGTATGCTCCACTAACTGAACCAGCCAGGACCCCCCTTAGGGGGTTTTCTTTGAAGCTAGTGTTTTGGTTAGTTCTTTCTGTGTGTGTGTATGAAGAGGCAGATGAACATTTAAAAAAATGACATGTAGTAAAACCGTAAGTATATATACATTCAAAGGAATACAGAGGAAAGGATATGGAGGACATGAGACAGTAGTGTGTCTTCATTATTACTGGATAGTTTATTGAAACCAAACTGATAATACAGAGAAGAGACTGAGGTGGCAGCTGCCAGAATCTTGGTGGATTACAGATGCAAACTGGCTGGAGACGAGTCCTTGAACCCACACTTCTGTAACAGACTGATAAATCAGTTGCATAAATACAGAGAACGAAAACACGAGACATTTCACAGCTTTTTGCTTTGCATTTCTGTTTTAAACATATGTATGTTACAACTTTACATTTTAAATTACCACGCCACGGATTTTGTGACAATGGCTAAGGATGCAATGGTCCCATCCCCCTGATATAAGCAGAGTTTGGTCTGCAACGCACAACATTTCAGTGAGATACCAAACAAACCCTTAACACATAACACATAAAAAGATCTTTAAAAATCAGATTAACACAATGCCTTCGGGTTATACAAGGAAGAACGGGAAAGTGGAAAAATAAGACATTAGGGATGCTTCTAATTGATAGTGTCTTGAGATCTTAAAAGTTTCATTCCCTTACTCCAAGGGGAAAAAAAAAATTTTTTTTAACTAATGGAAAAAAGAAAGCAACATCGTAACACCCTACAATGCGGAAAAACACTATCCTTACAGTGCTTAGATGCTTCCATATAATAAATACAGCGGGTAGCAGAGCAAATGTCACAATTTATTGGCTTGCTTTTTATTTCTATGCTTATAAAAAAAATACTAAGCTTCTTTGTGTGTACTGAACAGTGTTAGCCCGTGGCTGTCTTCGGTGCCTGGACACCAGTGGCTGTTTACATTCCAGGCCCATCCTAGAGCAAGCTCCCGTACCAGCTGTCTGCACGCTGTTTGTTTCCCAGGGGAGGGGTTCTTGTCTTCACTTTACTGCAACAGGGTTCCTGGCTCATTACATGGTCATGTGTTCCGGAAGAACATACGAAATATCATCCCACGGGTGACGATACAGCCCCTGCTTCAGCCTCTTCTGATCGAGATAGTGTCCTGAAATATGGAGCAAAGGCATCTTTTTATTAAGAGCTGGTGAGTCTGTTAAAAGTCTGGTGAGGGGGAGAGGATAAGGAGGAGAAATCTTTCTAATACAAAAAAAATGAGGAAGTAAATCCAGATCCACTGCATAAGTGTATGGCAGCCTGGGTAAAAGGCAACTGTTAGATTTCATTCTGTTTTCCTGGGCTAGCAGTCAGTCATTTCCAAGAACAAAGGAACAAAGATAAAGGGGGACGTTAAAGTAAGAAAGGAAGAATTAGGAACAATGATGAAGATAACGTGACACGTAGAAACTTGCCACACAGGTAAGTGTTAGAGCTGAACCATCGGGGGAAACCAAACTGAATTCTTTTTTTTTTTTTTTTTAAGATTTTATTTATTTGAGTGAGCGAGTGAGCGAGAGAGAGAGAGAGAGAGAGAGAGAGAGAGTGCAAGCAAGAGTGGTGGGGAGGGGCAGAGGGAGAAGCAGGCTCCCCGCTGAGCAGGGGACCTGATGCGGCTGGATCCCAGGACCCTGGGACCATGACCTGAGCCAAAGGCAGACACTTAACCCACTGAGCCACCCAGGCGACCCCAAACTGAATTCTTAATAACAACAACAACTACCAACTCACCAATGAAGCCCATACTTCTTCCCAACACAAAGATGCCATTGAGGGCTCCAATGTCAATATATTCATCAGCTTCCTCCCTGCAACACATAATCAACCTGTGGTTTTAAAACAGCTCATGTGACTGCCCTCCTCCCCACAGACAGTACAACTTCTGCCCTAGAATGAGAAGCTAGCTCTCTTTGGTTTCAAAGTAGAGAAAGGGTGCTCTGGGTGGTTAAGAGTAGAGATAATTTTTGTTTTCTTTATACCTCTCCATATTTTCTAAATCCTCTGTAATGAGCATGCACTGCTTTTAGAACTGGAAGGAAACAACAAGCATCAATAATTGTTAAAAAGAAAACGGCCGCACAGCTCACCGGGTAAAGGACCCACAGTTTCTAAGCATGTCTACAAATGCAACTCCGATGAAACCGTCTACATTCAGGATAAGATTTGGTTTCTGGGAAGGCAAAAAATTAAAAGCACTTATTATTTCTCATTTTTTCTTTGTAATTTTCCACAATTACTACTACTAACCTAACTACAAATTCTGACCACAATTTACAAACCTCCCACCAAAACATCCCAGCTGGTTAGGAAAGGAAGTGTCAGTTCAATTCCCAATGTCTAGCAGAGGACCCAGCACCTAATTGACACGTGGTATGTATCTGTTGAACTTAGCAGTGCGACAGAAATAGAATTTCCCAGAAAACCAGGTTTGATTTTGGCTGCATCATCAAAATGTAGGCTGGCTCTTGTTTTCCCCAAGTAATGCACCCACAAGCTATGATTTGGGAATTAGGGACATTTTCTCTTTTACCTTCGAGGTGGTAATCTTCTCGACTTCCAGCGCATAGTCAAGCAGAGGGGTGGCGGGGAAGTGCTGTTTGACGTAATCTTTGAGGATCTGCACTCGCATGTCTGGGTTGTTTATCTAGAAAGTGACCCAAAGTTACAGAGGAACCTACCCTAACACAGGTATTAAGAGACATGTTTGCACTCCTGCCACAGACGGAATGCACCATATCTGGGAGGTGTGTTTCAGGGACCTGATCCACATGTCTGATTCCGTGCAGCACAGACGATGACACTGCTGTGAGGCTTAAGGTTTCTGAAGTCTTTTATGTCACCAACAAGGAACTGAGACCCGGAGATGTTAACTGCGTTTGCCACAGGCCACAGGCCTCGGTTTAAGCAGCAAGGGGCCAGGGCTCACCTACTCTCCAACCAAAAGTCTTAGGTTCTGGCCTCTAACCATGCTGCCCACTAGTTCAGCAGCCTCATCAAGCTGTAACAAAGTTCGACAGAATTCTTCATTTCTAAACTGGCAAGCACTTATTGGTGTGGGGCAGCAGAGCACCCCTGAAATTTTAAGGAAAGCCCTGGACCTGCCATGCATGGGGTTGCACCATCTGTTAAGAGACCCACGCTAAGCATAATGGGTCAGTGGGGCAGGGAGGTAGTTCAGGCACCAGCGAACTCCAATACTACAGTGACCTCAGCCACTGCCTATCGGCTCTCGGGCAGACAGCGCTGCTCCAGCCCACAGCACAGGGCCTCTTTCGGAGAGAATGTCACATCTGTGCTGCCACACTCAGGCTTTTTGGTTCCTCCCTTTCTGGAGTCTATACTGACCTAGCGTGTCTCTTCACTAAGGGAGGAGGTCACTGTGGCTGCAAAGCCTGGATGGAATGTTCCTCAGAACGAACACGGTCCCTGATTCTAATGCAGTTTAAGGGCATTCTGTATTATAATGGAAAAATAGCTGCCTTATCTTTGACATCTGTCAACACAGCCAAAGCTTTGCCAGTTAAGAGTCAGGAGCCTAGGTTCCCAACTAGAACAATGCTGTCTCGTCACCATCCACCTGCAGATCGGTCCTTAAGGAGAGCCACAACTTACCGATTTCACTCGGTGACCGATGCCCATGATCAGCTTTCCTTCCTTCTTCATCTTGTTCACAAACTCCATGGGGATAATACCACTGTCAAAGGCTTTGCTGAACATCTTGGCAGCGGCATCCAGGGCACCCCCAAACCGGTCCCCCTGTGGGACAAGCAAGCCCATGTTGCCCTGAGCTGGAAGAGCCTCCTTCAGCTTCGCAGACCAATTTGGTATGCCCCGAATTGCCCTGTCACGGGGTTTTACACTCCAAGGCCCCTTCTAGGACCCCGTGGCAGCCAAGCGCATGTCGCCAAAGCCATTTATCCCCTGCAGTTCTCCCCTCCCAGGATGCCAGTACTCACAATAGTGAGCAGCCCCGAGGTGAGGCTGGAAACCAGGTCCTTCCCAGCCCGAGCACAGATGATGGTGTTGTGAGCCCCAGACACAGCTGGCCCGTGATCCGCGGTCACCATCAGACACATCTCGATGAACTGGCAGGCATACTTGGGCAACCTAGAGGGGGAGGAAAGGGGCACTAAGAGGAAGGTCAGACAGAGGCGAGCAGCTAGACAGGAGCTCCGCTGACCTGAAGAGCCAAGCTCCTACTTGCTCCCATCCTCCCTCACTAAGTCACTCACATTCAAGAAGGGTAGCAACTTCACAACCCGTGTCTAATACTGTATCAAGCAATCCCAGGGCAAAACCTCCCAATAGCAAATACTGCTTTTAAAGATTTTTAAAAATTTATTCATCTGAGAGAGAATGCAAGCACAAGTAGGGGGGAGGGGCAGAGGGAGAGGGAGAAGCAGACTCTCCACTGAACAGGGAGCCCAATGCCAGGCTCGATCTCAGGACCCCGGGATCATGACCTGAGCTGAAGGCAGTGTCTTAACCAACCGAGCCACCCAGTTGCCCCGCAAATACTGCTTTTTAAAACAGGGTTAGCTGCCAGGTTTGAAAATCTCTTCTTTAGGCAATGGCTTTCAGCGTGAATTACTGCAAGAGAGTGTAACCTCTATTTGTGGCTTCCCTCTATGTGTCAGAGGAAGAAGTGAGACTCCTGTCCCCTTCCCCGTGTAGGAGGCCCCAGGTCTTCTGCAGGGTCCAATGCCCCAACTAATGATTAAGAACAAAGTCTGGAGACATGGGGATGCAAGAGCAGACAGGGAAACCCGCTTAGGTGTTACAACCTGTGAACTCCTCCCAGGAAGGGCCTAAAGCAGGACCAAGATCCATCTCTGCAGCTCAGGGCATGACACAAACCAAGACTTTGACCTGGCCTTCTGCCCAGTGCCACCCCAAACCAGGGCTCTGTGAATCAAGTACTCACTGGCCCCCTTGCCCCACTGTCAGGCCCAGGGGAGGGCTAAGTTTGGGAGTTGCAGAGAAACCAATTTTTTTCTAACACTCAGGCTGATAAGAGAGAGGACCCGGTACAAGGGACTTCATGCCTGTTTAGCAACTCTGCCAGGCCTGCACTCTTTGAGCTACCAGACCCATCCAGACCTTTCTCTCAAGAGGCCTACATTTACTCTGTCTCCTTTCCTTAAGAGCACCAAGGACAGGGACTGATCCAAGATCCCTGATGAGGTCATTGCTTTCTACTTCTTAGTCGAGACTGGCTTTTCTGTCCTTGGAAGACCTAGGAACAGCCGGTATCTCTTTCCTCTGACCTTGCAATTGATCTGTGGCCATAAAGATTGATCCTGGACATATTCCCCAAGACTGCCCACCTCCACTCCCTGGTCAGGGGAAAACCCTAAACTCTGAGCCACAGATGGTGGGGTCCTGCCATCTTTTGCCCTGCACACCTCACCTTCTCTGGAACCACAGGAGGCCAAGGACCCCGCCAATACCCATCTCCTCCTTGAAGACCTCGGTGATGGGCATGCCCGCGTAGATGAGCTCCTGTCCTCGCTCATCACAGATGCTGGTCATGAATGAGGCAGGTTTGCGGATCAAGCCCAGCTCCTGAGCAGAGTCGGGGGGAGAGGGGAGCAGCACGATGTGACCACAGAACCAGTGTCTCAGGTAGGTCTTAAATTCTGACTGCCAAGTACCCTACACTCAGACCAACTCATCCCAAGAAAGAAGTACAAAAGCCCTTTTATTATCTGGTTTTTGTTGTAGAAAATAGGAATGCCAAGCCCACGGCACCCACAGTTCCCATCCACAGGTTCGTTTTCGCCCCACAAATGTGTCCTAAGGAGAGGGAACGAAGCTCAGAAACCAGCCCAAGGTCACCTGGCTAAGAAATGCAAGAACGAATCTAAAGGGAAATTTTTCTAACACCCCACATTCAGCTGCCAACCCCCCACCAAAATGTAAGGAGGCACGTGGCTGTGGAAATAGGGGATCCCCTCAAGATGTCCTTCACCCAGGAAAAGGGACTGGGTTGAACTCCTAGCTTCCAGAGTTGGGGCAAAATGGGGGCAACATTGCCAACTCTGCCTAGGCCCATTTCTCCAATTATCCCCTATCAATTTTAAGATTAAAAAAAATTTTTTTTTTGGAATTTTTAAATAATAAATGTGTGTTCTGAGCCCGGAGCACACACTCTGCAATCTCAGCACTAACCACTGGGGAGAAGAGCCCTATCGATTTTAATTTAAAAATGCCTTTCTGCCTTAATGTTTGTCAGTTTAATGGACGTCTATCTGGTTCTCCACTTTTATTTATATATAAAGACACATGGAGAATACACAACACTGTTTTTTGTACATACATTTTTTCATAATCATGATATACTGTCCCATAATACCCTATTTACTCAATGAACTTGAACTCCATAAATGTCAGCACATACATAGATCTAGTTCATTCCTTTTAACTGCTATACAATTGAGCCATTCTTCCACTGATAACCATTAACTGGAAAAAATCTTCAACACATTTGTGTGAATGCATAAGCATTTCCCTGAAGTAGCTTTCTAGATACGGGATTAATATGCCATCAGGTGTGAGTGCTCTTTTTTTTCTTTTTTTTAGTAGTAATCTCTACACCCAACCTGGGGCTTGAACTCACGACCCCGAGATCAGGAGTCACATGCTCCCCCAACTGAACCAGCCAAGTGCCCCAGGGGTGACCACTTTTTTATTTTTTAAGTTTTTGAATTTTTTTTTAATTAGCGAGAGAGAGAGCATGCGCACAAGCGCACGAGCAGGGGGAGCAGCAGAGGGAGAGGGAGAAGCAGACTCCCTGCTGAGCAGGGAGCCCCATGTGGGACTCAATCCCAGGACCCTGGGATCATGACCTGAGCCGAAGGCAGACGCTTAACTAACTGAGCCACCCAGGCGCCCCAGGGGCAAACACTTTTAAATCTGATATTCCCCAACTGCCATTCAGGAAGGTTGTGCTCGGTTCCACTCCCACCACCAATGGACGGACAAACGCACCAGTCTCCTCACACCCACAGAGACCCAACATATTATTGAAGAATTTTTTCTTTGTTGACCCAAAAGGGGAAAATTGGTATCACAGCTTTTCCTTTGGCTCCTTTTTATAATGAGTGAGGCTGAGGGGCGCCTGGGTGGCTCAGTTGGCTGAGCGTCTGCCTTCGGCTCAGGTCGTGATCCCAGGGTCCTGGGATCGAGCCCCATATTGGGCTCCCTGCTCAGCAGGGAGCCTGCTTCTCCCTCTGCCCCTCCCCCCATGTTCTAATAAATAAATAAAATCTTTAAAAATAAATAAATAATGATTGAGTGTGAGCATTTACTTTTTCATGTTGAAAGGCCATTTCCTACCCATTTTTCTAGTGGTCTTTTAAAAACTGATTTCAGAGAGTTCTCGTGTCTTAAGAACATCAGCTTTTCATCTCTGCCGCTCAGACAAGCAGGCAGAGAGGACTCTGCTTCACCGTGAAGCCCCGTCGAGCAAGTGCAAACTACTCTAGGGGACACTGTCTGTCTTCAGCCCCCACTGCCAGGCGAGACCACGTGGTTGTGGGAGATACATGCTGCCCTTTGCCCTCTTGCGACCCTGAATCTGTTTTTCCCGTTGGTCGGAAAGGGGCTAGCTCACAAGCTCCAGCACACAAGGAGGGGCTGGAAGCCAAGAATCATCATCAAGGTTCCTCTGATGCCCTTGGAGTAGAGCTGCCCTCGAGGGCAGGGTTTGGAGGCCAGAGCAGTGATTTACAGGGTTGCCCCAACTAGTAGGGCAGGCCTGGTTTCCAGGAATTCAAGCCAAGTCAACTCAAAACCCACCGCGTCAGCCCCCCAGTCTGCCTCACCCACACTTAGAGGCATATGCAGCACCTACCCTGGCCCAGGAGTAGTCCATTGGCACGGTTGGAGGAGGCACCTCCTGAGCAGGTACAATGACTCCTTTGGCCACAAGATCTTCATACACAGACCTGGGAGGCGGGAGAAGGGGAGGAAAGAAGACAGCCATGTGGATTTTATGCTTCTGGGTGCTTCTAAGCCATCCCAGGAACGCTCCTCCATCCAACCCCAAAACTCTAGGTTTTCTAGCTCTGCACCCCCTCCTGGCAATGCCTTACACCAGGGGATGCCTTACACCAGCTGGATGCCTGAGAACTGAAGGAAAACAGGTTCTGGCCAAGAACCATCCACCAACGCCACCGGGCTTTACAGGAAGCTGACTCTGGAAGCTAAGGAAGGACAGAGGGGAGGAATGGGAAGACACAGTGGGTTATCCAGTAACTGTTTATCAATCGATTAGAGGTGACACCTTCTAACGGTTTCTATGCCCATTTCTTATTTACAGAACAGCCAAGTAGATAGGCTCAGAAACCGAACATGTTTTAATACCTGTCTGAACGGCCTATAACTGCTGTGTCTACAAACAAAATAAAACAAAAACCGAGGGGCACCTGGGTGGCTCAGTCGGTTAAGCCGCTGCCTTCGGCTCAGGTCATGATCCCAGGGTCCTGGGATTGAGCCCCACATCGGGCTCCCTGCTCAGCGGGGAGCTTGCTTCTCCCTCTCCCTCTGCCTGCCTCTCTGCCTACTTGTTCTCTCTCTCTCTCTCTCAAATAAATAAATAAATTCTTTAAAACAAAAACCGAAAAGTAAGAAAAGATTTCGGACCATCTGTACAGTTGCACTCGTCACCTGAAAGGGACCAGGAATTTCAGACACCTCTGTGTCAGAGAGGCTGCAATCCTCACGGGGGACCTGGAAAGGGAGTGGGAGGCTGGCATCCTCCCCACGGTCCACTTACTGGATGATTTCTCCCAGTTCATCAAAGCTCGGGGGCACAAACACTCCTGCCTCCTTCAAAGCCTGGTTCTTGGCTACTGCAGTTTCAGAAGCCTGGTTGGCACAAGCTCCGGCATGGCCAAACTGCACCTGGAAGGCAAAGGGGAGAGGCTTTACCGGGCTTGTTAATCCCCGGAGGGAGAGAACAAAGGCTCCTGGGAATGTTGGTACCCATTACAGGCTGGACCCTGCTAAACGCTCAATGTTTATCACTTCATTCAAGCCTCACACAGCCTCACTCAATAGGTATGCCGAATGACTCTCAGCTTAAAGAAGAAGAGACCGAAGCACTGAGAAGTTCAGGAGCTTACCGGAGGTCACACAGCTGCTGTGTGCTGAAGCCAGGGCACAAAGCCTGGCGGCCCATCCCCCTGCGCCACCGTCGGGGGTGGGGGCGGGATGGAGAACAGCAGGTAGTTGTGAGCCACTGTGAGAAGTGAAATTACACGCTGGCAAACTTAGGCTAAGCTGACCTCACAGATGGGATCTGATTGTCCTGCACATGCTTTTTATAAAATAGGTACAAAATCTCATGTAGGGGCGCCTGGGTGGCTCAGATGGTTAAGCATCTGCCTTCGGCTCAGGTCATGATCCCAAGGGTCCTGGGATTGAGCCCCACATCGGGCTCCTGGCTCAGCAGGGAGCCTACTTCTGCTTCTTCCCCTGCTCATGCTCTCTCTCTATCTCTCTGTCTCAAATGAATAAATAAAACCTTAAAAAAAAAAATGTCATGTAAAAATACAAATTCCTAGCGTCTTTTTTTTTTATTTATTTATTAAAGATTTATTTATTTATCTGAGAGACAGAGAAAAAGCACACATGAGCAGGGGGGAGGGGCAGAGGGAGAGAAATCCCGAAGCAGACCCCCTGCTAAGTGTGGAGCCTGATGTGGGACTCAATCCCAGGAGCCTGAGATCATGACCTGAGCCGAAACCAAGAGCCAGATGCCTAACCGACTGCCTTCGGCTCAGGTCATGATCCCAGAGTCCTGGGATCGAGCCCTGAGTTGGGCTCCCTGCTCAGCGGGGAGTCTGCTTCTCCCTCCATCTGCCTCTTCCCTAGTTTGTGTATGCTCTTGCTCTTTCTCTCTCTCAAATAAATAAAATCTTAAAAAAAAAAAAAAGTCACGGGGCGCCTGGGTGGCTCAGTCGTTAGGCATCTGCCTTCGGCTCGCGTCATGATCCCAGGGTCCTGGGATCAAGCCCCGCATCGGTCTCCCTGCTCCGCGGGGATCCTGCTTCTCCCTCTCCTTCTGCCTGCTGCTCCCCCTGCTTGTGCTCTCTCTGTCTCTCTCTGTCAAATAAATAAATAAAGTCTTTAAAAAAAAGTCAGATTGTAGGTGTCTCAGTTGGTTGGGCGACCGACTCCTGATTTCAGCTCAGGTCATAATCTCAGGGTTGTGAGATGGAGCCCCACGTAGGGCTCTGCGCTCAGTGTGGAGTATGCTTGAGATTCTCTCTCTCCCTCTGTCTCTCCCCCCTTTTTGTAAATAAATGTAAATAAATTTAGATTTGTTTAAAAAGATAAAAAGTCGAGTTGTCTGTAGGTCTATATTCCCACATGGCAACTATCATCTGGAGCCGACTAGCACCTGCCCCCTTCCACCTGAGCATGCAGTAAGATAAACTCTAAATCCAATGGCACAGGGGTGACTGGCTATGGGAAGGGAACATCAGGAAAGAGAAAACCCATGGGAAGAGCTACACGGTAACTGTGTCTTTGACCACGCAACAGGGAAAATGAGGTTACCAAATGAGATGTGGTTCAAAATCCCGATCAGGGCGGGGTGAGGTGGATAATCACACCAACATCTAACCTGTTTGATTAACACTACATTCAGGCACTTTTCTGCGCACTTGACTCATTTCATCTTTCAGTTGCTACGGCTGCTTCCAGTGAGAAAGGAAACAGAACGCTGGAGGGGTAACGTAACTTGCCCAAGGCTACACAGGTAGCATGTGGTAGCATCTGAACCCAGGCAATGTGACCTCTCCCTATGTTCTTACCCACTACATATAACAAAAGGGGCCTCAAGTGTGGGAAAGGTCAGGAACCGCTGCTCTGGTTAGCGATGCTGGAAAACACATGCTTTAACATGCAGGCTCCCAATGCGTTCTTTATAGGACCGAATCTGCATGGGTGGAAGGGGTGGGAAGGAGAAGAGATTCTGTACTCAAATAAATGGACAATGCTGGGTTCAAGGAAGTTAAACAAGTCTCTTTAACTCTGAGATTCCTCAAAACTAAAACCAAAAAAATTAAAGATTTTATTTATTTATTTTAGAGAGAGAGAGAGAGAAGGAGGAGAAGGAGAAAGAGAGGGACAAGCAGACTCCATACTGAGCAGTGTGGAGCCCGACACGGGGACTCAATCCCATGACCCTGAGATCATGACCTGAGCTGAGATCAAGAGTCAGATGCTTAACTGACTGAACCACCCAGGCACCCCCCAAAACCAAAATTTTAAAAGGGAAATAGATTATGTTCCATGTTCATAATTTACAGAAGCTCCCCGTTCTGTTTGCTTTGGTTTTTGTTTTGTTTTGAGGACCACGGCTATAGGACCAGTGTTTTGTGGAACATAGTTCTGAAAAATGTCACCTATACAAATACCTCCAGTTTCTACTCCCATTGCTCAGTTCTTAATTCTGTTTTCCTGAGGAGCTGTCTCTGCTTGCCAACAGGTGGAGATTTTGTTGCATACCTTTATTACCTCCTCTATAGGGCAGAAAGTTCTGCAAGGTCATGTGACCTAATTAAGAAATCAAAAATCACTTATTAGCTGGGCAGTCATTGTACTCTACATTTGCGTATGCTTGAAATTTCATAATGTTTTAAAAAATTAGGGGCGCCTGGGTGGCTCAGTCATTAAGCGTCTGCCTTTGGCTCGGGTCATGGTCCCAGGGTCCTGGGATTGAGCCCCACATTGGGTTCCCTGCTCAGCAGGAAGCCTGCTTCTCCCTCTCCCTCTCCCCCTGCTTGTGTTCCCTCTCTCACTGTCTCTGTCTGTCAAATAAATAAAATCTTAAAAAAAAATTTAATTGAAAGACAAAAATAAAACACTGTGAGGACCTGTCCCATCCTTGGGGTGATGATGGGTGCCCAGCCAGAAAGAGAAGAGAGTGCTGCGCTCACTGCAGGCCTCTGGGCACCTTCACATCCACAACAAACCTGGCTTTCTTCTACAGCCCCTCCCCATGCCCCTCCCCAGCTCTGCACCTGTGTGTCCTCTCCCTTCTCAGCCTCCCTTTCGGGAAGCAAACCCCTTTCTCATCCCTTAGATGCAGTGCAAGCCTCACCGTCCCTGCGGAGCCATCTCAACTCCTCCAGACAGAACTGTGCCGACTCCAAGCAGGGACTCGCCTGCTGATGACTGCCCCCCACCCTCCAGTGGACTTAACCTCCTAGAAAGCAGGGCCCTGGCTGGACCTCGCAGTAACCCAGCAAGTAATAAATGTTCATCGGAGGAACGAGCTGCTTAACAAGATGACCACATGGTTCACCTTGAATGCCCCCTTTGGCCTCCCTGTCCAGGAGTGACCCGCCCCGGCTATACCTCAGAGGAGAACATGGTGGCACAGGTCCCGATGCACCAGCAGACCACGGGCTTGGTGATGCGGCCCTCCTTGATGCCCCGGCAGATCTTATATTCCTCAGTGCCCCCTATCTGCCAAGGAACAGGGAACGAGAAAAAGCCCACAGGTTAGGGGAACCCGTCCCGAGTTGCTGTGGGAAGCACTGCAGCAGGAAAATCTGCCCCAAATCAGGCAGGGGTCACAGCCACCAGGGGTCCTGACTTACAACTTGGCTAGAAAATGAAGACACATGGGCTTTGGCCAAATAGCCTGTAAGACTGAGACTGGATGCAAGGAAGAATTGTAACGGGGGAGTGGGTATCCTCCGGAGTCCCCGGGACTCCCCCTCCCTGATCTAAGGGTATAAGATGATTTTGGATCACACCTGCTCAGGGGCACAAGCAAGGAATGGGGTTAAAGGACTCTTCCAAACTGAAAAAGTGCACTTCTTACTCCAGCTACGCACTGCCCAAGAGACCAAGGTCAGCCAAAAGCTTCTTCTTTATTGGTACTAAAATGTCTTGTGCCACCAAGAGGCAAGAAGTTTTTCAGGAACAAACATGACAGTGTTGACGGTGATGGCCTTTATGTCCCAGAGTGGAGGGAGCAGGATTACCAGGGACTGTCACATTAAGTTATATATAACCAAAATGCATGCATTTTTTTTTTTTTAATGGAGCTCCCACATTACTTTTAGAGTCAGAAAAATAAAATTAAAAAAACAAAACAAAACAAAACTCACCTCTCCAAGAACCACAATCATTTTCACTCCTGGAGTATCCTGGTAACGTAGCACATGATCCATAAATGTTGAGCCAGGGTACCTGGTGACAGCAGAGAGAACACATGGGATCAGCAGGCCTGGGGAGGTGCAGGTACGGGTGTAGGAAGCTACCAGGAACACGTGAGGCTTCTCGTGAGGGCCCAGAGATGCCTCAAGTGTTGGGGGTGGGTAATAAATGAAGCACAAGGGAAGGGAAGGAGGAAAGGGGAGGTTTGCTTGGCAGTAAGAGATGCTTACAGAGCACATGTGTGGTGGTTTTAAAATACGGCTGCAAATTCTTTTAACAAGGTGGAACCTCATGCCTCTCTTGCGTATGAATCAGACTTGATGATTAGTTTCTAATAAACAAAATGTGGCAGAAGTGATTCTCTGACAATGGCTTCCGTGGCAGGGTTATAGAGAAAACAGCTTCTGTCTCGCACTCTCTCTTGAATTGCTCACTCTGGGGGATGCTGGTCACTACGTCCTGACGACACTGAGCAGCCTGTGGAAAAGCCCACAAGAAAGCCCCCTGCCAGCCTGTGGATGGGCCATGTTCTATTATAGTTTGAAACCACCTGGTTTGCGTGACTTTTTTTTCTTTTAACACAGCAATACATAATACAGCGTGCCAACTCATGTCCCAGGATTGGCAGGCTATGGCTGCATCTCTATATAGGCCTGTACACATAGTTGGTCCCTGAATGACGTGATGTTTGGGAACATCAATCCCCACCACATGCAGTCGAAAACCCAAGTAGACAGGGGCGCCTGGGCGGCTCAGTCAATTGGGCATCTGCCTTTGGCTCAGGTCATGATCCCGGGGTCCTGGGACTGAGCCCCGCATCGGGCTCCCTGCTCAGTAGAAAGCCTGCTTCTCCCTCTCCCACTCCTCCTGCTTGTGTTCCCTCTCTCGCTCTCTGTCAAAAAATAAATACAATCTTTAAAAAAAAAAATAAAAGAAAAAAAGGAAAAGAAAATCCAAGTATAACTATGACTCCCCAAAAACTTAACTACTAATAGCCTACTGTTGACCAGAGCCTTGCTGATAACATCAGTAGTCGATTAACACATATTTTGTATGTTATACGCATTATACACTATGTTCCTACACTAAAGTAAGGCTAGAGAAAAGAGAATGTGATTAACAAAGCCATAAGGAAAATACATTTACAGTACCGTGGTGTATTTATTGAAAAAAATCTGCATATTAGTGGACCCGTGCAGTTCAAACCCGTGTTGTTCAAGGGTCCCCTGTATTTTTTTACTTTCTCCTGTCACATGAGTTTACTAAAGGATTGTTTAAGGCCAAGGATGCTTCTCTGCAGATCTCTGAGAGCATTGTACATCACAAGGGGACAGTTTAACTGCCCAGACTTATTTGAGCTGGAGCCCGTCGTCAGGGAACACCAGGGACGAGGGTCCCCCAGGCCGTAGCCTCAAAGACCTGGTGAGAGATCTTCCTCACTCAGGAAGTCCATCTGACATGATACTGGAGAGCCAGGAGATGGACAAGGTGCCTCACTCACCCAACAGCTTTTGGTTGAGGCAAAGAGCAGGAGATGTAATAATAAACAGCAATGGCTAATGTGTATTATGGCATTAGGTGGTAGGCATTACTCTAAAATAATACTCTACTGATTACCATTCCCACTAACAAAAACAATGAGTATACTATCTGTGAAATAAGAAGAAATAAAGATTTGGTCTCTGTCTCCAGTTCCTGACGCAGAGCTCCTAAAACCCTTGGGATTTCCTAGGTGACAAGGGTGTCTTTTATTCTCATGAGGCAACTCTTGGTGGGCGCCTGCAGAGCTCCTGGATGCGGGCTGGTCACTAGAAAACCAAGCCATGATCAGAGGCTTGGAATTTTCAGCCCTACTCACCATCCTTTGGGGAGGGGAGAAAGGCCAGAGATTGAATTAATAATCAATCATGCCTACATGATGAAGTCTCCATAAAAAATCCCTAAAGAAAGGGGTTTGGAGAGCTTCTGGGTTGGTGAGCACACCAAGGCGCTGGGAGGGTAGCATGCCCACAGAGGGCACAGAAGCTCCATTCACTGCTCCCCGTAACTTGCCATATGTGTTTTTTTCCTCTGGTTGTTCCTGGGTTCTGCAAGCCATTCTAGCAAATTACCAAACCCAAGAAGGGAGGTGTGGAGACCCCCAGTGTACAGTCAGCTGGTCAGGAGTATCGGAAACCTGGACTTGCAGTTGGCATTTTATGAGGCTGAGCCCTTCACCTGTGGGATCTGGTACGAACTCCAGGTAGATACTGTCAGAATTGAAATGCATTGCAGGACGCCCAGCAGAGAATTGGAGAACTGCCTGGCACAGGAAAAAAAATCCCAAAATCTGGTAGCCAGAAGGGTCAGTGAGGTCATGGTAGAGAGTAGAGAAACAATTCTTCCTTTCACTATTACAGACTACAGTTAACACCTGCTGAGTCAAGTGCTAGGCCCTGTATTAGCCACCTTCTATAAATATTACCCTCACTTAATCTTCGAAACAACCCCATGAGGTGGCTGCTATTATTCTACCCATTTGATCTATAAGGATGATGGAGGTCTGCGGAGGGTAAGTGATCTGCCCAGGACACTTCCCTGGTCAACAGAGAAACTGGGATTTGAGCCCCTTGCTCTGATTTCAGAATTAGTCCTACCAACCGCTCCGCTCTGCTGCCTCCCTATGGCCACAACTCAGACAAGGAACAGAATTACCCCCAAAGCCTAAACACCTTTGAAAAACATCTTTTCCTGTTTTTTTTTTTTTTTTTTCTGAGTTCATGCTGATGTCAGTCCTGAGACAGAGTAGAAATGCCGTTTTATGGACTTCACTCGGCAGCAGCGAGCAGAGATTGGAGGACCCAGCGCCCCCCTTCTCCTAGCCCACCACTCCCCAGCATGGGAGACCCGCCTCGGCCCAGCCGATCACCTGTCCCCGCCAATGGCCACGCCCTCGTAGACGCCGTCTGTGGTCCGAGAGATGATGTTGTTGAGCTCGTTGGACATGCCCCCAGAGCGCGAGACGTAGGCCACGCTGCCAGGGCGGTAGAGCTTGGAGGCCAGGATGTTGTCCAGCATCCCACCTGTATTCCCAATCTTAAAGCACCCGGGCTTGATGCCTCCAACCTGTGAGGGCACAAACAGCAGTCAGGAAGGAAGTGTAAGCTCCTGACTGACCACAGGGCTCAGTGGAATCATGAGGCCCGGTGCGACCTGCTCAACCCCCCGCTGGCTGGTCAGGATGGGAAGGAAATGGTCCGAGAGAGCGAACACCTGCACACTGGGTTTCCGGCTTAGGAAGAATCTCATCTCTCCCTCAAGAGCCATTACACAAGAAAAAAGAGAACCCTGCTTGTAAAACATGGCTTACTACTGCAGATTCAGATTTGTATACTCAGGATTAAGTCACCTCCTCCGCTTTAAAAGGGCGACAGCACCCAGGAAAAGTGTAAAATACAGGTGTACACCTCTGCTCAACATCACCCTCTGCCTCAGAGATGAAAGAAAATCTGACCGTCAGACAACTTTTTAATGCAACGACTAAGGAAGAACAACAACAAAATAGTCCCACGGCAATTTCTTTCTATGTGAAGGCCTTTGGGCAAATAAAACCTGTAAGTAGATTCTTCTTCAGTTCATGGTTAAAGGAATAATCAAAGACTATGCTATGGTTGTATGAAGGTGGGCAAACACACAAAAAATCTTCGTTAGCCCCCTAAAACTATAAAGGTGATAGGGACTGGGGCGAGAGCCCTTTAAAGTAACTGGATATAAACTGACTTTCAATGGGTACTCTCCAAATCTTTTCAACCCAAGAGGGAAACCGAAGAGTCAACAAGTTTGCTTTCTGTGGGCCCAGAACTTCGAAAGATAGCCTTGAACTTAAAAGGCTTTCCGGAAAGGACACTCACAGTGGCAGGTCCAATGATGGTCACTCCCTTCTGGTCCGCCTTCTTGATCAGCTTCCTTGTGAGGGCCTCAGGGATGCCTTCAGCTATGATGGCGATGGTCCGGATCTAAAGGACAGTCCTTCCTGTTAACTTTGTGTCTCAGATGAAGCAACGGGGTGGCGCCCTTAATGGGACCCACCTTCCATGCCCCCTTCCAGGCTCTAAGAACCAAGTATGCAGTTAACCAAGTTATCAGTATGCAACCCTTTCTTCCCATAGGCCTCTGTCACTAGCCTGACCACTCCAACCCTCTCCCAAAAAGAGAGGTGTAGACATCCAAAGCCAATCTCCATTGGTTAACACCACAGTAACTCAGGAACCAAGCAGGAGCAAATGTTTCTGAAAACCCACTACCATCAAGAGTGGCTATATTCTCTCCCAACCAAAAACCCACAAGACTCAGACCCACCTGTTCCCCACCTGTCCTAGTGCCTATTCATAAAGCAGGTATCTATGGCTTTTTCCACTGTGTCCTCTGAGTCTCTGACTCTATGTCCCAGGGTCAGTAAGGGACACAAATGAGCTGCTTACACTCAGACCAGAGAGTGGGCTGGGGGAGAAAGCCAGAAGGAGTGGGGGTGGGCAGGAAAGATCGCGAACCATCTCTCTCTGGCTCTAGAACAGGGGCCAACAAACTTTTTCTGCCTTTTTTGGTCATGTGGTCTCTGCAGTAACTACTAAACTTTGCCTCTGTAGCATGAAGGCAGCCATGGACAATACGTAAATGAACACAGCATGGCTGTGTTCCAACAAAACTTTATTTGAGAACCAGACAGTGGGCTAGGTTTGACCCTTAGGCTATAGTTTGCTAAACTTCGCTCTAAAATAAAAAAGCAGCTTATTTTCAGCAGGTGTGCTTTTGTTTTTGCTTCACTGAGATGGCAAAACAAGTTTACATCCTCCAGTCGTACACTGAACTAAGCCAGTCTGGGATCAGACGATAATTGTGAACAGAAGAATCAATATCTTAATCTATAAAGACTCATACAAATCAGTAACAAAAAACACAAACACTCAACAGGAAAAAAAAAAAAAGGAAGGGAGAGCAAGTCACAAAATATAAATGGTCAATAAATGTTTTTAAAAGCTCATCTTAGGGGCGCCTGGGTGGCTCAGTCGGTTAAGCGTCTGCCTTCAGCTCAGGTCATGATCCCGGGGTCCCAGGATCGAGCCCCTCATTGGGCTCTCTGCTCAGCAGGGAGCCTGCTTCTCCTTCTCCCACTCCCCCATGCTCATGTTCTCTCTCTCTAATAAGTAAATAAAATCTTTTTTTTAAAAAGCTAACCTTAGTTAATAATCAAAGATATGCAGATTAGGGACGCCTGGCTGGCTCAGCAGGTTAAGCATCTGCCTTCAGCTCAGGTTGTGATCCCAGGGTCCTGGGAGCAAGCCCTGCGATGGGCTCCTTGCTCAGCAGGGAATCTGCTTCTTCCTCTTCCTCTGCCCCCTCCTCCCACCTGTGTGTGCATGCGCATGTGCACTCTCTCCCTAATAAATATAAATCTTAAAAAATATGCTAATTAAATAGAACACCTATCACTTGTCAAATACATGCTTGTTTTTCTTAGAGAGTGCGTGTGTGGGAGCAGGGGTGGAGGCACAAGGAGAGGGAGAGAGAATCTTAAGCAGGCTCTACCCCAATGCAGAGCCCAACTCAGGGCTCCATCTCACGACCCTGAGATCATGACCTGAGCAGAAATCAAGAGTCAGATGCTTAACCGAGTGAGCCACCCAGATGCCCCAAATACATGTTTTTAAAACGCAAACATTCAGTGTTGGCCAGGGTACAAGGAAGCAGGCATTCCTGAATCACTGATGGAGTTTCTGTCCTTACAACTTTTCTGGAGGGCACCTGGAGATCAAAGGCTTTCAAATCTGCACATTCTTTTTTTTTTTTTTAAGATTTTATTTATTTGACAGAGAGAGACACAGCGAGAGAGAGAACACAAGCAGGGGGAGTGGAAGAGGGAGAAGTAGGCTTCCCACTGAGCAGGGAGCCCGATGTGGGGCTCGATCCCAGGACCCTGGGATCATGACCTGAGCCGAAGGCAGACACTTAATGACTGAGCCACCTAGGCGCCCCTAAATCTGCACATTCTGATGCAGCAGTCTGACTTCCAGACATTTATGCTGGGGAAATAATTAAGAACATATGCAAATGTTCATCTAAGATGCTCACCACAAGACCTGAAAAAGCTAAACTGATGTTTGCCAATGAGTATTTACGGATGTGGAAAGAGTAACTGAAGAAAATGGACTACAAAACAGTCACGTATAGTATTATTCCACATGTTCAAATCCAGAAAAAGGAACAGAGGAGGATCTATTCAAATGTTGGCAACCATATTTCTGGGAAACTGGAATTGACTGAGGTATTCATTTTTTTTCTTTTTATTTAATAGTATTTAAATTTTCTCTACAATAAACATGTAATAATTTTATAATAAGAAATTGCTTTTGATTCTGTTGTGAAAGCCGGTCTTAGCAGCACAGGGGGGACCTGGTGGGGGGCAGATGATCCTGAACGGACTCTCTGTTAGCCTAGGTAAGCAGCCCTGTCCAGCCTGCTTGCCCTCAGTTACCACACTATCTTCTAAAGATCAAGCATATCCAACCACTTTCTCCCACACCACCGGCCAGTCCTGAGCGCCAAGTCCTTTTTCCACGGTGCCAGAAGACACCATTCGGGAGCTTTCCCTGCTTCCCCACCCCTGTGCCCACTGATCTACCTGCGCATAATTCATGGTCTCAATGGTACTGTCATAAGCTGAGCGGAGAGAGGCAAAGTTGATCAGCACGTCTACTTCTGGGTGTTTCTTCATGGCATCAGCCATGTTCTTGAAGACAGGGATCAGGATCTCCTTGTGACCCCAGTAAAACTTCTGCTTGTGGTCCCCACTGAGAGAGGAGGAAGACGGGTCAGGATACCCCCAAATTGTCAGGGCTGGGGAGGGGGAAGCCAACGGGAGGAGCTTCATCTAGAAGGTGGAGAGACAGGGTCCCACATGTGGGAAACAGATCCCCTAGGAATATGGATCGCCCCCAGTCTGGGATGGCAGATGCTCCCCCAGCAAAGGGGATAATCTTGCTGGCTCCCCTGGGTCTGTCTTAGGGAGAGGAGATGAGGAAATCCCACTTGGCAGCCATCTCTTGCTTCCCGCCGTGGTGGGACTCACGTGAAAGGGTACACCATGGCGGCCACCGAGGGCTCGTCTCGGGAGCAGACATAGTCGAAGTCCAGCATGCCCTGCACGGCCCGGGTCTGCATGCCCCACACGATGGCCTTGGTATGGCAGCTGAAGAGGGTGGCACTCTTTCCTGGTGGGCAAAGACACAGCGAGTGCACCCAGAACACACACTCCTGGGAGACAGGTAGGGGCTGCCGCACCCCTCCACACCCAGTCCGGGGAGAAGGGCTCATCAGCATGGCAAAGGGACGTCAAGAGGCTGGGACTCTGAGAGCTGGGAGAAGAGGTGCCCTGGTTTCTTTGCAAAGAGGTGGCAGAGCAAAGAGAGCTAAGAGGATCTGCCTAGCTGGTAAAGAGCTAGCAATGAACACAGAAAGGACTCCCGTGCAGAGAAAAGACCCACAGGCGGAGAATCCCTACAGGAGGAACTGCTCCGCCTCACAGGACAGGCATGTAATCAGCATTTTGCTTACATGCAAATGAAGGCTTGATCGATTATTTTTAAAGACGCTGAGAAAAAAACATCAAGCTCTCCCAATTCTGGTGGCCACACGATTTCAAACAACCCAACAATTATCACCTCTAAATCTGGACATTCCCACATGGGGGGGTGGGGGGTGGGGAAATTCCCACACTTAGGCCAAGATCCGAATCCTCAGGATTCTAGGTCAGTGTAGGTCCAAAGAAGAGGCTGGCTGCAGCCTTATTTCTACCTGAGGTTCTGGTCGGAGCACATTGGCTTCGTGGCATCCCCCTAACATTCTCTGTGCCGTCCCCTCCCTCCTGTCCGCCTCCCTCTAGCAGGTGGCCCTCTCCTGCTCAGAACAAGGCTCTCGGGCAATTCTCCAGGGGGCAGAAGAGTGAGAGGCAAAAGAAGCGGGGAGAAGAGCTGTCAGAAGTGCTTGCAAGGCCTGAAGGGAAAGGCCCCTTCACCACCCTGCAGACAGGTGACCTGTCCCTCCCATTCTCTGCAAGTCACTGGACGACAAGTCACTGGAGGAAAGTAGCCCCTGGGGAGACTCTCAGCTCCCCCGGGGAGAACCAGGCACCGAGCTCAGGGGCCATCTGGTCTTAATTAACCTAGTGTGCTAGTGCAGGCTTGGCTAATCAGGTTTAAGGTCTGATAAAATAAATCTGAGATCACTCTCCCAAGGCATGCAGGGTTCTCATCCCTACATAGGCTTGCTTCTTCCCTCTCAGCTGTAAGCTTCTCATACCAGAAGTCTCCTGCTGTTCCAAATACCTGGGACTTGCTGTCACCAGATCCATCTGGGTTCTCATGAGACATGAGCTCACCGAACAAAGACGGCCACCTAATCCAGTACCCTCACTTCCCAGGCCCCGGAACCTGAAGCTCAGAGCTGACAGATGACGGAGATTCTGTCATCTAGCATCAGGGCCAGATTATATACTAAATTACGATGCAGCTCAACTGTACAAGGGAGGAGGGCAGGATACAAGCCAGAAGGGCCCGGCCTCGCCCCACCCTTGGGGGAACCCACACACCCCCCAAGTCAGAGTGTGAGCAAGCACACAAACATGCATCTGTCTACCCGAGAGAGTACAGAAAAGCCTGGAATCTCTCCAAGCCCAGGCACACATCCAGCATGAAAGGGGCAGAACTCAAGCGTGCTCCTGCTTGAGTGCAGAGATGGCAAAGCCCAAGGTTGTCATCCTCAGCCCACCAGCGGCAGGGGCTAACTAACACCCCCACCAGGCTGCTCTGCTGGCTCAGGGACTAATAGTAAGAGACCCCAGCCCTTGGGTGGAAGAGCTCTCAGAACTGGGGTAGACCCCTGTTCTTTTGGCACAGGGCTCGGCCTCAGCTCTGGTCTTTCAGGTAACAAAGGATCTTTCCAGAGACAGGAAACATAGGGATTAAAGGCACATAGTGAGAGGGCTGCATCCCTGGCCTTCCTAGGGGGATATCTGATCCTAGCCTAGTTGCCCCTTCCCCTCCCCTTAGCAAGGGATCAAAGGTCAACACCTGAAGTTTCCCCTTGCCCAGGAAAAATCTCCCACAGCTGTGAATGTCAAAAAGTTAAGTGGAAGCCCTGATGCTTTGAAGGGACAGTGTTTGCGTGAACGTGTGAGTGAGCACGGCAAATGCCCCTCGTAAGCAATGACCTCCTACCCCAAGGCCCAGATCCCCTCTTCAGATTTACTGCACATCCAACTGGGCTTCTACCTCTCTCCTTGACTTGTCTAGCCTGTCTTCCACCCAAAACCCAGAGAAGTCTGAACCCGCTGCTGGCACTGAGAGCTCAGGGATGCAGGAGGCAGTGGTGAGGCCAGGTGGGAAGGTAAGAAGAGACCTTGAGACCCAGATGAGAATCCCAGAAGCCTGAGGTTGCCCTCCTCGCCCCTGCGCTGCCCCTCCGCCTTTAGCTTCCATGGCTCCCTCCTTCCCAGGACGCTCCTCCCTCCTCAGCAAACACCACTCCACTCTCCAAGGCTGTGGGCCTGGCTCTTACTCCCACGCTCCCTACCCTGTTCTGTCCTGTCCGGAGGGCAGAGCCAGAGACAGCTGGCCAGGGGAGCGCTGAGTGGGGGTGGGAGCGACTAAGCAAGGGTGGGAAAGCGAGGGAGGGCGAAGACTAGGACTTGGGGGGAAACAAAGCACACGGAAGACTATAACCTGCTAACAAAGCCACACACAGAGCTGGGGCGGGGTGGGGGCATCCTACCTTGCAGGGGTCTTGGACTTGGGACTGAATCTGTCAAAGAAAATGACCAAGGCAGCTGAGTCACCTGCTGGTGGCTGGAGGCTTTGGAGGGAGAGGGTGGGAAGAGGGAAGGGTCCCAAGGACAAGCCTCGTAGGGCTGATGCCCTCACTGTCTCTCATCTATTCCACAACAGACAGGAGTGAAGCCAACAAAAGAGAAGAGAGCACTGATCAGCAGTGCAGAAGCAAGAAAGGGCAAAGGGCCAAAAGGCCAGAGAGGGGGCGGGAGAGGCAAGAAGGCTTGGAAGGGGTGCTGAACACCACAGGCCCCCAGGCTTTGTGGAGGGGCAGCTGGCCAGATCCCACCCTCGTAATGCCAATCCCGTGTCTGTCCCCATGAAGCACAGTGAGATGATTAGGTCACTGTGGGCTGGACCTGTCACTGTGCTGTAGACAAAGCTGCTGGTTTGGGGGACTGCAGGGGAACAGCTTACAATCTCAAGGGCCTAGAGCCTGTAGAACTATTTCACAAAATGCCTCAAGCGCACGCGGTCTGTACCAGGAAGAGGCTGCAGCAGCCCCGTGCTGACCAAGGCCTAGTACACCTCACGCTGGCTGCAAGGGCTGACTGGCAGGGGTCGCGTCTGATGAACCAGAGGACGGACAGACAGGGGAGGCGAAATGCAGATGGGCTGGTTACTGATGTGTGCTCTTATGGTGTGCTCACAGGAAGGGGGGTCTTCAGAAGAGCCCCAGGAGGTGGGATGGGCATGTGGGCGCTCGCTCTGCCGTCCCAGCTCTAAGGCTCGTGCTCTCCACTGAGAAGCAGAGTCTGGGAGATCTTGCCACCTCTGGGTATTTCTGTCGCCCTGTCTCTCCAGTTTCCCTGCCCAGCTCACAGGCCCCCGCGGGAAGTAAGGGGGTAGAAGAGAAGATAGTAGGGAGCGGGGTGACTCAGGCGCAGCGTGGGTCCTCAGTGCCAGGAGAGACAGGGGAAGGCTTGGGAAGGCCTGAGTCTTCATGTCCTCATGTCCATTTTGGCCCATGTGCCACACCCACTCTCATAGCAAAGCCCAAACCCTGTTCCAGTGCCCCAGGAGGGCCTAGACAGGGCAAGGAGAATGGGGGGCGGGGGGCAGGGGGAGGGAGCCTGAACCTGCTGGCAGTTACCTTGTGGCATGGCAGGCTTGGCTTTCTTTGCGGGTGCCACCTCATCGGCCCTGGACTCAGAAAAAGATGCCGTCCTGCTGGGGGCTGGAGTCTGGAGTGGGACAAGGAGACAGCGTAAGAGCCGCAGGTAACAACTGGGAAAAAGAGCTATTGGTCCTTAAGCTTTGGTTCCTTAAGGCCCAAGGAAATCGGGTAACAAGAACCACCATGTACAGAACTATCCTCTACAAAGTGCTTCCAAAAGTATTATTCTAACAACCCTCTTGAGATAGGAATTAGTATTGTCTCATTATCACAGATGAGCAAACTGAGGCTCCGAGGGCATGACACCTGCCAACGTCCTGCTCTCAACAGGATTTGAACGCTGGTCTGATTTTAAACCCCCTGGTCCAGGGGCACCTCGCTGGCTTAGTCAGTGGAACGTGCGACTCTTGATCTTGGAGTTGTGAATTCAAGCCCCATGCTGGGCACAGAGTTTACTTTAAAAACTAAACTAAAGTAATAAAAACCCCTGGTCTTTCCATTATACTACCTTGACTGGGCAGAAAAAAAATTGGCAAACATACAGAAACCAACCTGTCTTTCCCCAGTGCCCCCAGATGGCCAGGGACAGAGCAGGGGCACTGTGCTCTGGATGGGGGTAGGTATGAGGGGGAGGCAAAGATGACACAAAGATGCTTTAAGGTGGAGGACGGGGGCACCTACCGATGTACTCCCACTGGCATTGAGGAGGAAATTTGCAGTGTGAGCGGCTGTGGGTGGCTGGTTGGGGATGGGGCGGTGGCCTAGGGCCATGCCCACAATGGCCGTCATGTGAGTCTCAGTGCCAAAGACATGGATGGGGATCCCAGTGGTCTTCCCTGTGAGGGAAAGAAAAGAATCCACCATTCAAGTCTTCAAGTAAGTACCCAAGTCCACAGGACTCTGCAAAGGCCCCTGCCCGGCATCTAGTGCTTTTTTCTGCACAAGACAGACCAATTGCCCTATTTTCACCACCAAGCAACTCTTTGTAAAGACCACCTGCTGATAAGAAGAGCAAGAAGGAGCTTTCCTGATACCCTGAAGCGGCCGCGAGCATAATTAGGGTCTGCGCTGTCCTGCTGGCCGCTGGACCCTGGCCCTCCAATCCCCTGACCTCGATATCTGCCTGGCCTGCCTCTGTTCCTGAGCTCCTGGGCTCACTTTCTCGGGGCTCTGGCCCTTCTCCCTTTGCACAAAGCCCTCCCGTCACCCGGCTCAGCCTGAGTGCCACCTCCCATGGAAGGCCTTCCCTGGCCTCCTCCCCCCAGCCCCTGGCCGCCTCACTGTACGCACACCTATCGAACAGCATCTTCTTTTAGTAATCGTTTACTTGTTTAATGTCTCTGAGTTCAGTGGCCCAACTGTGACGAACATTCACTGTGCTGTACCCAACGGCTGTCCCCACAGCAGGACCTCAGTTGTAGGTGAAAACGAGGACTAGCACCCCTTCGACTGATGTAAGTGGGCTACTGTTTGCCAAAACCACCGCATTTGGGAAGATGGGAGGATGGAAAGCTTTTGCCCTTCCAATCAAAGGGCACGGCATGCGCCCTGAGCAAGAGCATCTTGTCACCTCTCTGACACCTCACATGAACCCCTGCCCCACACATAACTGCTCTTAGCAATGGGGGCTGCACTAAAGACCAAAGCCGCTGGTGACCAAGTTCACGTCTCAGGCTCCATGAGGTCAACTTAGGGAGACATACTCTTAGTCCAGACGGAGAGGAGGCCCCCAGCTTCTGGAGAGCTCTAAATGTGAGGTCTCATGAACCTGCTGGAGATCCTCAAAATGCAGAAGGGAGAAAGGAAACCAAAACAGATGCCACCACCCTCTTGCCCCTCATCTCAGCGAGGGACACTGCTCTCCCGTCCTACCAGTTACCCGCCCTTTCTCTCCTCTCCCCCACAGTCTGAGAGATCTCCACCCTCCCGCCTCTGAACCTGCTGTCCACCTGGCAGCCAAACAACCCTTCCAACCCGAAGTCAAGGTGTGCCCCTCCCTCAAAGTCTTCCACAGGCTGCCAGCCCAGGGGCATGGCCAAGTGCTCCCGGCACCTGGACCACTCCCACATGGCTCCCGCTGCCTCCCTGCCTTGCTGCCAACACCCCGCCTTTGTTCCCTCGGCCCTGCCCGCCAGTCCCGCACAGCAGCACACTCCCACTCGGGGCCTTGGAACTTGCCCTTCCCACCGTGGTCACCGCCGAGCTGCTCCCTCCTCTCCTCCAGCTCACTGCTCAAATGTCACCTTTTCGGTGAATCATTCCCCGATCACCCCATTAAAGCCAGGCCTGTCCCCTCCCACATACGCTATCCCTTTCTTCGGCTTTGTTTGTTTTCGCGGCACCTTGTGCCACCTGACATGACAGTCAATGTTCTCAGCAGCACAAGGGCTTGCTGTCTGTCACGTGTGCGGCTGTAACCCCCGTGCTCTGCCCGGAGCCTGGCACAGGGCAGGTGTTCCACAAATATCTGTTAAACAAACAGCTGAATGGCAATGCTTTATGAACCATTCTGAAGTTTAGGTCGGGGGCTCCGCATCATAGGAGCACAGACACTGGAAGCTGAAGCAAGCTGCATATCCAGGAAGTGGGGTGCATGAGCAAGTGTCTGAGGACCGACCCGCTTCCAGGAAGCCCAAGGAGGCAGAGAAAAGGTCCCCCCGCCCAATCTTACCGACTTCTCCCATCACTCGCAAGCCCTCCTGATAGTTGGGGCCACCTCTTCGGACAAAGATGGTGACCTCATGCTCCTTCAGGGGGCCCTGGTAATCTCGAATTGCTCTCACGATGCCCTGAAAGCATGAAGGGCCGACAGACATGTAACTAAAAAACAGGCAGTCCTAAGTCAATTATTATTTATAATCATGATAAACATACCACGGTGTAGGTAAGGAGGGCTGCTTCTCATGAAGAAGCATGGCGGGCCCAGCAGTCAAGAATTTCACACGTGTGGAAGAGACTACCCACAAGCAACGGAAAGGCCTAGGATTCATGGGCACTCGTGCTGCTGCTGAGGTAACGCTGCTGAGGAGCCTGGGAGTCACACCCCTCGATGCACGGGATGCTGGCTCCCGTCATCCTTGTTATCTCCTATTGCAGTCTGGGGGGAAATCGAGGCCAGGGTCCAATGCAAGAGTTCTCAGAGCTATCAGGACATGATCCACTTAAACATCCAAGTCCTACTAAAACCTCTTCCAGCAATTTCGGGGATCAGCCCTTGCAATGAGTATCAACTCTGGAAACAATTTGGAAGAAGGTACAGGTGCGTACGAGTTCTGTCTCTCCAGACAGGAGGCTAGTTTATGGAGCCCAGAGTGTGATGTCTGTCACCCAAGGCATTCCACCTGAAGCTCTACACCCAGGTCCTGCTCCAGACCTGAGCAGCCTACCAACTCTGCGGCTTACTACAGGGTTGCTCAGAAGTGAGCACAAAGCCGTCAAGATTCACCTGCTTCAGGTCCGTTTGCTGAATCAGGGCCAATAAAGGAGACCCTGTTTTAGGCAAGACTGACAAGGCCTGGTCCCCCACTTTTTCAGAGGTCACTTGCAAGACTGGCATTTATTTATTCATTATTCTCAAAACTTACACGCTCAACTACCAGGTGGGACACATTCTTCTGAGGAGCCTCACTGAGCATCGGATAGTACGGAACAAAACATGGCCTCCTGAGGTGGTTGCTGAGAAGGGGACGACTCTCGATCCATGTTAGTGCTGTCGTCCTTCCTGACCAGCAGTCACACTCTGAACTGTGTGCCCTGATGCCCCTGACCTGTGCACAGGGACCCAGGCTGACAGGCCCTGGCTGGATGAACAACAGCCCCAGATCACTGGACCATTTTCCTCATTCTGACCTTTTGGAAAAGACCCGCATCTATCCCAGTGTCTTCTGCATCCCCAACAAGGGACCCTGGGACGAGAGCCCCTACTGACCTGGGTAAGTCATGGGAAACTGCTTCTGCCTCAAACCCTGCTTACGGAAACCTCCCTTTCTGGCTTCCCCCAAACCCACATTCTCCAGAAACTGCACGGTCCCCTGTGGCCGATTACCTTGAACGTGGCAGCCACATTGGTGAAGTTTGCGATGCTGCCTCCAATGATGAGGATCTTGCCTGTGTTTGGAGTAGAAGGGTTATTAGAAAGGGAGACTTGAACATCTTACCAGAAATCTAACTGAGGGAGTTCTCCCAAGCATTAGGAAGTATCCGTGCAGAGGCCAGCTGGGGTGGGCAGCAGGCTGGCCTCCCCTGACATCCATTCAGTCTTAACCGACTCAGCTTTCCATCACCTGTGCCCTCGAGCCAGTGGTTAATCCAAACTCACCGAACCTCTATATCATTCCTGGTTGGCACTCAGAAACCCAGGTTAGTTTCCGGATACCCCTGGTGGGAATCTCTTCTGGCTTAAGGGAAGGTGACCTGCTATGCGTAATCCACAAACACTGGACAGGTGGTAAAGGGAAGCCGGGAATCCCACAGCCCAGATTAGTAAATGTAGAAGTGGGCCACTAAAAAAAACAAACCTAAAAAAAAAAGTGGGCCACTAAGATCTGAGCTTACAGCAGTCAGTAAGAGCACGCTGCTGCCTCCTCCCCCGCACCTGCTCATAGGGCTCTAGGTACACATCACTTCCTTGCCTCCCTGGAGCTCCCCCGTCCAACAGCCACACTGCCCACTGTATACTTGGAGAAACAGAAGTCCAGAAGCTGAATGACTAACCCCAGGCTGCCAAGCACCAGGACCACCACCTCAGTGCCTCCTCGCCCAAAGCTGTTCCCACTGCAGCACAAGGGGCCGTCCTGGGGAAGGAGCATGTGTGTCTCACCATCTGGGTGCTTCTCCCGGGTCATGAGGGAGAGGATCGTCTTGGCGTAGTCATAGGTCTGCTGCTCACTGGGGGCGCCCGAGTATTCCCCGTAGTTTGCCAGCTCGTTGACACCCCCTAGGTCACAGATGGTATCACTGCCAGGGAGACAGAGAAGTCAATGCTGGCTCTGACTCGAGCGGCAGAGGGTGGCAGCTTGGTGCCGAGGAGGACACGCAGATGCCCCAGAGCCCTGTGGTCAGCCTATGGGACCGATCCCTTGGGCCTCAGACCCTCCAGGGTCCACAAAAGTCACACCAGAAGGTTAAGTGCACGGCATCAGGCTCTCCCTGGCAGTGAGCTCTGCTAGCCCCAGGCCATCGTGGGGCTCTGGGTTGACACTGGTAAGTAAAGGGAACAAGGGGCGCTTCCAGACACAAAGAAAAACCACGCATTCTAGGATTCCCTGCCAGGCTGCCCAACAGAGAAGTGAAACGGTTGCAGCCAGAGGAGGGCCGAGCCAGGCACAGAAGGGAACGCGGCAGATTACCGCCTGGAAATGAGCAGATGCCTACCGTGCTTTAAGAGAAAAACCACCAATTATTGCAAAGGGTATAGAATATGGGCTCAACATTCCTATGAAGTGTGGAAGTATGAAGACTTACACAGGCATTAAAACAGCTGGAAGGAGGGAAGGAGGGGTGGGGAAACAGCCAGGCAATGTTTACTTTTAGGTGCTTCTCTGTATTTACTGTACCTCTGCATGAAGCATGTAACGTTAACTATAAAGATTAAAACTAATAAAAGCAATCTCATTTGGAAGTAAACAAGAAAGTTGCAGAAAACAGCGTAGAGGACAGGCGTTCCCCAGAGTCTCTGCTGTGCACCAAGGGGAGGAAATGAAGATCCCCATCCCCACTCCGAGGTGAAGCAATTTGATCCAGATCACACACGCGTGACTCCAGGCAGACCTGGTTGCCCTCCCGTCAGCAGCCCCTCTGTCACCTGTACACGACCGATGCACCGCCTCCAGCCACCATGGTCCAGATCCTCCCCTTGGGGTTCAGCAAGGTCAGCTTCAGGCTCGCCCCACTTTTGGCATCCAGGTCCGCAATGTAAGCTTCCTAGGGACCAGACAGCAACAGGTGGGTCCTGGAGGTACCCCCTTCACTGGGTCCCAGCTCCCAGGACCCTGCTCCTTTCCCTGGAGATACATGAAGAGGTCCTCAAGCCTTAATAGGGTCAGGGAGAGGAGCTGGGCAGGGCCCTACGTGCCTGGGACAAAACATGATGACATCCTCAAGTACCAAAACCACCCACGGCCAAAGTCACTGCCTGGGGACAAACTTCCCTACTCCTTTGTCTCCGACCTCAAGTCCTGGCCCTCTGCCCAAGTCCTAAGCCTCACTAGGTCACCCTGCTACTGCCACAGCCCCCCACTCCCAACGTCTGCCTGCCTGGCTCGTAACAAGCCTCTCCACCTACAGACCCCATCCCTTCTCCCAGCCCAGCCTCTTCCCCTGGCCTGGGTTATGACTCACAGGCCTGATCCTGCTGTGAGGACCTCTCAAGAGGATGGGGTGGGAAAGAGCTATTAAAATTCTCAGCAAGTGGCCAAAAGAACTACCTTCCTCTGGCACGATTAGCAAGAGCCACTCGGAATTATCAACAAATCAAGTTAAGAGCCCAGGGAGGTTGATTGAGAGAGAAGTCTGAAAGGATTTCTGGCCGGGATTCAGAGGCTTGGCTGACTCCCACCCCCACCTCCTTTGGGGTTTTAAGAAAATTAAATGGTTCTCAACCTTCCTTTCCTGCCAAATATACAGCCCACAGTGGGGCGGGGGGGGGGGGGGGGGGGAGGGAGGCGATGCTCCTCTGATATCAGTCACCCTCTCCCAGGTCCCCTCACCCGCCATTTCCTCCCCAGAGCAGCCGTACCTCTGGGTAAGCCTCACGCCCGAAGGGAGGAGGGAACTCTATATCACCCCACTTCACTTTGCAGATGTAGTCGGCTGTGGCATCTATCTTGGCCGCCAAGTCAAGGACGTAGACGCCATCTTTGGTCACAACTGCGAGAAAAGCAGAGGCAATCAGATGCAGGCCCCAGGCAGAGGCGACCGCCGACCTCCAAACCCCTCCACAGGCTTCCCCACACACCAACCACCCACCCTGGGGTCCCACCCAGACTCTAACTGTCCAGCTCCACAAAAAACCAGATGGCCCTTCCACACAACTTTTACCCCATTAAAAGAAAAATAAATTATTTAAGACTGCCCCCAACCTCTGACCTATAGGTAATGCAACAGGAAAGTCTGTTTTAGTTACCATGACAACTTCTCAAAAATACTTATTTATTTATTGGCGGGGGTGCAGGCAAGTTGGGGGAGGAGCAGAAGGAGAGGGAGAAGGAAAGAAGCAGACTCCCTGCTGAGTGCAGAGCCCCCCATCCCGTGACCTATGAGATCATGACCTGAGCAGAAATCAGGAATCGGACGCTTAACCAACTGAGCCACCCAGGTGCCCCTGTGCCGTGGTAATTTTTTTTTTTAAACAGGATAGAGCAATCCTTTATTTTTAGACACTTTCACAAAGAGGTTTTCAGTAACTGAACTTTCCATTGGAGAAGAGAGAACATGAAAATCAGCCTCCAGCCATCAGCAGCAGCTCTGCTCAGGGCCTAGGATCCTGCTTGCCCAAGTGGTGAGGTGGAGGTGCGTACTTCCCTTCCTTTATTAGTTTACCCCACTGCCTCCTGACGTCACTCAGACGTTCTACGAAATCATCAAATTCTATCTTGCACGCTTTCTCTGCAACGCGTACCACCGATTCCAGGCGCACATTCTATCCATTCTTTTTCAAAAAGCATGGCATCGACCTGGAATCTTGTGAGGCTGCTCAGCACTTTGGATTGTCATCCAATGATCTTAGTTAAGGCCCAGCCTTTTCTGCACATCAAAGAAAGGCACGGCATCACGCCACCATGCCTTGCCTCCTCGCTGGCCGCCGCTACTGGATGATCTCACCATGGCAATTTTTAAACTTTTTTTTATCTTTTTTTTTTTTTAAGATTTTATTTATTTTTGACAGAGAAAGAAAGACAGTGAGAGAGGGAACACAAGCAGGGGGAGCAGGAGAGGGAGAAGCAGGCTTCCCATGGAGCAGGGAGCCCAATATGGGGCTCGATCCCAGGACCCTGGGATCATGACCTGAGCTGAAGGCAGACACTTAACGACTGAG
Organism: Halichoerus grypus; assembly: GCF_964656455.1. NCBI lineage: Eukaryota > Metazoa > Chordata > Mammalia > Carnivora > Phocidae > Halichoerus > Halichoerus grypus. Next base: position 189,283,137 of record NC_135713.1, read on the forward strand.
CCACCCAGGCGCCCCTAAACTTTTTTTTAAATGCTACATTCCATGCCTTCAATCTAACCATTCACCCCTTCCACAGTCTTGCCCTTAAAACAAAAAGCATTAAGATACTGACTGCTATCGGAAGACCCCCCCAGGTGTGTCCAGGTGGGTTTCCTGAGGTCAGCTAAGGGAAGCCTTAAGTGTCTAGGGGAGTGAGAAGCCTCGGGATGCACTGCGCCCCCAGCCAGGATTCATTTACTGCCAACTAACTGGACATCCATCTTCCCTTTACCCCAGGGTCATTTAGCTAATTAAGTTAGCACAGAGCCATCTGGTTCATTAGAGGGGCTGCATCCCCAGCTGGAACCTGGAATCGGACTTTGCCCTGAGCAGCCCTGGCTAGAGCCAGCTCCTACCACCCTCCTCCCTCACAGCCTGAGAGGCTTGGACCAACATCTTCCCAGCCTTGGGGCTCAATGACTGACCAACTCCTGGGGCAGGGGGGCGGTGCTCCAAGGGCACAGAGAGGAAAGAAGAGCCTGAGTAGTCAGATCAGTGCAGAGGCAGCCCGGACCCTGGTAGCACAGCTTAACCCACTGGCAGGAACAGCCACTAAGCAGAGATTCAGGTCAAAATCAGGACTTCCCCATCACAGAACAAATTAAAACCAAAGAAAGCTGGAGTTGGTTTAAAAGAGGAATAATCATTGTCTTCTGAGAGCTCAGAAACAGCAGACTGCATTCCATGAGCCCAGACATTCCTCTGCAACCATACACCTGTCTGGACTGCCCTCTATGAGTGCGGGGTCTGGTGTTCCGAAGGTCAAGGCCAGGGTTACCACAGGCATGGGGACCCTGTTATAACTGCACCTTGCCCAGGGCCCCCACCCCCACCCCCAGCACAGCCAGTTACCAAGGGGGTTGATCTCGAGGTAGGTGAAGTACAGATCCTCATAGAAATTGAAGAGGCCAGAGATAAAACTGGCCAGAATCCTAGAGGGAGAGGGAGAGAGGGATGGTCAATCCTCAGGGAGCCAGGGAGCGGGCCCAGCAGCAGCCCCCAAACACTCCCTCCCCACAGCAATCTCTCACTGCCACGGACAGCTCCACTTCCCAACACTCGCCCCGCCAACCCCTCGCTTTCCTCTGTGAACCGTGCTCCCTGGACATCACTCTTCAGCCACTGAGGCGGAAAGGAGCTGTCAGGCATGAAGCTGGAGACAGTGACGCCAGACAGACAGGGGCAACGAGGTGAGGGACGCAGACGGCATATTTCAGTCTGAGCCAGCCTCCTGTCCACCCCCAGCGCCCCTCCTCGGGACAGGGAAGGACTGTGCCTACCCTCCCACCCAGATGCTGGGGCGGGGCAGGGTGGATGTCCACACAGGGAAAACTGCCTTGCTTTCCCTGCTCTGTGCCCAGAGCTGTCAGCCTTCCCCATTCCCCTGCTGCCACTTGCTGGCCCTCCCTCTCACTCAACTCTTTCTTATCTCCAGGAGCATGGACCAACAGGTGTTTCTTGATGTCCTCAGGATTCAGTTTCTTGTCCACGCCAACGAGCAGTTTCTGGGCTTTGGCGTCCACGTCACCCACATCCACCCCACCTTCATGGTGGAACAGGACATAGTCCCCTTCTCGGGTAGCATAGATACAGACGTAGAACTCCTCCGCCTTGAAGGGGAAGACAGGACCACGTGGGTGAGGGGCACTGAACTGGCGAGCCCAGCCCCTGTGGTCTCATTTCTAAAACCCTAGTAGAGAACAATCACTCGGGGAGACCTGTCCACCATCTTCCCCTCGGGGACAAGAGGAAAGAAGAGACCACTGCCTAGCTAGCAGACAGTCCAGCCTCAGCCACGGGGACCTGACCTGGGGGAGGGTGCCTGCCTTCAAGTCTTTCTCATCCCAGCACTGAGAAGTCCCCTCTGTTACCAGCCCCGATTCCTCCCTGCTCCATCTCTGGACTCCCTGCTCCATGGCACCCCTCAGACCCTCGGTGCAGCTTCAGAGACTCTGGTCCCTTTGACTTTTCTCCAGCAGCTTGCTTTCTTCCTTTAGCATTTTAGGGTCGACAAACACAAAGGGAAGGAGAAGACCCAGCCTGGAGCCACCTCACACATACCTGACTGTGGGGGACGAAGGGTTCGATCAGAAAGTTCTTGAGGAAGCCTCTGGCCTTGCCCACCTATGGGGATCAAGGAAGCTAAAGTTTAGATGGACAGCACACCTTGTTCCCCAGAGCAGGAGGATTGCCCTCTGCTCCCTCCACTGGCCATCCCATCGGAGGTAGGGCCCACGTACTACTGCCACAACATCTGACAGAGATTTTCCAGAAACCAGGGCAATGTGGTCACAGACCCCTAAGCTAAAGAAGTATCCATGAGATTCCCCTCTTCCGTTCACTGCCCTCGTGTCGGCCGCACTTGGAAGTGTACTGACCTCACACGTTCTTGCTCTGCCTCCTCTGGAGGGTGACAAACGAGCTGGACTGACAGCGCTGCCCCGGCCCCCAAAGCACAGGCATCAGGAGTCCTCTCCATCCTGCCATCAGTTGCACAAATTACAGAGCCCAGACAAATCAAGGCTCTCCATCCCAGAGCTCAAGCAGAGAGACCCAGCCCAAGGACGGAAGTCCAGGCCCACAGAATTAGCAGGGATGGCACAGCGGGGGAGGGAGTGAGAGCCTGACGGGGAAAACTTCACGCACACTTTCCTGGCTGAGGACAACAGGCCTGCAGAGCTAATCAGTTTGAGTGTGTCCCTGGTGGCCGCTGAGGCGAGACAGCCCTCATCCCAGTGTCCCGAAGCCCCCGCCCGCCTGCATGCGTCACTGCTGAGTCAGGGACCAGACAGTGATCCATCAGAGGTAATGAGCCGCTCCTGCTGGGGCTGACACCCCCCTCCCAACAGCCAGCCGAGAAGGGCGCATGAGGACCTCCCTGGCGTACCATTCAGCCCCCAACCCTGCTGTCCTCTCCCCAAAGGCCTGCAAGCACAAAGGCCAGTCAAGATCCCTCCGCCCCCAGGTCCACGTGCGACTTTTAGAAGCCCTCTTTACTCCAAGAGCCAGAAACTGGGGAATTACCACTAAGAGCTGATTTGAGAAAGCCCAGTAGAAGAGGCAGACGGCTCCATCACCATCCTCATCCTACTTCCGGGACTGCCAAGGAAGAGAACAGCTCACCCCTGGTCATAGTCCCCCAAGACAGGACAGCACACCCTCCCCGGTCTCAGGGACACCTCAGCCCCCTCCCCCTCTCCTGTTCCCCAGCCCCTTCTAGGACCGAGAAGGAGAACTGCAATTTTATCTCTGAGCCTCTCCTAGCCTTCCCAAACCATATCTCACTTTAGCTCTCATCTCCAGAGCTGACATTAATCACAAAGTTGGGAGAAGCCAAGAACCGAATTTACTCTTCAGTATTAACAGTCTCATTTGAGGCTCTTGGCCCAATAATGTCTCTGCCTAAACGAGTCTGTGTCTTCTTTCTTGAACTTCTTCTTACCCACCCTCTTAGACATACACGGCACAAGCTGGAAACTGAAAAGAATGGAATTCCCTGAACGGGCCACAGAGACCCATCTCCATGTTTGCCTTTAAGAAACAGGCCATTTCCACCTGGCCATGAACTGTACTGGGGTGAGTTCTGCAGCCCATCTTGCCATTCCCTGATGGCAGAGCTGGGAATGAGCACCAGGCCTGGCCCTGTTACTCAAGTCAGCTCTGCAAGACCCTCGCCTTCCCCAGGCTGCAGTGTGTCTGGGTGCGGGGTGACCCACAGGGTTGCTGATCTGGAGCTGACCGCATCTGCTTCCGTTACCACAGCGCCTCCACCCCGACCTGTCCCCGTATACTCACGGTGGCCTCCTGTCCCAGCCGTGGTTTCAGCCAGGACTTAACACCTTCCAGAGTGAGGTTGACTCCCACGAGGCCTAGCTTTCCACGCCGTTTGATCAGCTGGTCTGGCTTGACCACCAAGCTCTGGAACGAGAGGGGTTTGTACTTAGAACAAGGAAAGAAAGAAGAGAGTCAAAGGCTATATATAGTTCTGGAACCCAAAGCACAGGACAGCCTGCATGGCTTCCAATCCACCCAGCCATTCTTCAGGGTCAACTCCTGGAAGCTCTCCTCACCTATCCCAGTTTACACCTTTCTTTTGACAACCAGGAATCCAGAGCCATCTGTGCCCAGGATGGGGCCTGGCACAGAGTAGGTGCTTGCCAAATACCCGCTGAATGAATGATTCCCTACCCTCCCTATGTGCTATCTTAGCTTCACTGAACCACGAACTCCTCAGAATATGGACCAGCACCTGTGTTCCAAAAGGAGGAGCAGAAAGACAGAGCCCTGGGGTGACAAAGGACCTTAGAGATCTGGTCAGTCCCATCCCGGTGCTTGATCCTGCCTGTAAGCCCAGCAAGCAGCCCCCAGGCACTGTTCACACTGCCTGTCAGGAAAGGCACCACTTCCTGAGGCAGGGGGAGGGAACGTGCACCCCCGGAAGCCACCATGGGTCCTGGTCCTGCTCTCCAGGCCCTGCCTGGGCAGCCTGCCCTTCCCAACAGGGGCCCTGCAGGGAACCGGACAGAGGAGCCTCGACTCCAGGCTAGCCGCCCAAGGCTATCGGCCACTCTACACCAAGTCCACGGCACTGTTCCTCGCAGACCTGACACAATCCTGCTATGCTCTACCTGGGGGATTGGGGCACACACCTACTTTTACTGAGCATCGACCAAGTGCCAGATGGCACACTAAATGCTTTCCAGACATTACTGCTAATCCTTAGAGCTCGCAAGGCGAGCGTTCCACCCATCTGACAGATGCGGAACCGGACAACTCAAGAAAAGTTAAGAGTATAACCTTTAACTTAAAGAGTTAAACTTTAGTTAACCTTTAATTAAACCTAAACCTCGAGGTTTAGGTCCAGGCCACATGGTTAATCAACAGAGAGCTTCGATCTGGACTCCAGTTTGTCTAGTTCCAAGCCCATGCGCTGTCCCCTGCCAGGGCACCTCGACATGTGGTGCCCACAGCAGAACATGAAACCCCGCGCAGCCCACTGCATGCTGCCCAGGGATGTGGGCAGTCTGCCATTACGTGACCCGCTGTGACGTCTCCACCAAACCAATCCTTTCTCCTCTGACCCTGGGCCTGGAAGCAGGGCCCAGGGAGGGCGGGCTCACCTGGCTGAGCAGCCAAGGGTGGTCCTGCAGCAGGCGGGCCCAGTCTGTGTCAGGGGTGACCCGAGCATACTTGAACCTGTTCTGGATGGCCGAGGTGGTACAGATGTACTTGTAGAGGAGTTCTTTGCCTGTCTGCTCCGAAATTGCCTTGGCCGACATGGCTGCAGAGGGACCTGCTCTACCTGTTGGGGGAACAGGAGCTGGTGGGAAGGGGCAGGGGAAAGAGACCCGTGTCCAGCTGCCCCCAGACAATAAAACCAGATCTCAGTGCTCCTCAAGAGAGGGAAAGAGGACTGGCCCAGCGGGAGGGATGGAAGGGAGAGCTCAAGGATCAGGAAATGATGGGAGAGAGAAGATGGTGGAAAAAAAGAAAGGTGGCATTTTCCCCGGGACTCTTGGCCTCAACCCTGTCCCTACTTCTTCTCAGCAAACCAGCTCATATTTGTCTTGGAGCAAAAGGCAGCTGGACGGGGAGACAGAAATACCAGTGGTGTGACCCAAACCGAGCACTGGTCCCACCCGAGGTCCCACACAGACACTGAAACACACCCTTTGGTTCTGTGACCTATGGGGCACCCAGCCAGAATTGTGCAAGGCTACCTTTACTCCCCCTACAGGTTTTGTCTCCCCCACACCCAGACTCACCCACTTCACACACTTACACTCTCACCACCAGGCTGAGGACCAGGCGGGTGAGTTTACTTAACCTCAGGCAGGATCACGCCCCTGAGGAGCCAAGAGGAAGCATCATCTCAGAGTTCATTTCTCCCAGGACACTAGACTCCCACCCCTGAGTTCAGACACAGGGCAGGGGAACGGTGACCTTCAGTGCATCCCATCCACCCCACTGAGTCACCCAGCTACTAATTTAGAGCAAAACTGAGGTGTCTCTGGGGACCGCCCTGTACTGGTCACTTCTAACTGAGCCAGAGCTGGGGGAGGGGACAAAAGTCATCCTCTGTCACATGTATGGAGATGCTCATCTTCTATGAACCCTGTGAGGTACACTGAAATACACCTATTTCTTAGAGGAGGAATAAAAGCTCAGAGAAATTAAGGTAACTTACCCCAAAAGTCAAACTAATAAGCAGGGGACCCAGGACTTGAACCCAAATCCTTTACTCCTGGTCCACAGAAAACCCCACACCCTCAGCCTGAGAGTTTTTCTCCAAGGACCAGGCCGTGTCCCCCTTCACCTCACAGAAGGGTCTGTGATGACAATTTCTTTATCTCCCTCTCCCCCCAACTGCTATGCCCTGACACACCCATTCTTTCATGGGCAGTGAGAGGAGCAAGTTGGGGAGAGGAACAGGGGCAAGGGGAGGGAAAGGAAACCGTCGTTCATGCTAAGAGTTTGGCCAGATCAGGAAAAGTCACTCCAATCTCTCCCACAAAGATCCAGAACTGAAGTTGCTGCATTTGCTGGGGAAGAAAAGTCAAGTTCAAATAAAGGAGGGCGGAGTTAGAGGCTTGGCTCGGTTATACACCCAGGAAGGTTGGTCTCCATCCCCAGCTCGAGGAAGGCCAAAGTTCCAGAGGCCACACTCCACCTCTCTCCCAACTGGCCAGGCCGGGGCTTCAGGTTCTAACCCTGGCTTGGCTGGCCCCCTCAGCCTCCCAGCTAGTCTCCAGCTCAGCACAATGGGTGCTTTCAGTCTGGTGTCTGGCCCAAAGTGGGGTAGCTGGGAAGGGGCTCAAAAGAAATGTTCCCTCTTCTGGCCTTCCCCTGGGATGACTTCCGGCTCCAACTCAACATGAGTTTCTGAAGGCGATGCCTCAACCAGCCCCAGTGCCCCACAGTCCTCCACCCCCCACCCACTCCAGCTCCATTTCCCAACCTTCTTGACTTCAGACCAGAAAAACTGGTCCTGAAATCAGATGGGTACACCAGCCCCCACCCCCCTCCCAAACAGAGTGCAACCCAGGGTAGATCGAGCAGGGTAAGGAGGCAGCAGCTGCTGACCACCCTCAGCAGTTCAGACACATCAAACACCTGGAATCACAAACTCCAGGAGGAAGGAGCCCCTCAGCTAAGCCTCCTCAGCAGACAGCAGTCCGATAGACACTACCAGAGCAACGACCCCCCAGACCCGGCAACGACCCCCCAGACCCGGCACCTCCCAAAGCAGACAAAGGATAAGGCTGAGAAAAGGGATGTTCTGTGCTGAAAAATCATAACTTTCTTGAGCCCCAGATTAAATCTCAAACGCAAGAGTTCATTTCCTGGGGGGGGGGGGAGGGGCGGGGAGATACAACATGGGGATGATACAGGATAGAACAGATTTGCCAGCTTACCAAAACAACAGATATGCCACCAGAGCACTTTGGCTTAGATGGGACAGGCCCTTTCAAGGCCAAGACAGGATTTATATGATAGAATAACAGTGGGGAAAGAATCTGGCCTCCGCATATTCACCAATGCAGCGTAAGGCTCACAAACTCAGGGAGTAGCCGGAGTGGAGAAAACTTGAAAATGTAATCATTCAGAGGGGTCACAGAAGTCTAAGGCAGCGGCTCTTAACCTATTTGAGGTCTCAGACTCCTGAGCACCTGAAGCCCAGAAAAATGTGCCCCTACCTGACTGTGCATATCATTTCAAGGTGCTTACGATTATGACCACAGACCACCCACTCTAGTGACACTGAGACTTAAAGTGTCAAAAAAAAAAGTATATACCAATCTGGGTTTGGGGATCCACCCCACCGAAGCCTTTGGCTGCCTCCCCAGAAACTGAATGTGCTGTAGAACTGATGATAGGTGGTTTTAGGACAGAGCTAAGATCCCAGGGGTCTGCTTTGGGGCCCCAGGAACTGTCACCTAATAACAAGTAAAAGTATAAATCATTTGGGGGTAATCATGCCAAGGAACTAGACCACACACTCTCTCTCTCTCTCTCACTCTATCTCCCCAAGGGAAGGACTTTATGAGCTGAATGGGGTCTTTTCTGCAGACAGGTAAGTGACCCAGGATTGAGTTCATCCACAGCAAGGCTGAATGAAGCAGCCTGTTCCCCAGAAATGTACCCCTGGGACGCAGCCAGTGCAGAGGAACCACTAGGGATGCTTCTTAGAGTATCTCTCTGAGAAAGACAAAGAGCACCCATTTTTAGGTTAGTTTCCATAGGACTGGTGTGGTTTTTGTTTTTGAGAGGACAAGCAATTCCCAGAGTAAAGGGGAGAGGCAGAATTCTGTGTGGGTCCCCTACTGCAGCAAGCATAGTGTCAGAATGGGGGTGGAGGCACCAGCTGCCCCATGTCCAAGGGCTCTTCCTGTCACTCTGGCCCAAGCTGTTGAAGTTCTCTCAGAGATGAAAATTACCCGCCCTGGGCAGCTGGGGTCTACCAGCTCTTCCTCACCCAATATTTCGGATCTCCAAGGACCTGCACTGGCTGAAAGAGCAAAGTTAAAGGCTGGAAGGAGTGGGCTGGCTGGCCAAACTGTGCCATGCACTGCTCCTCCCCGCCCTCCCAAATCCTCCTGCCAGGCAGACCCCAGGGGACCCCCCCCCCGCAATGGCAGAAGTCCTCGGTATTGCACAGTATCTGCCAAGGTTGGAGAGGGCAGCTGGCGCTGGGTCTGGCTCTCTGCCAGGCCCTACAGGAGGGCGGCGGCAGCATCCTCCGGCTCCTTCAGGATCCAGCCTTGGCCAGGCTCCGCGTCAGCGCCAGAGGTGGGGAGGGAGACTGGCACCCCGGCCATCTGTCGCTTAGACGCTGGGCCCGACGGCACCTCCAGTGCGAGGAGGGTCCTTCCTGCGCCGCTGCCCCACAGGCAGGTCCTCGCGCCGAGGCCAGGCCTCGGGCACCATGGAGCAGCCCGGCCCCGCGTGGCCCACCAAGGCTGCGCGCCCCCCTCGCTCCCTCCACTTTCTCGGCGCGGGACTCAGTCGACTCTCCACAAAAAATAGAGGAAGGGCCTGAGGCCGGGTAGGAGTGGGGCGAGTGGCCACCACTCTTCCTACTTCCCGTCCCCCGCATCCGGTGGGGAGACCCGGATGGGGACAAGAGGGAGCCCGCTAAAGCCCGAAGAGGCTCGAGGACTGGCCCCGGTCGGGGTGAGGGGGGCCTGGATGGTACAAATGCAGTTTTGCGAAGGGAAGAGAAGCCAGGACGATGGCACACCCCGTGCAAACTCCCAAAAACTGGAATGCGGGAGAGTGGGGGTGGGGTGGTCGACACGCGGCCACCGGCCGGGTTCCGAGCGAAGGCTAACCTAAGGCGAAGACCCCCAAAACTTCTAAGCAGGTGCAGGGAGGGCACGTGGGCACCAAGGAGGCGTCGGGGAAGGCGGTTCCGGGTTGGGGGAGGGAGGCAGGAAGCTCCTGGGGCAGGTAGGGCCCCTCCCGCGAAAACAGCGGCCCGCTACTAACCTCTCTGCGAAAGTCCGTGCGTAGCGCTCCCTCCGCGGGCCCCGCCTCACCGCCCAAAGCCCGGAGCGCTCCAGCCTCAAGCAGCCGCTCGGAATCCGGCTTTTGTCCTGGACCCTGCGGGCTTCTCTCCGCCCCCATCGGCACACGGCGCGAGCGGCCCCGCGATTGGTCACACGCGTTTCCTAGCCTGAGCGCCAGGGCTTTCCCAATTCGCTGCCCGGTATAACTCCGCCCCAGGGGCGGGACTCAAGGGATGCTGGGACTTGTAGTCCACCTGGAGCGTCCGTCCAGATGGCAGGCAGGCACCGCCTCTCCAGAACCCGCAGGCCTCGGGCGGGTCCGGGGGCGGGGCCTCGGTGTGGGGAGATGGGCGGGGCTACGCTGGGAGGAGAACGTACGGGGCGGGGAGCCGTAGCCTGATCACATAGGGGCTGGGCCGACGACCGCTCGGAAGGTGGCATTGGCCGGGTGGGGCTGGCGGAACAGCCTGTAGCACAGTTTTGGGGACCTGGAGTCTCCGTCTTCTCTCCCTTTGGGAGAAAATAACGTCCGTATCCCAGCTACCTAAAACCGGCCACACTGAACCCAGTTGCTTGGACCGGCTTTTCACGTAGCGGTGGCCGACTGCTTTTGCATCTGCACGTGGGCCCTCTCCATTGAGCCGGTAGGGCAAGATTGAGAAATCAGATCAGACCTCCCGAGGTGGGATAGGGCGGGAATGGAGTGAGTGGGTGGGACTAGGTGGGTGCCAGTCACACCAATTTGCGTCCCACTCACCTCACCTGGCGGAGCTGAGAATTCAACGGGAGATTCTAGCACAGGGCCGGGGCCATCTCTGCAGGTCTCCTGCTTCCCCTTACCGCCCCCCCCATCCCAAGTTTCCCCACTGGAATGAATGAACTCTTGCCTTCCCTTTCTCAACTACCTGTGAGACAGGCTATCTTCCAAACCAAAAACTGGAACATCCGGTCTGACAGGTGCCAGTGAACCAGTGGGGCAGAATATTTGAAATCAGGCAATCCTGGAAACCAAGACATAGATTTACTGCTGCGACATTCTGGAGTTTTCACCTCAGTCCTGTCAGTCTCCTGAGCAGCTCTTTGATGCTAACAGCTACCTAGCTCCAGGAAGGAGAACCAATGGGGAGCACTGACCAGATCAGGTGAAAGGGTCAGCCCAGTATGCAGAGAATCACCATGACTGTGCCCCTGCCAAGCGCGGGACACTGCAACAATGTTGCGACATTCTTTTGGACAAAAACTTCAGGAAGCCCTCCTTCCCCCAATCCAGTTGTAATCAGGAGCGGGTCAGCTAAACTTGCTGCCCATGCCTAAACCAAATGATCCCTGATGATGTCACTTTCTGGTCCCTTTCCTCCCAATCATCCTTTTGAAAGAACAACTCTTCACCTCCTCTCTGCTGTTGGTCCTTGAGAGTCTTCTACTCCTATATGGATTGAGCTCCAACCCTATCAAGAATCTCCCCCAAAAGCACAAATCTCAAAGGGTCATCTCTCAGTAGATAAAGAAAACCTCTCCTATGAAGAGGTACTCAAAAAAAAAAAAAAAAAAAGTACTCCTTTTCTGGCCTTGGGGAGACAGCAACTCCAGATGTTCAGAAGCTAGCAGGAAGAATGTAGTCAGGAGGAATCACTTGTGTAGCAATTATCCCTCTGGTTGGAAAGATACACTCATCCAGAAAGCCTCATCCAGGTAGAACATAAACTGTAACAAAATGTTCATCAATTTGGCAATATCAGTAAAAATTTTCAATGCACATGCTTTTGCCCCAGCAATTCCAGTTCTAACAATTTATCAGTCAGCTATACGTGCATATGTACATAAGATGAGGCTCTTTGTTTTCTTCACTGCTGTGCCTTCAGCACTTTGAATAAGGCCTGGTACATAGTAAACACTCAATAAATATTTGCTGAGAGATTGAGTCCCCCTATATAGCTGTTGCCGGGCCCAAATGTGACTAGTCCTGGGTGGGGGCAACAAGAAAGGAGCTGTCCAGAGAGTGAGGGAGGAGAGGTGCTGGCCACAAGAGTCCAAGAGCCAGCCAAACACTGGGATTTTTCAGTTCTCTGTGTGGTTCCATCCTAGGTCTTTCCCCACAGCTCTCAATCCTGCCAGGAAAAACTCTTTCATCACTCTACTATGCTCCCGCAGAAGCTCTTCTGCTCTGAAATGATTAATCTGGGCCCCATTTTCTTACCTTTCTGACTTAAAAGCTCTAAACTACTTTGTGTTTGCCATTTGAATCACCTCCCTCCTCTTCTAGATTGGGCTGGAAGACAAATCCATGTGACCGGATACAGGAGGATATAGGCACTATCTCTGTGCCCAGGCTACAGGCATTCTACCACAGTAGCATTAGCCTACTCAGTGACTCCCTCCTAGATTTTAATCCACTTTAGTTAATATTCATTGAACACCTACTATGTGAAAGGTAAGGGCGCTAATGCAGACTCCTCATGGCAACCTCTTGAGCCAATCGTTTTGCAGATGAGCAACTGGTTGGATGGGTTGTGATATCATTCACACAAGGAAAAACTTGACAGCAGGGGAGAATGAATGAATTGCAGTCACACGCAACAACATGAATGAATCTCAAAAACATAATGTTGAGCAAAAGAAAATGGACCATGAAAAGTACATATATAGTATGATTCAATTTACATAGAGTTAAAACAAACAAATCTAAATTCTATTATTAGAATGGATACATAGGTGGGAAAACTACCAAGAAAAGCAAGGAAATGATTATCACAAAAAAACTGGACTCTAGTTCTTTCATTCAATCCATACTTACTGAACACCTGCAGTGTACCAGGTACTATTCTAGGCACTGGAGCAACAGTGAATGAAACAAGCAAAGATGCTCAGCCTTGCCTACCTCACATTTTATCAGGGGAAACAGCAGTAAACAAGGGCAAAGAGGCTGCCATTTAAATAGGGTGGCTGGGGGAAGCCTCATTGCGGAGGAGAAATCTGAACAAATACAGGAAGGAGGGGAGAGGGTCAGTTAAGTAGCGAGGAGGGAGTATTCCAGATCAATTCCAGGCCATTTGAGGCTGAGAGAACACCCAGAGTGAAGGCCTTACGAGGAGCATATCTGCTATTTTCCTGTTCAAGGAACAGTTAAGAGGCCAGGTGGCCAGAGCACAGGGAGTGATGGGGAGAGTAGCTTTTATTCTGCGTGAAATGGGGGACCACAGTAGGGTTTTGAACACGAAATGACAGGATCTGACTTGTATTTTAAAAGGAATTTTCTTTTTTTTTTTTAATAGGGCAACTTTATTTTTTTTTACACCTTTTTTTTTTTAAGTAAGCTCTACACCCAACATGGAGCTTAGACTCGTGACCCCGAGATTAAGAGTCACATACTCTACCCACTGAGCTAGGCAGGTGCCCCTTAAAAGGAATGTTCTAACTGCTGTGCTGAGAAGGAAGGAGGCAAGGGTAGATCAAAGAGAATTAGAAGGATATTATAGTAATCCTGGAGGGAGCCAATGAGGGTTCAGACCAGGACAGTAACCAGGAAGGTGGTGGTTACGTGGGGAGGGGGATAGTGGAGGGATGAGACTGTGACTGGGGAGGAGTCTCACAGGGAGCACCCAGTTGGCAATGCTTTTTGACTTACCTGTGAGATGATTGCATGGGTGTTCATTGTGTAATTAGTTAATAAACTGTATATGTATATTTCATATATGTTTTTGCACCTATATTTCACAATAGAAGGAAATATAAAGAAAAAAAGGAGACAGAAAGAGGTAACATAAGATCGGACTCCCTGCTCGGCGGGGAGTCTGCTTCTCCCTCTGACCCTCCCCCCTCTCATGTGCTTGCTCTCTCTCATTCTCTCTCTCTCAAATAAATAAATCAAAAATCTTTAAAAAAAAAAAAAAAAAAAAAGAAAGAGGTAACATAAGGATCTCAGCTAGTAAGTGGCTGGGACAGGTTGGGAACAAATTCCAGTGCTTTTTACCTTAACCGATTCAACCTAGGCCTGGGCCCCAGCCCGGCCCACCTACTTCCCAGTGATGTGGCTTCAGGCAAGCCCTGTCACTTCTCTCAGCCTCATTGTTTCATCTATGAAACCAGGCAAATAGTGCCTGGCTCCATCGATCATTAGGATGCTGTCAAGATCACAAAGTGCTTTGTAATCTGTCAAAAAGCACACAATATTATTGCTATTTAACTGTGTCTATTTATTTATTTATATGATAGGAGAGCACAAGCAGGGGGAACAGCAGAGGGGAGGGAGAAGCAGACTCCCCGCTGAGCAGGGAGCCTGACATGGGGCTGGATCCCAGGACCCTGGGATCATGACCCAAGCTGAAGGCAGATGCTTAACCGACTGAGCCACCCAGGCACCCCAAACTGTGCTTTTTTAAATAAAGATTTTATTTATTTAGTTTTGAGAGAGAGAGCACGAGAGAACACAAGAAGGTGGAAAGGCAGAGGGAGAGAGAGAATCTCAAGCAGATTCCCTCTCAAGCAGATTCCCTGCTGAGGGCAGAGCCTACATAAGGCTTGATCTCACGACCTGGAGATCTCGACCTGAGCTGAAATCAAGTCGGACGCTTAACCTACTGAGCTACGCAGGTGCCCCTTAACTGTGCTTTTTTTTTTTTTTAAACAGCTTTACTGATACTTAATTGTTGTACAATCTGATGAGTTTTAACACAGGTATACATGGTGAAAACATTACCATGATCAAGATAATGCATATATCCTTCACCCCTGACCCCTAAAATCCTCTTGTACTTCTTTGTATTCTATCCCTCCCTGCCCTACTTCCATATTCCTAGGAGGCACTGTTTTGCTTTGGGGCACCATAGATTAAGTATGTATTTTCTACAATTTTATTTTTTTAATTTTTTAATTTTTTTAAACAAATATTATTTTTTGTTTTTTTAAATTTATTTATTTGAGAGAGACAGAGCAGAGTGAGAGAGAGAGAGAGAACATGGGGGTGGGGAGAGGCAGAGGGAGAGGGAGAAGCAGGCTCCCTGCCAAGCAGGGAGCCTGATGACGGGCTGGATCCCAGGACCCTGGGATGATGACCCGGGCAGAAGTCAGACACTTAACTGACTGAGCCACCCAGGTGCCCCCAAAACCTTTTAATCTTGATGTCAAATTTATTTTTTCTTTTTCATGCTTTTTGTACCTTGTTATTTTCAACTATTTTTTCCCTAATTTTCTAATTTTGACGTTTTACATTTAAATCTATTGAGTTAATTTTTGTATATAGTGTGAGGTAAGGTTTTTTTGTTTTATTTTGGCATATGGCTATCCAATTGTTCCAGTACCATTTGTTGAAAAGATTATCTTTTCTGCACCGAATTTCTTTGGCAACTTCGTTGAACATTAATTGATCATATATGTGTGGATCTATTTATGAACTCTCTATTCTGTTGCATTGATCTGCATATCGATCTTTATGCTAATACCATTACTATAGCTTTAAAATAAGTCTTGACAGCACAACATAACTTCTCTTTTGTATTTCTTCTTCAAAATTGTTTTGGCTCTTCTAGGTACTTTGCATTTCCACATAGATCTTAGAATCAGCTTGTCAATTATCAAAAAAAATTCTGCTGGGATTTTGATTGGAATTGAATTAAACCTATAGATTTCCTCTTTGCAGGAGGATTTTCCAATTAACTGCTGGTCACTTCAGCAATGTGTTCAACTCACCTATGTGCCCATCTTAATAACATATAAGTTATGGAAGCCAGCGCATGAGGTTGCTGCTCCTTACACACTTTGTGAACTTACACACCTCTGGCCTTTGCTTACCTCCTTCCCTACTTAGGTCTCTTGGGCACCATTCCTACTCACCCTCCGCTCAAATGTGACCCCTTTTGTGAAGCTGTCTCTAATCCAGTCCAGGCCCTGACTGAATTTTTCACTCATCTATCCTCACCTCCTTCACAGGCACACAGAACTTCGAATATCTCAACATCGCTTTGGGAAGTCATTATCGTTTATGCATCTCACTCCCTGACTAGACCAAACTCTTCCAAGCAAGGAACCATATTTTTTTATCTTGGCATTAAAGTCATTCTTTTCTTAATTAGACTTTTATTTTGAGATAATTGTAGATTCATAGTCAGTTGTAAGAAATAATAAAAAGATCCCATGTACCCTTTACCCAGTTTCCCCCAATGGTAACATCTTGAAAAACTTGAGTACAACAACACAACAGAAAATAGACGCTGGTACGATCCACTGATCCTATTCAGATTTCTCCAGCTTTACATGTACTCATTGGTGTGTACATCCGTGTAGTTAGGGCCATCTTTTAACTATTTAAACTTTAACAATGATTTATTTAGCTCCTACTATGTGCCAGACAGTTGCATTCTGGAAACAAGGTTACGACAGGGTCCCTGCCTTAATGGAGGTCACGATGTCACTAGCGTTGGAAGTTGACGTTTTAAAAGTAATGTTGCAAAGGCAGGGTGTTCGCTGGAACCTAGCAGAATCTAGTCTACCTTTTTAGCAGAGAGAGTGAGGGAATGGGGAAAGCCGTCAGGAGAGGCCTCGATCAGAGCCTACCACAAGCAGGTGCTCCATAAATGTGTTAAATTAAGGTCGAACCCACCGTTGTCTTCCACGAAATCCCTTGCAAATCCTCAAGTCCTGAATGTGGCGGTACACGGTGCACATATCCTTGCCACGTATGCCTTATTCCTATTGGGAATTCTGCCCTCAATCCTCTTCCAACGTTACTGGCTGTAAATTCTGGACACGGGGCACGGCTCTCGGGAGAGAACCGACGGAGCGCGCAACAGCACACACGGCCCAGCGCAGCCTCTCGGCAGGCACCGGCCACGCGCCGATCACGCCCCCGCCCACGCGCCGCTGGGCCGGCGCATGCGCACGCTGGGGGCGGATGTACCGCGGACTCCCGCCCCGAGGGAGCGAGGGGAGGGGCCGGAAGCAACTCTACGCTTCCCGGTTGCTAAGAGACGGGGCTTCCACAAGCCAGACCGAGGTTCTCCGGCTTCTTTTCCTCCCTTTTTCTGCTTCAGCGTCACCGAATCCGGCTACCATGTCGGACCCAGAAGCTGAGAGCTTGCGAAGCACCTTTCCCTCTTACATGGCGGAGGGCGAGCGGCTGTATCTGTGCGGAGAGTTCTCTAAAGCCGCCCATAGCTTCAGCAACGTGAGTTGGGCTCTGAACCTACCAGTCACCCATCACCACTTCTGATTGCTGGTAACACTGAGGTCCCCGTGGTGCCTGGAGGACCCTTTTGTTTCTATTATTCATTTGTTCCTGATTGACGCACTGCTGTCAACTTCTGTCACTGCCTCGCCATTTTCTACCATTTCCCACTTGCCTTCTGCCTGTTAGTAACCGTTCTCTACATTAACAGTGACTTCTTTTTTTACTGAAATGTCGTGTGATTGACTGGCCTCTTCCCACAGAGCAGCCTTAATTTCCCCTCATTGGCTGGGAAATGGGCTTGGAGGCTGCATGCACAAGTGGTGAAATCTCAGGCACACAGTTGCTCACAGAAGATGGCCAGTAAATAACATTATTATATATAATCTTAGTACCAATTGCTCAACCCCACCCTATGGGGATTGGGTGCTGTTTTAGGATATTAGGCACACTGCTGCTAAGTGCAGTACAGCCCTATGAGGGAGGTTCTGTTATTACTCCATTTTATAGATGAGGAAACTGATATAGAAGTTGAGTACATGGCGGAGATCACTGAACTGGCAAGAGAAGGTTTTCAAACCCAGGCACTCAGATTCCAGTGCTGAGGTGCTAACCACCATACTTACTCCCTCACAAGTAAGCTAGTAGAGGTTCTTTTTTTAAAAAGATTTATTTATTTATTTATTTTAGAGAAAGAGAGAGAGAGAGAGTGCACACAGGGGCTGGGGGTGGAGGAGGGGCAGAGGGAGAGACAGTCCCAAGCAGATTCCAGCCTGAGTGTGGAGCCCCACTTGGGGCTCCATCTCAAGACCCTGAGATCACGATCTGAGCTGAAATCAAGAGTCGGTCGCTCAACCAACTACACCAACCCAGGTGCCCCCAGCTGTTAGATGTTCTTACCACAATTTCTTTTACAACGTATAGCCCACTTCTTTTTTTTTTTTTTTTAAGATTTTTTTATTTATTGGACACAGAGAGAGAGACAGTGAGAGAGGGAACACAAGCAGGGGGAGTGGGAGAGGGAGAAGCAGGCTCTCCTCTGAGCAGGGAGCCCGATGCGGGGCTCGATCCCAGGACCCTGGGATCATGACCTCAGCCGAAGGCAGACACTTAAAGACTGAGCCACCCAGGCACCCCTCTTTTCCTATTTTAAAGAGTTATTTATTTACTTATTTTGAGGGAGAGAGAGAGAGTGCACACATGCATGTGGGCGGGAGAGGGGCAGAGGGAGAGGGAGAAGCAGAAGGAGGGAAGCAGACTCCCGCTAAGTGCAGAGCTCTACCTGGGGCTTCATCTCTCAACCCCGAGATCATAACCTGAGCTGAAATCAAGAGGCAGACGCCTAACTGACTGAGCCACCCCGGTGCCCCTCCAATGATGATTTCAAACAGAAGAGAGGACACGGGGAGCAGGAGAAATGTTCCATTCCCACTCTATTGCCCAAATCACAGTTTCAGTTTTGCTAGCATTTTCATCTTGATCTCCTGAAATAGTGATTTGTTCATTTGTTCTCAGTAAGCTATGTAAAAAGAGAGAGCTAGGGGAATGGATGACTCAAGTTGCAGATGTCCTAAAACCTATTTCATTAGCCTTCAGAATGCTTAGCCTCTGAAATGTATTTTGAGTGTTTGTTATACAGCCGTTTGAGGTTTGTGGTTGAATTTGGTATGCACTAAAAATCTTAAGCTTCTATTGCCTGAGAAGACTGGAGGAATCCCAGACATTTGGGGGAAATTCAGTATATTATATCCACAGAGTGGTATATTCACACATTTCCACCAATGGCTTTCACAATAGCTAGTGATTTGACCTTGTTCGAGATGAGCTACATGCAGCCTATTAGTGGACTGAGCAAAGATCGATGTTGTGCTGCTTTTGGTTTGAAAAGATCCAGAGACCTGTTTGCTGGCCTGAGGAGTCCCCTTGAAATGCTGGCAGGACGGTTTGGGATGCTCTTTCTGGTCAGGCTTCTACCTTGTGCTGCCTGGTGCCTGTCAACCTGGGTGGTTCCTTTCTTAGGCTCTTCACCTTCAGAATGGAGATAAGAACTGCCTGGTTGCTCGATCCAAGTGCTTCCTGAAGATGGGAGAGCTGGAGAAGTCCCTGAAGGATGCTGAGGCTTCACTCCAGGGTGACCTGACTTTCTGCAAGGTGACTCAATCTGGCTTTCACCACTGCCATTGCCTGTCGCAGCCTCTGATGAGAAGAAGCTGAAGAAGCAGCCAGACTGCCTAGGGTTTGATGCCTTTTTCTCTCCCTAGGTCACTTACCTAGCTACCTGCCCCTGTGTCCCAACCTTGATCCTCAACCCGGGACCCTCTGCTCCACCACACCTAAGTCCTGTAAGGCCTTGTCTGCCACCTCAATTTGACTTCCTCTCATTTCAGGGGATTTTACAAAAGGCTGAGACCCTGTACACCATGGGAGACTTTGAGTTTGCCCTGGTGTTCTATCATCGAGGCTACAAGCTGCGGCCTGACCGAGAATTCAAAGTTGGAATTCAGAAAGCTCAGGAAGCCATCAACAACTCAGTGGGAAGTGAGTGACCATCAGACCTATGCCCTTATCCTGGGAGGCTCTTGGAATCTTTGGGCTTGGAGGTGCAATGAGTGAGCAGCTACCACCAGGCCTGCAGGGAGTCTCATGCTTGGATTTGGTTGCTGCTGATTTTGTTGAAGATTAGGAACTAATCTGTCTACCCAGAGGACCAGCCCCTGATCCACTGTGCTCAGCTCTGCAACTTCTGGTTCTCCTCTAAGCCAGATGCAAAAGCTATTCACATTAGGCCTGTCTTTGGCCTGGTTTAATAGGATAGAATGAGGTCCTGAGCCTAGCCTTCCCTAGTTCCTGGCTTCCTCTCTTACTATGAATGCACCAAGGACTGGCCTTACCCATTGGCTTAGTGGCAGGGGGATAAGGGAGGAGAGCAAGAGTTTGCCACTGTGGGTGGCAGAGTGATGGAGAGCTCTCCTAGTGCTCAGGGACTGCCTTTGGAAATCTGGCTGCCATGGCCTTGGGATATCAGGGGCTGCCTACCTATAGGAGAGTGTTATTCCAAATATCCTGTACCATCAACCTGCTGGACTGGCTCAGAGACAGCTTTGCCACAACCTCTACCACCCTCTGCCAAAGGCAGAGATTTCTCCATAAAAATATGTGATAGGTCATGCTTGAGGGCCTGGCACACCTGAGCCCCAGGCTCTTTCCTTGCAGGTCCTTCTTCAATTAAGCTAGAGAACAAAGGGGACCTCTCCTTCTTAAGCAAGCAAGCTGAGGTAAGGGCCTTGGTTCTGATATCACATCCCTCCCAAGGAAGTGCCCACATATGCCTGAGGTCTCGGTGGCCCTCTAACCTGGGGACAGTAAGCTCCTGCCCATCATGGGCAGCCGTGGGATTCTGCCCCA
Source organism: Halichoerus grypus (assembly GCF_964656455.1). NCBI lineage: Eukaryota > Metazoa > Chordata > Mammalia > Carnivora > Phocidae > Halichoerus > Halichoerus grypus. The sequence goes on from NC_135713.1 coordinate 189,303,249, forward strand.
GCTCCAGAGGGGTCTTGGGAATCTAGCTGTTCCCAGACCAGACACACTCCATGGTTCTAGACCCACAGAAAGGTCTTGGAGGAGATGTCTGGGATCACAGACTCTGGGACCATGTCTGGGTACTCTGTGCTCCTTGTTGAAGCTCTATTGGGTATTGCTCCATCTTCCCAGAGTATGAAAGCCCAGCAGAAGCCTCATCCTGTGAGACAACTCTTACATCACCCCAAGAGGGAGTCCAAGCGGAAGGGCTCACTCAAGAGTGAGAAGATTGTCCGCCAGCTCCTGGGCGAGCTCTACGTGGATAAGGAGTATCTGGAGAAGCTCCTATTGGATGAAGGTTTCAGATACTTTGTTTGCAACAGGGAACTTGGGGCAAAGGAAATCTGGAACAGGTGCTTAATACATGAGCTGGAGACAGAGCCTGTCATGTAACATTAGCCTATGGACAGGATTTCCTAGTATTCTCATTTACAGATGAGAAAACTCAAGTGCAGAAAGATTAAGTAACTCACCAAAGGTTACACTTCAGTAAACAGTGACATGGCTCTTGGGTTTGAATCTAGGATGTCCAATTTCAGAACCAGTGCCCTTAGCCCTATGGCACCCCTGGGAGGGAACCCTAGAGATTGAGGTTCCTTTATCACCTAGGTCCCTGGAGGGGCATCCCCTGAGCCTTCAATTTGTAGAAAGGGCAAAGGAATCCAGCTGGGACATGCTAGAAGGGGAATCCTATGATACTAGTACTAGAATGTTCTGAAATCTCACCTGGTCTAATCCCTCCTTTTATAGATAAGGAAAGAGAGACTTTGAATGGGCAGCAACTTGTCCAAGATGACAAGCAAGTTCGTGGTGAAGTCGACCCCAGAGGCCGGCCTACTAACCTCCAGGCTAACGCTCTACCTACTATACTGTGCTGGCAGTGGCAAGAAGTAGGGCAGAGCCTTGAAATGAAATGGGAGGGTGGGAGTATTGCCATTAGCTGATAAGCCTAAGCAGGATTCATCCTTGAATCAAATGCCTTTTCTCCAGAACTGCCTTCCTGAGGTTATCTGCAGGACTCCCTGCAGGTCTGTGTCTCAGGAGCATCTTCCCTGCTGGCACTTCTCTGTCTGGGGCCTGAACACTTCCCTCCAGAGGAGCTTCTGTGGAGGAAGGGGTAGCCTGAAAATTACCCCACAAGGCCTTGCAGTTTTGCTACCAGCTCTAACCTGTGGTCAGGCAGGCGGGCAGAGCTTGGGCACACTCTTCCAGCTCCCTGCTGGCCCTGGCCCACTTGGCACCTGAGGAATCCCTTGGCACTGGCAACTGGGGCCAGGCTGTGCATTCACACTCAGTCTTCTCAGCGGACACAACCTGAAATCAGGGGGCCCGAGGGTTGCGGTCCTTTCAGGCAGCTATCTGCCAGCGGCCCCCTCGGCTAGTTCCTTGTATCCTTGCCATAAAAGGCCTGTGCATGAACTTCTACACCATGGCAGCACCTGAAAGAGGGGCTCCGGCCTCACCTGGGTCCACATAGAGCCACCCTGCTACCTATGTGCTCTTGCTTTTCCCAGCTCAAAGCAGAGCTCCCCACAGGGGACCCCACAGCAGGAATCCCCAGCCAAGAGGAGGTGGCTCCCTTAGACGCCGGTTCTAGTCGGTTTCTCCTCACACCATTCTTCCCAGACCTGATCAAAGGCACCATTAAGCATGGCCTGACCGTGGAGGACCTCATCATGACAGGCATCAACTACCTGGACACCCGCAGTAACTTCTGGAGGCAGCAGAAGCCCATCTATGCCAGGGAGCGGGACCGGAAGCTGATGCAAGAGAAATGGCTACGGGACCGCAAGCGCCGTCCCTCACAGACAGCCCATTATATCCTCAAGAGCCTCGAGGACATCGACATGTGTGGGTGGTGTTCTCCGAAGGGCGAGGCCTTGGCCAGGTGGTGGGAGAGCACCAGAGGGGCCCGAGGTTTCGGGCCTGTGGATCATATCTGGGGGGAGGCGGGTTCTCCCATCAGCCTGAGGAGACTGCTCCCACCTCCCTGTCCCCCGTTTCCCTTCCTAGTGCTGAGCAGTGGCAGTGCTGATGGCAGCCTTCAGAAAGCTGAGAAAGTGCTGAAGAAAGTGCTGGAATGGAACAAAGAGGAGGTGCCCAACAAGGACGAGCTGGTTGGAAACTTGTACAGCTGCATAGGGAATGCCCAGATTGAGCTGGGGCAGATGGTCGCAGCCCTGCAGAGCCACAGAAAGGACTTGGAGATCGCCAAGGAATAGTGAGTGCCCAGGGAAGGCTGAGCGGCTGGGGCCTGTGGGCCTATGGATGAGCGGGGCGGGGGCTGCACACCAGCCTTTTTCCGGGGCTGCTGGTGGGTGAGCTCCCAGGACCGAGGCTAAGAGGCAGACCTAGACTGTCAGCTTTTTTGCCCCAAAGAGGAAGGCAGTGGCCCAAAACGCCAAAAAGCTCCCAGACGTTGGATTCTGAGGGGATAGGTCTATACTTAAATCATCTCAACAAGCACAGGTCAACCCCAGACCCACCAGCGGCTGCTAGCCTCGGAGAGCAGATACAAGGGTCCTCTCCCTGCAGATGTAAAACAAAAAGTGACATAGCTAAGAATGGTAATTGTGGGAAGTGTCACGAAGGACATGTACAGGACACAGCGCTATGAGAAGTATACTCCAGGAGGATTTCACTGGGCATTGGGGAACACAGTCTGTGGGAGGGCCCTTAAGCAGGCAGGAGGAAGCTCAAAGCCAGAGAGCACAGAGTATTGCCAGGGGAAGAGTGGCCAAGGGGAAGCCAGACCAAATGGCAGCGGTCAGATCAAGCCCGGCCTCGGATACTATGCTGCTGACCGAGAACATGGGCTCCGGAGTCGGACTGACCTGGCCTTCGGAATTGTACCCCGCAGCTGCTGGACTTTGGGCAAGGCACTTCACCTCTCCCAGCCAGGTCTCTTCCGTCCGGTGTGCATAACAGTAGCCCCTTCCTGAGAGGGCAGAAGGGAGAGGACAGGCCGAAGTCCAGGCAAAGATCTCAGGACAGTGCCGGGTTATCCATAATAATATGAATACCGACTATCCGCTCTTCCCCAGACTCGAAGGTCCCTCTGAAAGGTACCATCACTTTCTGGGCCTCCTGCTTCTAACCTTTGGAGTCCTCCACGACTTTCTCCTGCTCACTTTCCACTTGCCCCACAATCCGAACCTCTCCTTACCTCCCATCATCCTATTTCCACTCACAGGTCAGGTCTTGGCTCTCCCTGCCTCCAGCTGTTCCCACGCACCACCTCCTGAGACCTGCGTTTTATCCAGCAGTTCTTTCCCGGCTGACACACAGGCCTTGGCCCCTCGTTGCCTGCAGGTTAAAATCACATGCCTTCACCTGGCACCTTCACCTTCAAGGCCTCCTCTGAATGCACTTCCACACAGCCCTCCCATGTCACTCCTCCATTTGGGTCAAACTGTATTTCTTTTTCTTTTTTAAGATTTTTTTTTTTTTTATGGGATGCCTGGGTGGCTCAGTCATTAAGTGTCTGCCTTTGGCTCAGGTCATGATCCCAGGGTCCTGGGATCGAGCCCCGCATCGGGCTCCCTGCTCAGCGGGAAGCCTGCTTCTCGCTCTGACCCTCCCCCTGCTTGCATTACCTCTTTTGCTGTCTCTCTCTCAAATAAAAAAATAAATGATCTTTTAAAAAAATAAGATTTTATTTATTTAAGAGAGAGAGAGAAAGCATGAGTTTGGGGGAGGAGAAGGGAAAGGAAAGGGAGGGGGAAAGAATCTCAAGCAGACTCCACACTGAGTGCAGAGCCTGATGTGGGGCTCAGTCTCACGACCCCAAGATCATGACCTAAGCTGAAATCAAGAGTCAGACGCTTAACAGACTGAGCCACCCAGGCGCCCTCAAACCGTGTTTCTTAACCCCCACCCCACTGCCCTGCTCCTGCCCTCTCCTCACTCACCTGAGCCCCACGTGCTATTCATTCCCAGTTCATTTCTCACTGGCCTTTGCCATGCTGAGCAGAAGTATCTCGTATTGGCCGTTCTGGAACTAGAAAACAAGCAAAAGCTTTGGAGACAAAGCTGACTTTGATTCCTGGCTTTGATACTCAGAAGCTGTGTGGATTTTATTAAGTTGCCTGTCTTCTCAGTTTGCTCATCTCTAATGAAGGTATATTAATACTGATTCATAGAGATTATGAGGATTAAATAAGATATGTATGCACAGTACCATGGATCCAACCATCTCCCGTGCCCTAAAGACTCACTTATAATCTTAACTTCTCAGCAGACCTCCCTCATGAGCCCCAGGCCTGCATATCCAACTGATTCCAAGGCATTTCCATTTGGATGTCCCACAGGAACCCCAAATTTAACATGTCCTAAGTGGAATCCCTTATCTTCCTCCCAAACCTCTTGCTCCAGGGTTCCCTATCTGTGAGGATGGCACTATTATTGGCCACTCAGTCCCCAAGAAGGAGCCTGGGCAGCTTCCCAGACCCCTCCCCCCCTGCTCACGCCCAGCCAGCCTACATGTTGTCTGGGCCTCCTCCTTCCTGTCTCCATGGTGCTTTTCTGTTTCCCTCCCACGGCTCAGTCCAGACCCTTCTCACTTCTGCCTAATTCCTCTGACCTGGGTTTCCTGCCGCCCAGCTGGCCCTCCTGTGCAGAAAAGTCCAGTGGTAGGACTGGGATAAAGTTCCAGCTCCCAGTTCTGTTCAGCTCAGGCTGCCCTTCCTGACCTGGCCCCAGTGGACCCAATTCTGTCCAGGCCGTTGGGCATCCTGTGCCCCCGCCAACACCTTGTGGCTCTGCTCCTGCAGGCCCTAAACAGGACTCCCTTCTCTTTCTTCATCAACTCCCCCCTTCCCGTCCTTCACAATTGTAAATATGTCTCTCTTCAGGAAAGTTCCAAGTGTCCCCCGGGTGATTTAGAAATCCCCGCCCCTTGGTGCTCCCTCTCTACACTCTATGTGGATCCTGGCTCCCCTGTTAGACTTCGGATTTTGGAAGGGACTATCTTTTTTTTTTTTTTTTTAAAGATTTTATTTATTTATTTGAGAGAGAGAGAATGAGAGAGAGCACATGAGAGGGGGGAGGGTCAGAGGGAGAAGCAGACTCCCCGCCGAGCAGGGAGCCTGATGCGGGACTCGATCCAGGGACTCCAGGATCATGACCTGAGCCGAAGGCAGTCGCTTAACCAACTGAGCCACCCAGGCGCCCAGGAAGGGACTATCTTATATCACTTTCTCTTCCCAGCACCTTCCGCGTAGTGGGCATATGATAAATGCATGCCAAGTGGCTAAATAAACAGAGGTGTTCCTTAGACAATGTCCCTTTTTACCACCCACAAACGGGCCTCAGGTCTTGTTTGTTCAGGTACTCCCTCATCCTAATCAGCCATGCCCCCCATCAGCCTCCCACCTCCAAAGCCTGCTAGCCCTCAAGGCACAGATCAAACCCCAGCTTGTCTCAGCGGCGTCTCCAGTGGCCCCTGCCCTCATTTTTTCCTCCAGATACTCTAGATGATTTGATTGCATGCTTTCTCATTGCTATTGTTACTTCTTATTACATAGTATTATGAATAAATTAACATATTACAACTTATTCATTCATTCATCACACTATAAGAGAGCGCCCACTCTAGAAGGGGAGGTCCATCAGACATGCTGTCAGAGCAGTGGGTGCACAGTATGGCCGTAGGTCCAAGGAGAGAGGCAGGGGGGAGCACTGCTGGGAGCTGAGGGGGTTTCAGAAATGACAGGTCAGCCAAGTGGACGAGGGGGAGGGAGAAGGGCACCCTAGGCAGAGAGAAGTGGCAGGGATGGGAGATGCAGGGCAAGCGGCAAGACCTGTGGGGAGTGGCAGTCTGGGTCCCATGCTGGGGAGGACTGAGGACAGAGGAGGAGTCTGGTTTTACACAAGTACTAGTGTTAGTGTTGTACTTGGTCTGGAACTCTGGGACACCGAGAGCAGAACTTGGAAGTCTCCCCCGACCCCCACCTCCCAGCACCACACTCCGCTCATTTACCTGGGGCCATGTTGACATGTGTCCTTCTGGCCCCTTTTCAATGTATTTACCTACATATTTATATACATATGCACATACCTAGGATTCTTTTTTTTTAATTTTTTTATTGTTATGTTAATCCCCATACATTACATCATTAGTTTTAGATGTAGTGTTCCATGATTCATTGTTTGTGCATAACACCCAGTGCTCCATGCAGAACGTGCCCTCCTCAATACCCATCACCAGGCTAACCCATCCTCCCACCCCCCTCCCCTGTAGAACCCTCAGTTTGTTTTTCAGAGTCCATCGTCTCTCATGGTTCCTCTACCCCTCCGATTTCCCCCCCTTCATTCTTCCTCTCCCGCTATCTTCTTCTTTTTTTTTTCTTAACATATATTGCATTATTTGTTTCAGAGGTACAGATCTGAGATTCAACAGTCTTGCACAATTCACAGCGCTTACCAGAGCACATACTCTCCCCAGTGTCTATCACCCAGTCACCCCATCCCTCCCACCCCACCCCCCACTCCAGCAACCCTCAGTTTGTTTCCTGAGATTAAGAATTCCTCATATCAGTGAGGTCATATGATACATGTCTTTCTCTGTTTGACTTATTTCGCTCAGCATAATACCCTCCAGTTCCATCCACGTCGTTGCAAATGGCAAGATCTCATTCCTTTTGATGGCTGCATAATATTCCATTCATACCTAGGATTCTTAAAAGCAATTTACTTTTATGATTTTTAAGAAGCATATGTCTTGGAAAGGGTCTCACTCTTTAAATGACTCCAGAGAAAAAGAATTTCAGCGTGCATAGTAATTTCTTTAGCTACATCCCTGTGGGACACTCAGGCTGTTCCCCTTTTACCATCAAGCACAGCAACATTTGCGTGCGTGTTTCTGTGGGAAGAGGACTGGCTTGATGAGATGTGCATGTTTGAAAGGCAGGTTCAGCCACGGTGGGGGGAGAATGAGTCCAAGGAGCAAAGTTTCATGGGACATAGTAGCCCTCTGGATGGCAGGGTCTTGAGGGATGAGGAGGAGGGAGAGAGTGGGAGGAGATGCTGGGGGGGGGGTGGAGCATTGGGGGACAGTTTTCTTCTTTTATTTTTTGGGGAAGAATTTTTTAACAGATCAGTGTTCATGTGGTGGTAATGGTAAAGGACCGACATAAGTGAGCAAATTGTCGTTTTCTTTATGAAAATATCTTAATCTCATGGGCGCGTGGGTGGCTCAGTTGGTTAAGCATCTGTCTTTGGCTCAGGTCATGATCTCAGGGTCCTGGGATTGAGCCCCGCATCAGGCTCCCTGCTCAGCAGGGAGTCTGCTTCTCCCTCTCCCTCTGCCACCCCCCCTGCTCGTGCTCTCTCCTCTCTCTCTCTCTCTCTCAAATAAATAAATAAAATCTTTAAAAGAAAAAAAGAAAATACCTTAATCTCTTTTCTGTTGTTACAGAAATACTGTAAACAATTTAAACAATATGGATAAATGGGTAGTTTCCCTCATGCTCTTGTTTCCCTTGGATAATCATTGTTAATAGCTAGACCTACATCCTCTCTACTTCTAAAAGTGCCCATTTTGGGGGGTGCCTGCCTGGCTCAGTCAGTGGAGCACGCAACTCTTGATCTTAGGGTTGTGAGTTCGAGCCCCACATTGGGGGTAGAGATTGCTTGAAAATAAATTCTATAAAGAAATGCCCCCTTTTTATTCCTTCACTTCTTTTTTGGTGAGTTAAAACAAAACAAGTTCATTTTTTTAAAAAGAGTTTATTTATTCATTTGAGAGAGAGAGAGAGCGAGCAAGAGGGGGTAGGAAGAGGGAGAAGAGAGAGACAGAGAATCCCAGGCAGACTCCGCACTGAGCGCGGAGCTTGATGCGGGGCTCAGTCTCACAACCCTGAGATCATGACCTGAGCCGAAACGAAGAGTCAGACGCTTAACTGCCTGCGCCACCCAGAGGCCCCACATTCATTCTCTTGTAGTTCTGAAGGTTAGACGTCTGAAGGCATTCTCACTGGGCCAGAACCAAGGTGTCGGCAAGGCCGTCTTCCCTCCACAGGCTCCGGGGAGAATCTGTTTCCAGCCTTTTCCACCTTCTAGACTCGTACTCGGTGCACTGCGCGCCTCCTGTGTGGCCCCTTCCTCCATTGTCAGGCCAGGAACACAGCATCGTGCCTCGGGGCTGCATATTTATTTTTAGCACAAACGGGGCAACAGTCATAGTATACACTCCTGGAATCTGACTTTTTAACTTCATGTGTCAGGGACTTTTTTTATACACAAAAATTGTCAGTGCCGGGGCCCCGGTGTAGGTTGTTTCTAATGATTATTATTCTTGTCACATTATCTTCTCCAGATAAATTCCTAGAAGGGGAATTGCTGCATCAAAGGGACATGTGTGTAAACTCTTGAGTGATTGCTCTCTGGAAAGGTTCCCATGGCGTTCATTCATGCCACAGGGCATGAGAGGACCTACGTACCACAGCCATGCCTCCTGGGCATCATCCCTCCAACCGGACTGGACGCCCAGTCCCTGAGCCATGATGCTGTGTTCCTGGCCTGACAATGGGCCTCTGTCTGCTTCTCTTCAATTACCACAGTGCTGAGAATGGCCAATTTCTTTTCCTTTCTTCCTTTCTCTCTTTCTTTGTTTTTTAAAGTAGGCTCCACACCTGACATGGAGCCCAACATGGGGTTTGAACTCATGACCCTGAGATCAAGACCTGAGCTGAGGGACGCCTGGGTGGCTCAGTTGGTTAAGCGTCTGACTCTTGGTTTTGGCTCAGGTCATGATCTCATGTGTTACGGGATTGAGCCCCGTGTCTGGCTCCTCGCTCAGCGGGGAGTCTGCTTGAAAGGTTCTCTGCCTCTGTCCCTCCCCGCCCCAAGTAAATAAATAAATAAATAAATTTATTTATTTGAGAGAGAAAGAGAGAGCACAAGCAGGGGCGCAGGGAGGGGCAGAGGGAGAGGGAGAAGCAGACTCCCCTCTGAGCAGGAAGCTCGATGCGGGGCTTGATCCTAGGAACCTGGGATCATGACCTGAGCAGAAGGTCAGGCTTCTGCTTAACCAACTGAGCCACCCAGGCACCCCAATAAATAAATCTTAAAAAAAAAAAAAAAAAAAACACAAAAAGACCTGAGCTGAGATCAAGACTTGCACGCTTAACCAACTGAGCCACCCAGGTGCCCCTAGGATGGCCAATTTCTAGTGAACAACAAATCCTGCTTCTTCCCCACAGTGACCTTCCTGATGCTAAGTCAAGAGCCCTTGACAACATTGGCAGGGTTTTTGCCAGAGTTGGGAAATTCCAGCAAGCCATTGACACGTGAGTAACCCCAGACTGCCCCTTCCCCACCCTAGGGCCAGGACTTCCCACCCTCACACCAGACTCCCAGCCTGGGGCCCGGATGACAGGCAAAGAGGCATCAGAAGACCTGAGTTTGGCTCAGGTCTTGGCTCTGCCAAGTGACCACGGGCTAGCCACTTTGTCAACTCTGAGGCTCATCTGTTAAGTGGATTGACTAGAACCAGCATCTGCTCACAAGTTCCCAGTGACAGGAATCTCCTGGAGCACAGGTACATGAATTACTGGGGTCTCTGCCCTGAAATTCTGATTCTACAGGTCTGGGTTGGAGCCCAGGAACCTGGGGGTTTTTTGTTGTTGTTTTTTTTGTTTTAAGATTTTATTTATTTATTTGAGAGAGAGGAGCTTGAGCACAAGTGGAGGGAGGAGTAGAGGGAGAGGGAGAAGCAGACTTCCCGCTGAGCAGGGAGCGCAACAACACAGGACTCCATCCCAGGAGTCTGGATCCAATTAGACTCATTTGCTGGGACCCTTCTGCTCCACATCTCTTGGTTTCCTGAATGACCCCTGGTGTCTATGTGCCAAAAGACATACGAGTTTGAGAGTTCACCCACCTGTTTGTATCTTTTTATAAGAAAATGTTTTGTAGGGGCACCTGGGTGGCTCAGGTCATGGTCCCAGCGTTCTGGGATCAAGCCTCCCATCGGGTTCCCTACTCAGTGGGGAGTCTGCTTCTCCCTCTGCCCATCCCTGTGCTCATGCTTTCTCTCTCTCTCTCTCTCTCAAATAAATAAAAAAAAGTCTTTAAAAAAGAATGTTTTGTAGTAAATTTGTGCTTATTGTTAAAATATTAATTTGGGAAATGCAGAACAGTAGCAGGAAAATTGTCTTTTCTCCCGAAGATGATGACTAGGTCTAATCCTAATCTTCCTTTATTGATATCTCGGTTTTTTTTTTTTATTATTCTAATCTTTTCTGTGTGGATTTTGTCTTCTATATACTTAATGATACTCTTCAATGTTATTTTTATGTTATTTGAAATGCAAGTTTACAAACATGATTTTCAATTGTCGTATCAGTTCTATCTGTAAATGTACCAAAATAGCTTTGACCGTTTTAAAATGTCTTCACGCTTACTGGTTACACCCCTGAGTCCGACAGAACTGGTAGTTGGAGAATGAGTTCTGCTCGGCCTCCTATGGCTGAGTATAGGGTTTGAGTGGAAAGAACTGACCTTGGTTCTTCACATTCCCAGGTGGGAGGAGAAGATCCCTCTGGCAAAAACCACCCTGGAGAAGACCTGGTTGTTCCACGAGATCGGCCGCTGCTACTTGGAGCTGGACCAGGCCTGGCAGGCCCAGCATTACGGTGAGAAGTCCCAGCAGTGTGCTGAGGAAGAAGGGGACATCGAGTGGCAGCTGAATGCCAGCGTTCTGGTGGCTCAGGCACAAGGTATGGGCACGGAGAGAGGACCACCCGAGCTGCCAGGCCGGGGCTGGGGACCTTTGGCATCCCAGTGTGTCCCTGGCCAGATGAATGTGGACTCTGAGAGTGGAGGACAAAGCCCTCCATTTTGACCTGCGTGTGGTAAGTGCCTTCTTTAAGCTAAGCTCAGTGAGAGCGTGGGGCACCCCCGAAGCTCCCACTGAGGAGCTCAGCTGCAGATCAGCCCAGCATCATGTCATCATCAAAACAGCGCCACTTCCTCTGGCCTTGGTACCCTTTGAGTGTGCATTCTTGCACTTAATCACCATGTGAGCCACTAACGAATGCATTGTCCTCCTTTCACAGATGGGGAAACTGAGGCACTGCATGGTTCAGCTGACTGCCCCAGGTCCCACGAGAGACGTTTTCAGAGTGATGGAGATGTTCTTTTTTTTTTTTTTTTTAAGATTTTATTTATTTATTTGACAGAGAGAGAGCATAAGCGGGGAGAGCGGGTGAGGGAGAAGCAGGCTCCCTGCAGAGCAGGGAGTCCAATGTGGGGTTCAATCTCAGGAGCCTGGGATGATGACCTGAGCCGGAGGCAGATGCTTAACCAATTGAGCCACCCAGGTGCTTGATGGAGATGTTCTAAAACTGTGTTGTGGAGATCATTGTACAATTCCATAAAGTTACTGAAAGTCATTGAACTGTATACCCACAAATGGTGCATTTTATAATATCTAAATTACACCTCAATAAAGTTGTAAAAAATAACCCAGCAAGGGGCATGGGTGAGCAAGAATAGATGAAAGAGGGTTGGTGGTATTTTGATAATTGTTGAAGCTGGGTGATAGGGGTGAGTCATAGGGGCTCACTGTACTCCATCTACATTTGTATATATTTGAAATATTTCATAATACAAAGTTAGAAAGGAAATGGCTGGAGGTCACAGGTTAGTAAGCAATGAGGCTGGGACTAAGCCTTGTCCCCTGCCCCCTGGGGGTGCAGTGGACCCCCAGTGAGGGAGGCGATGTGGCAGGGGCTGTGGTCAAGGGCATCATCATTTTTTTAAAATATTTTATTTATTTATTTGACACAGAGAGAGAGAGAGAGTACAAGCAGGGAGAGTAGCAGAGGGAGAGGGAGAAGCAGGCTCTCCACTGGAGGAAGGAGCCCGACATGGGACTCAATCCCAGGGCCCTGGGATCATGACCTGAGCTGAAGGCAGACGCTCAACGGACTGAGCCACCCAGTGCCCCAAGGGCATCATCATTCATTATTCTTCACACAAGTACTTTCTGGGCACCTTCGAGGCACCGAGCGGGGTATACAGCAGGGATAACCATTGATAGCCATGTCCTGCTTTCATGTCTGAGGAAGTCACTTTGAAGCAGAAACCTTAAGGATGAGAGGGCACCAACTATTCTGAAAGCTGAGGACAGGACTTTCCAGCCAAAGGAACAGCATGTAGAAGGTGGGGAGGAATTTAGCGGATTTAAGAAGCTGAGGGAGACCAGTGTCAGCTGGGCCCCTGGGGGCCCAGGAAGTCTGGATGGGGGAAGGTGATGAGGGGCCAGATCCGCAGGGCCTCATGGGCTTCATTACAAATCAGAGATTCTTCCTTAAAAGCACAGGTAGAGACAACTACTGGAAGCTTTAAACTGGGGGAAGGCGTGAGTACTGGAGCTTTTCCTAGAACTCTTTCCTGTTCTCAGGAGGGCATAGTATAAGCTGAAGGGAAAATGCGATGTACCCCTCAAGGGTCGATGTCCTCAGTCTACTCCTTTTTTTTTTAAAGATTTATTTATTGGGGCGCCTGGGTGGTGCAGTCAGTTAAGCGTCCGACTCTTGGTTTCAGCTCAGGTCCTGATCTCAAGGGCGTGAGGCGGAGCCCCATGTCCAGCTCTGCACTCAGCATGAAATCTGCTAAAGTTTCTCTCTCCCTCTCCCTCTGCCCCTTCCTGCTGTGCGTGCACACTCGCTATAAAATCAATCAATCAATCAATCTTTAAAAAAGAGAGACATTTATTTATTTATTTTAGAGGGGGCGGGGAGAAACTTAGCAGATTCCATGCTGAGTGCGGAGCCAGACACAGGGCTCGATGTCACGCCCCTGAGGTCAGGAGCTGAGCTGAAACCAAGAGTCAGACGCTTAACCGACTGCACCATCCAGGCGCCCCTCCTCAGTCAACTCTTGAGGACTTACTTGGCCCCGAGGGCCCCTGGAGAGCCAGCCAGTCATGGCTGCTCTCAGTTTCCCCACTCTGGGATGGAAAAATCAAATGCAGCCGCCTGGAGCCACTGGGTTCTAGAGACCGCACAGCCTCGCAGGCAGAGCTTGGGCTCTGGGCCCTCCTGGCTCAGAAACCTTGGGCGGTCAGTCAGTCAGGCAACAGTGAGATCCCAGGTGCAGCACTAACCAGCTGGGTGAGTGAGCTCAGACAGCAGCCGCTTCCTCTTGGGGTTCAGACTGTTCCCGTGTGGGGGCTGGACTCCAGCTGCTGGCCCGTGAGTCACAGCCAACCCTTTGATATCTCTGTTGGTCTTCACAACATGTTAGGGCAATTTGAATGAACAATTTTAAAATATGGGTTTCCAGGGGCGCCTGGGTGGCTCAGTCGGTTAAGAATCCGACTCTTTTTCTTAGCTCAGGCTTGAGCTCAGGGTTGTGAGTTGAAGCCCTGATACTGGGCTCCACACATGTGGGGCCTACTTAAAAAAAAAAAAAAAATGTATATATATGGATTTCCACTTCTGGAACAATCGTACGTTGGGGCAAGATGGAATTGTCCCCCTGCCCTGGAGACACAGGATGTGTGCACAGGCCCTACCCCAGACCCTTCTTTCCTCTCTGACCTCTCTGAATGGCCTGCTATCCAAGACTCAGGTTCCTAGGTGCTGGTCCTTAGTGGTGAGCTGGCCCAGGAATGCGATGGAAAGCGTGGTGATGGGCAGCTCAGTGACGCTGCCTGAGGCCTGGGGCTTCTAACTGACCCTGGGAGGGGCCGGGCAGCCACGTTGTCCAACACGCAGTGTCACGACCTACCTGTGCTATGCCCCCTTTCTGCTCTCCAGTCAAGCTGAGAGACTTCGAATCGGCCGTGAGCAACTTTGAGAAGGCCCTGGAGAGAGCGAAGCTGGTGCACAACAACGAGGCGCAGCAGGCCATCATGAGCGTGAGCTGCCCACCCCCTGGGCCCCGGCTGCGGGGAGGGCGTGGGTGGGTCCTCAGCCTCTCAGCCAGCCAGAGCCCGGGGATTTATTACCCACCCAATGCAGGCCGCATTCTAGGCGGGGTAGTGGCTTTCAAACGCGCGCTGATGCTCTCAGTTTATACAGCAATCCGATACACCTATTTTTATTTGAAATAAACAATAGGAACGAAAGTTTAACAAAGCATATTTACCTTTACTATGTATGCTATTTCCTATTACATTCTCCTTTTTCCTTTTGCTAAAGTTTCCATTTCCTTTTCTTTTGTTTAATGCTGGTTGAAACTTCAACTGATTTTAGGGCTTGCCTTTTGGAAAATGCTGCCTCCTCCAGGAGACAACAAGAAATACGGTGTGACTGCCTCACTCACACGCCTAGAGAGGCGCCACACTGCTCAGCCAGGCAGCCCGCCACATGCCGCCAGTTAGACTCAAATGAATTAAAAGTAAATCAAATTTAAAATTCAGTTTCTCAGTCACACAGCCACATTTCAAGTGCTCAATAGCCGCATGTGGCTTGTGGGTTCCAGAGAGTGTAAGATCGAGAGGATTGTCATGGTGGCAGAAATTTCTGTTGGATAGTGCGGGCGTAGACCATAAGGGTCAGGAGGCAGAGACCAGAGGTGAAGCCAGAGGAGGCCTGCAGGTGCTTCAGACTTGCCACCGCCCCCGGAGCCGCTCCAGGCAGATGTCCCCCCTCAGTAGGGTCAGTGCCCTGACCTCAAAGATGCCCAGGCAGTTTGCAGGAGTCCCCTGGCCTCCCCACCTCCCACTTCCCCCCCAGGCTGCCCCACGTTGAAATTCCAGAGCTTCCTACCCCAGTAAGGACCCCAGTAAGCATCTACTGGCATGAATTAAGCAGGGCCCTTGTCCTTGGGGAGCTGGCCCCTGTGGTTAAGAGAAGCCAGACATAATAACGAGGGGGCAGCACAAGGGGCATGGCCTCGGGGACCAGACTGAAGGTTCAGCAGGTACTCGGGAAAGGGAGCAGGGACCCTGGGAAGTGGCAGCCAAGGATGCTCTGGTTGGAGGTGGGCCTCCTGCTGGGGGCTTCGAAGGACCACAGAAGGGTTCGGCCAGGCTGAGAAGGGGCAAGAGCACTGAAGGAACTGGAGGCCGTGGGCACTGAGGGGTCTGTGGGAGGCAGAAAAGAGCCCCTGGGCCTGGATGCGAGGGCTGGCTCACAATGGCAGAAGGAGTAGGGCCAAAGGACCCCAGACAGTCGGTGGACCAGCTGGGACTTGAAGGGCTGGGAATAGCTGAGGAGCGACCTGATCTACTCAGATTTTTAGGGTGTGAGCTCATGGTTTGTGAGGACCCTGGTGAGGCCACCCCTTTCCTGTCATGGTGGGGAAGTCGCCCCTGAGAGATTCCACTGTTGGCAGTCTGTGCTCTCCCGTCACCCGTCCCAGGGTGGCTTAGGCCTGCCACACTGCTGTCTTCTTCCTCTCTAGAGGGGTTAGCTCCCCAAACGTGCACCTTGCCCTCCAGAGGAAGAGCGCTCCTTCCCTGAAGCCCTGTTGCTGCCCCTCCACTCGCACGCACCATCTCCCACCCTTAATGCCCTTCTGCAGGGTCGCTCTGCAGCCAGAGAGGGACAGCTCCACAGTTCAACCCAGTAAATAGTTGCTGGCCACGGGCTGACTCTGAGCTGCCCAGTCCAAAGGGGACAGCTGTGGTCCTGGCCCGTAGGAAGCTTGCTGTCAGCGGGAAGGTTAAAACAAAAACCCCTTGTTCCTGACCAGGGCGACAGGGATGAGGGGACCCAGGGTGAGAGCGCCCCACTGGACGAGACAGGGCTGGGTATTCCCATCAAGGGGGGTCTGGAGTCGCCTTGAAGCCTGGGCAGGGTTTTGAAAATGAGAGGCAAAGAGAGAAGGCCCCACGGCCTTGGTGACCCCTCGTGAGACCAGGTCCCCGCCACCTCACCCTCCCGGACCGGCAGCTCCGGGCAGGAAGATCAACACTCCATAAGCACGTCCAGGCCCCTTGCTCTCTGTGGATGGTTCCTGAGTGCTTACTGCGGCTCTGCCTGGAACTACATACGCACAGGCTGAGCCCCAGGCCACCAGGGAACCTGTAGACACCCCAGGAGCCCCTCTCAAGACAGGCCAGCACCCCAGTCCCACCCGGCATTGTGCTTCCAAGTCCCCTCCATGGCTTGCTGCCTTGCTGAGTGCTTAGGGGCTTCACTGTCTCTATATTGGCTGGAGCCAAAAGAAGCTTCTGGTAAAGAGGTCAAAATGAGCAGACAAGAGACAACTCTGAAATACATACCGAAGCCCAAGGGAGCTGAGTTAGTCCGAGTTACCTGCAGTCATGTATCACCTCCCACTTAGTGTGGCTAATTCCGGGTCCGTAAGTCTAAATTAACCCCGGGCAGGAGTCTGTGCAGAAGCCCAGGGAAAATGGAGGGCGGCAAGGCTGGTGCAGAGTCCTGCCTTCTGGAGTTGGGGCTCGGGTGATGAAAGGGAAGGTGTGGGTGCCAACAGGGGCTAAGAGAGGTCACCAGCTCCTCTCCACCCACAGGCCTTGGATGATGCCAACAAGGGCATCATCGAAGAGCTGAAGAAAACAGACTACAGGGAGACGCTGAGAGAAAAAAGAGAGAGAGGTGAGTGCCAGGAGGTAGCGCCAGGGTCCCCGTCTGCGCTCTCCAGCAGCTCTTCCAGTCCCGGGGTTGGGTTCCCTGGGGCAGGAGAAGGAGGTCCAGCCCGTGCCCACTGCCCTGAGAGCCCACTCCTGTATTTCTCCATCTCCAGGTATTAGTTAAGCACTTGTCATGCACTGGGAAAGTGTGGGATTTGGGAGAGACAGAGGTTCGGCCCCTGCCCCAGAAGAGCCCACAGCCCAGGGACAAAGCCAGGAGATTTGAGCTGTCAGCAGAGGGGCTCCTGCGTGTGTGCGGGAAGCAGCAGGAGCGAAGACATGGGGGCGGGGGGGGGGGCACAGAATGACAGTTCTACTCAGCTTCTGCCTGCCCCGCTGTGGTCTATCACCCTGGCAGCGCGGCGGTGACCCCTCCGGGCACCCAGGCACAGGGGGAGATCGGGTGTGAGGTTTCTGGGTGCCCCAGCAGCCAGATGACAGCCCTTTATTATGCAGCGCCCGCCATGTGGTGGCTGGGTCTCCTCAGGGAGGGCATCTGCCTCTGCTCCCACAGGCCCTTAGAGCTGCTCTCGGGAGCCACTGGGGCAAGAGAAGCTCCTAGAGGCCTCCCATCCCCTTGGCAGGCCACGTGCCAGGGTGGCCCTGCGGCCCACGGCAGCTGCCGGGCACTTCGCCCCCAGACCGGCAGGCGGCAGCATTGCCCAGGTCTTCACGGCCACGCAGCGGCCTCTTCCCTGCTAGGAACCTCGGGCCCCGGCAGGCATCTTAGAGACCAGGGGCTTCCAGGAAGAGAGTATGGGGGAGACTCAGGAGGGCACTGTGACTTTTCTCTGTAGCTCATAAAAACATGGAGCAAGGGTCCTTTTGATCATAAAAATAGCTCTCCAGCTGAACTTCCTGCTAACAGTCTGCTCATATTTTGATAGGGAACCTCCCAGTAAATGATGAATGTGCTTCCCAGGGACAAAGAATAATGCAGAATGAGGATGCTGGAGAAAAGAACCCCTGTCGTTTCCCAGCACCTGTGTTATTTCTCGTAGGGAAAGGGAGTGTGCTCTGAGAGCAGACCGTTCTGGGTTCAAATTCTGGCCCTGCCATTTATTTACTGGCAGCGCGACCACTGGCTGTGATTTCTCCGTCATCAGTCTCAGGTCCTTTGACAACGAACTCCAATCACTGACACCGTGCCATGAATTCCATGACAACTGCGTGACATCACCTCTGCAGCCTGCTGGATGCCTGGAACAGGGCTGGTGTTTAGGAAACAGTGACCCGCTGTCTCTCAGAAGCACAGGCCCCCAGGGGCTGAGATGCCCCCAGGCCCAGAGATGGACAAACTTTTACTTTTCTTCCCTCCTTTCTCTTATTTTTCAGAAGAGGCCGCTGAATTGGAAACCTTGAGGGCGGCGGCAGCAGGGAAGGAGAAGGAAAGCACGAGAAGAGGGAGAGACGAGCCTGAGAAGGTGATGAAGCACTGGGAGCGAGAGCCAGCTGACAGTGAGAAAGAGACAGAAGATGAGTTGTCTCAGGAAACTCTGAGGGTCGCAGCGAGTGGACAAGAAGAAAACAGGCAGAGAGAAGTAGGGGAAGCCAGCTCCTTCAGAACAAGGCTGGGAGCCACAGGGCAAGACTCAGGAGATGTTGCCAAGAGAGTCTCCAGAGACCTGGGCACAGAAAGCGAAGGAGAGGAGGACGGGAAACCATTAGAAGTGGGCAGAATGGAATCAAGAGAAATTTACAGGAGGCCTTCAGAGCTGGACCAGAAACCCTCGGCAGAATTAAGCAGAAGGGAATCGGAAGGACTGGAGAGTCAAGTTTCAGAAGACAACAGAAGAGAGTCAGAAGAAATAGGGAAAACAGAACTGGGAGAAACAGCAGAAGCGACAAAGGCAGAAAATGGTGAAAACGTGGAAGAAGGTGAAAAAGAAGATGAATGAAGCAGCAGGCATCAGGACCAGGGGCCTCGGGGATCTTATTCAACTGGACTTGAAATTTCAGGCTGAGATTTTTCTTTCATAGGAGAACACGTGGACTGGGCTCCTCCACAGGTTGCCTCTGCCTCTCTGTTACTGTTTTCCTTTCAATAGATACCTTTCACTCTTACAAACCCCGAGTCTGTCATTTTGCCTCCCTGCTCACCCACAAGAGCCTTAGAGAATGAGGACCCGACTCGGGGTACCACTCTCCAAGCAGAACGCTGACCTTACCCTGGCCAGGTGACAAACACAGACTCCAAGCAAGGCCTGATCCAGAGTGTGATCAAGGTGGGAAATGTGCTTCTCTCCCCTGGGCCTATCCAGGGACCTCATGGAAGAAATGATAGGGGTGCTAAGCAGAAAGCATTTCAGGATGGTGAAGAAACAGGTGAGCTCCAGGGGACCAGGCTAGCTTAAAGGGGAAGAAAAGGAAAGGCCTGGGAGTAGAGGTACGTCTGGGCAGCCACTGGCCGTGGGTTCATCTTACTGAGTGCCTGCTATGGTCAGGGCACTGTGGGAGGCTTGATGGGAGAAGTGATGATGGGTCACGCTGAGGACTGGCAGGCACGATTAAGTGAACGCTGGCATTGACAGGGGCACTGTGCTCGAGGAGCCCAGAGGAAGAGAGTTCCTGCCCGAGAACAGGGAGCCGTCCCCAGGAGGAGGGGCGGCTGGACTCTACCTGCCCCACCTCCGGGCGGTACAGTCAAGTAAATCCGTGAGCTGGTTTCCTCCTCCGTAGAACGGGTATCTAACTCCGGGGTTGGCGTCAGGCTTCTATGAGTGCTCAGCACAGCACTTGGTACACGGGAAGCTCTCCAAAATCCGACCCAGCTTTAGGTGGCTTCGCAGAGGAGGTGGCAGCTGAACAGCTGCCTCAGAGGATGAGCTAGGATTTCACTACATTATTCATCTGTCTCCGGGCTATTGCCATCCTGGTTCCATCTCTACAGTCCTTGGAAAGGTTAGGGCTGAAGTTAGGCCAGCTAGGACCAGACCCCGACTACTGTGAGGCGAGTGAGGCATTTCAGATGCAATATTTCACGGGGCGCCATGAAACTCACTAAGCAACATATAGTATGTTAATGTAATGTTGTAAAACACACACACACCGCAAAACCCCCACGAGGAATACAATATCACAATTTTAAATAAAGACGGGATCTGACCTTGCATTTGCATGACCCTGCCTCCCTGGCCTCATCCCAACCCCGGCGCGGGGCCGGGGAAAGGTGACTGCCTCCCTCTGTCTAGAGTTCCTCGGGACCGCTCCAGGGCACACGTGCGCCGCGGCCGGCCGGGGGGGGGGGTGGGGGGACGCGCGACCGCTTCCTCTCCGCGCCGAATCAGTTTCGGGTTTCGATTCGCCGCGCCTGCGCGGAGAGGCCCCGCCCCGCCCCCGGCCCGCGGCGCGCGCTCCGCCCC
Organism: Halichoerus grypus; assembly: GCF_964656455.1. Classification (NCBI taxonomy): domain Eukaryota; kingdom Metazoa; phylum Chordata; class Mammalia; order Carnivora; family Phocidae; genus Halichoerus; species Halichoerus grypus. The sequence goes on from NC_135713.1 coordinate 189,323,205, forward strand.
CGGGCTATGTAAGGCGGCCCGGCGGGGGGTCGCGCTACCGCTGGGCTCCGTGTCCCTCCGCGCAGGCGGGCGGCCCCGGAGAGCTAGTGCCTGCCGAGGCGGCCGCGGCGGCGCCCCCTCATCATGGTGAGCGGGCGCGGACAGGCGGGAGGGGCGGGGGCGGGCCGGAGAAGCACCCTGACGGAAAACGGGAGTTCGGGGGGATTTTCGGGAGGAAGTGGCATGCAAATGAGGACCCGAGGTTCCGGAGTTGAGCTCTGGCTTGCTGGGCCGTGGGGTGCAGCCTGAGGAAGGGGAGCCCCGGGCCGAGTTGGGGAGCGGGCACGGCCGCTGGAGGAGCGCGGAGTCGGGCGCCGCGGGAGCTCGTGCCACCGAGTGTGGCCCGGGGCTAGTGCGGGGCGGGCATTGTCGCCTGCTCCCGCCCGAGGGCCTTCTCTGAGAAAAGCCGGTGCCCGCGCCGCGCTCGGGCTGCCGCCGGGACGTGCAGCCGCCTTAGAGGAGACCGCTCACGGCAACAGGTGCTGTCACTTGTGGCTTTTAGCAGGCGGGAAAACAAGTGGCTCAGAGAGGTGCTGCTGACACACAGCAAAGTGGGGCGCAGAGCTGGACCCCGGACGCAGGTGCCCTGGGCCGCCCAGTCCTGGGGCAGGCACAAAGACCACGACTTTGTGGGGGGCCGAGGGGCAGAGGAGGCGGCGGCAGGCGTGGTGAATGAGGCCCTTTGTCCGGCGCTCTCCTGCCCTGCCCCCACCAGCCCTTCTGTGGGACCATTGTCCCCCCCCATCCCAGACAAGAGAGTATTATCTGTTGCCGCCCTTGTGGGGGCAGGGGAGGCAGTCTTCGGGTAACCCTTCTCCACCCCCAGCCTCCTCTGCGCACCCGGAGCGCGGGCAGCTGTGCCTTCGCCCAGACAGAGCAGCCCCACCTCCAAAGAGGGCATCCTTAGTAGGTGCCGGGAATATAACGTCAGGGTCCGCTGCGGAGGCACGGGCCTGCGCTTCCAGCAGCTTCCCCGCTGAGGGGCGGCAGCAGTGGGGGATCCTTGAAGCCTCAGCTCTGACCAGCGGGAATTAGGGGCTTAGGAACCTCAGACGAGCTCTCCCGTCCCTCCTCCACCACCACCCGCTGGCGGCGCCCCGGGCTGGAGGAGAAGGTCCGGTGCTGGGCTTGGGAAGGTGCCCACCGCACGGGGGGCGCTTATAACTCAGGGCTGGGAGGCCCGCGGAGAACGAGGCCAGAGTCAAGGGGGCGAGGCCGGTGGGGTGGCCTCGAGCGAGCCGGCTGACATCTGCTCTTGCCCTCCTCACACACAGAACAGAAGCTTCTCCCGAAAGAGCCACACGTTCCTGCCCAAGATCTTCTTCCGCAAAATGTCCTCCTCAGGGGCCAAGGACAAGCCTGAGCTGCAGTTTCCTTTCCTGCAGGATGAGGAGACCGTGGCCACGCTGCAGGAGTGCAAGACCCTCTTCATCCTGCGCGGCCTGCCCGGGAGCGGCAAGTCCACCCTGGCGCGGGTCATCGTGGACAGGTACCGGGACGGCACCAAGATGGTGTCCGCCGACGCCTACAAGATTACCCCCGGGGGCCGAGGAGACTTCTCTGAGGAGTACAAGCGGCTGGACGAGGACCTGGCCGCCTACTGCCGCCGGGACGTGCGCGTCCTGGTGCTGGATGACACCAACCACGAGCGGGAGCGGCTGGAGCAGCTCTTTGAATTGGCCGACCAGTACCAGTACCAGGTGGTGTTGGTGGAGCCCAAGACGGCGTGGCGGCTGGACTGCGCCCAGCTCAAGGAGAAGAACCAGTGGCAGCTGTCGGCCGAGGAGCTCAAGAAGCTGAAGCCGGCGCTGGAGAAGGACTTCCTGCCGCTCTACTTCGGCTGGTTCCTGACCAAGAAGAGTTCCGAGAGCCTCCGCAAAGCCGGCCAGGCCTTCCTGGAGGAGCTGAGCAACCACAAGGCCTTCAAGAAGGAGCTGCGACACTGTAGGTGGCGGGCGGGGGCCGGGGTGCGGGCAGGTAGCGGCCTTCCCAAGCCTCCCTCGCTGGGCTCGCGGTGCTGAGCGCCCGGGACCGCCGCTGCCCTCCCAGCTCGGGGCCGAGTGAGGCCGCAGGGGTGGAGGCAGAGGCGCAGGGGGACGGGGGGAGAGCTGCTTCCCAGGGACCCCTCTCCTCTCACGGCGCCCCCTCCTCCCTGCCCCCCTGGATGGAGACCACTGGCCCTGTCTTTGGATGGGGGGAGGGACAAATTCCCCGCACCACGGGAAGCATGTCCACATTTCCTACCACCCCAGAGGGAGAACCTGATTCGATGTTTCTACCTTGTGTTCAGCTGCAGAGCCATCTTTCTGAAGTAGAATATTCCACGGAGGGGCGCCCGGCTGGCTCAGTGGGTAGAGCCTGCGACTCTTGATCTCGGGGTCATGAATCCCAGCCCCATGTTGGGTGGAGAGATCACTAAAAAAGGAAGGGGCGCCTGGGTGGCTCAGTTAAGCGACTGACTCTTGATTTTGGCTCCGGTCATGATCTCAGGGTCATGAGATCGAGCCCTGCGTTGGAGCCTGCTTAAGATTCTTTCTCTCCTCTCCCTCTGCCCGCCTCCCCTCCCTCTCTAAATAAGTAAATAATAAAATAATCTAAAAAAAATATTCCACGGAATCCTAAGCTGCAAAAAAATGACAACTAAGACTATTGTGACTTGACTGGGTATGGTGCCAGGTCTCGGGCTGCCCAGTGCAGCTCCTGTGGCCTCCCGCAGCTCCGGAGAACGGCCACACACCTAGTCCAGACCCCTCGTGCGGAGGGGAAAACGCCCAGGAGGGCTGTGGGATTTGCCCAGAGCCACGGTGAGAGCCCTGGACTCTGTCAGCTCTAGCAGGGGCCTCCCCATGTTGGGTGGGACCTCTCCTGGCAAGGGCTGTTTGCTCTGGGGAAGGGTAGGTTTGGGCTAAAGGAGGCCTTCATTTTCCTGCAGTGGCCTCTTAGGGATATGTCACCCACTAATCTGTCTCTTTAACCCATTTCTGGTGTCCCCAAATTTTAGATTATCTTCCTCCTTGAAATATCCCCACCCATATTTCTGTGTTGTTTCGGGGGGCAAAATCTGTGCCTGGGTATGTGCTCAGAGGTCTCTTCTTGGCTCCTAAAGCTGGAATGCTGGGAAACCAGGGAACCGTGACGCCCGCAGTGACGTTGTCTAGGTGTGAGCCCTGCACCTGGAATTGCTTGGCAGAAAAGCACCCTACAGGCAGGGCCCCTGGTTAGAGCTGCTCTGCCTCTTGAAGCTGCCTTTACGTCTAAAAACTGCCGCCCTTTCCTGCCTAGGACACACGGGCCTGTTCTCAGAACACAGCTGTCCCTCCCCTGTGGAGGGTGAGGGACATCCTCGCAGGGACTCAACTCTGGGAGTAAATACAACAGATCTAGTGACTCTGAAACGAGCCCTAAGGCCTGGAGTCTGGAAATTGAAATCACAGATACCCCAGGTCCCACCATATAATATCTCATTATATCCCAAGACCCTTCCTACTCTAGGCCCTTTATAGGCTCTCATCCAAACAGGCCTGCACGGTCCATGTTATAGTGACCAGGTAACTTCTGGTCCAGTAGGCCCAAGTGAAAGGGGGCTCGGCTAAGAGTTCCCCGGGTGGTCCTGGGAAAATGGGTGTATGGTCACCCTAATGGTACTTGATTGACAGAAAAGGGTCAATCATGTGCCCCAGGCCAAAGGACTTAAGCTCTGACTCCTTCCATCATACGACAGTTCCAACGCTCTTTTGCCTTTCTACCCCATTTCCCATGACTTGCTTCCCTCTTCCAGGTGTGTAGCTGAGAAGGCCGAGAGTCCCTTGGCCTACGCTGCCTGTCCCTGGGTTACGAGTGTGTCACTTTCCAAATCTGAAGAGAGATGTAAAAATCTACATAACGTGAAACCAGGGAATTTAGACACCTTTTGGTAGCTTTGACGTGGCTGTTGGTTTGACCAACTAAGGAAGGAGTGGATTATGGTGGATTGCCGAAGAACTTACACTTGACGTCGTTTTTTTTCCCTCCGAGCCTCCATGGTCTTGGTGATGGGTATTAGGATGGCCCCTGCTCTCCTGTCCTGACCGCCCCCTTCTCTCTCTCCCTGCAGTTGTCTCTGGGGATGAGCCCAGGGAGAAGATCGAACTGGTCACCTACTTCGGGAAGAGACCCCCAGGCGTGCTGCACTGCACAACCAAGTTCTGTGACTACGGGAAGGCTGCGGGGGCAGACGAGTATGCCCAGCAGGATGTGAGTGCTCCCCGGGGACGCCCGGCTGAGGTGGGGAGAGGGCAGGGTCTTCTGGAAATGGGGACCGGCTCGAGGCGGGGACCAGAAGCCAGACAGCCTCTCAGGAAAAATGGCATCCCCTGCTCCAGCTCGCCCCCTCCCCAGGCTCAGTCACACAGAGGCCAGCTGCCCTTTCTACCCGCCCGCCCCCAGCGCTGCCACCAGCCTGCGCGCTCGCCCCCAAGGCCTGGCCGCCAGTGCCTTTTCCTGCTGCAGACTGAGGGCCGGCAGCAGGCTCCCGCGCTGGCCTCTGAGCCTGTGTGGAGTTCCCAAGGTTAGGTGGCCCCAGCCCCCAGCGAGCCTGGTGCTCGGAGCTCCCGGTCCCCAGGCCTGGCCTTGCCCTGGAGGAGGGCGCATTGAGGGGTAGTGGGGCTCTTGGCTTCGGGTGCCACACCTTTCCCTCCTCCCACTCAGCCGCTCTCTTTTCAGCCCGCAGCCTCCGATGCGCGGTCCTTAAGCCACAAGCCCAGCCCCTGGTGGCCTTCTGGGCGAGGCCTTCCTCCACCCCCGACCCGTTCCCCCACGTCCGCCCCAGTTAACCCAGCAGCCGTTTTCCTGATTGTTCGTTGGCCTCCCGCTTGCAGTCTTCCGCTGGGCTTGCGGTCGTACCGCGGCACCTAGCAGAGCTGCGTGGCTGCGTGGGTAACGTCCGGACCGGCTCAGCCACTCGTGCGCTCGGCCGTGTTTGTTAAGCACTGGTTAGGCACCAGGCACGAGGGACTGTGAGCACAGATAAGAGACACTTTGTGGTCGGTTGGGAGAGGTGGTCCGAGAGTCAGCTAGAAGCAGATGTAAACCAAGGCGTACGAGGTGGATTTTGATCCGAGGCATTTATTTCTGACCTCTGGGACATTGCCTGGGGCACTCAGGTGGCTTTTACCCGGATGAGCTGAGTAGCAGTGACAATAGCACTTGTCACGTGCCTGTCACTGTTCTAGAATCTTCACCCAGACTCTCGTTTAATCCGGACCCTGAGGTAGGTTCCAGCATCGTCCCCATAGAACAGGTGAATGAGCCACCGCAGCGAGGTTCCAGGGCCGCCGGGAGGTGGGGCGCCAGGCTGAGTCGGGCACGTCTGGCCTGCAGCACCGCCTGTGCCCTCCGGCCCCGCCGGCACGTCCAGTGTCTCACGTCAGCCTCGCCCGCGTCCGTGGGAAGATGTCCTCCCGTGAGACAAGGGCCATGTGCGCCTTTTACCCGAGGGTTCTGCCCAGTGCTGCTCACCTCTGCTAGGCCCGTCCTTGGTCAACAGTCTGCTCCGGGGGCCACCACGTCCGGCTCAGCGCTGTCGTTCTGTCCCCACAGGTGGTGAAGAAGTCTTACTGCAAGGCCTTCACGCTGACCGTCACCGCCCTCTTCGTGACGCCCAAGACTACGGGAGCCCGGGTGGAGCTGAGCGAGCAGGAGCTGCCGTTGTGGCCAAATGACGTGGACAAGCTGTCCCCCTCTGACAGCCTGCCCCGGGGGAGCCGGGCTCACATCACCCTTGGCTGCGCGGGTGACGTGGAGCCCGTGCAGACGGGCATTGACCTCCTGGAGATTGTGCGGCAGGAGAAGGGGGGCAGCCGAGGCGAGGAGGTGGGTGAGCTCAACCGGGGCAAACTCTACTCCTTGGGCAATGGGCGCTGGCTGCTGAGCCTGACCAAGAAGCTGGAGGTCAGGGCCATCTTCACGGGATACTACGGGAAGGGCAAACCTGTGCCCACACACGGCAGCCGCAAGGGGGGCGCCTTGCAGTCCTGCACCATCATCTGAGCGTTCTTGCCACTGTCAGCCCCCCCGCTCCTAGGAAGGGAAGGGGGGGGAGAGGGAAGCATGCCTTCTGCCTCATCTTTAAGATTTTTTTTTTTTTACTCAGTTAACCTTTCTGTAACTTTCTGTAACTTTTTAAAACCTTGTAAAGTAACTTTTCCTGCCCTCCCTTGTCCCCTCTAACACCCAAGCTTTCACCACAAGACGGGGTGTGGGGAGCGCCGTTCAGGAACCCAGAGCAAAGCCGCAGCCGCAACCCCAAGCCCTGCCGCCTGTCCCGGGTCCCCTGCCCCGAGCCGGCCAGCGGGGGAGACACCCCAGAGCTGCATGTCCCCACAGGGTGGTCACGGCAGCCACAGGAAACTAGCCATGGATTTGAGAGGGTGGGGGGGATCCCTGGGCTTTGACCCCGAGTCTTAATCATTGCAGCCCCATGACGTAGGCTGGGGCTTTTTACCAGGATACAAAAGGGGCTTTAAGTCCCACCTTTGGCCCTAAGTGCCTATCCCCTCCTCCTTTACACTGTGACTAGGGAAACATTGGACAGCCACCTCCCAGCTGGCTGCAGGTCTTGCCCCAGGAAGGGGGTGGGCTGGCCAACCTTTCCGGCGGTGTGGCTCTGCTGCGGGGATGAGGAGACTGAAGCCAGAGCAAGTGCCATCTGCCCAGTCCAGCTTGTCTCCTTGGTGCCTCCCCTCCAGGGGGTCAGTCGGTGGCAACCAAGGGCCAACGGAGCGGACCCCTGGCTGCTCAGGGCCAAGCCCCAGCTGGTGCCTCTGAGAAGGGGTTTTTAACATTGGTACGTGTGCTGTGGTTCCTGGGGTGCCCTCCGCTGCCCCCCTGCTCAGTAACAGGGCCTCGCTAATCGGGTTGTCACTGGATGAAAGTGCTGGAGATTTAAGTTACTATCCTGGCTTTGCCCGACCTCAGTGACTTGTAAGACTGACCGTGAAATAAACCGTGTTAATCCTGGCCGTGTACAGTCTCTCTCACCCTTCTGTGCCCAGCTCAGTCTTCCCTGGGGCCAGGGCTGGTGTTATCAGGACTGGCTTTGTCCCACAGCTTGGGGCCATCGGTCCTGTCTCCCCTCCGCTGGCTGGGCACAGCTGTGGTGAGGTCGGGCAGCTGAACAGTGTTGGCTTTCATGAGGCGGCAGAAAGGAGAGCGGCTGATCTTAGACGCACACAGAAAGTGGGGGGGGTGGCCGGGTCTGAGGGACGTGGAGCAGAGCCTGTCCTCCCCCATTAACTGCGGCAACAGGCCCCCAGGTGTGCCAGCCCCAGGCAATCAGAGGGACTGCTCAGCCAGACCAGCGGTTCCTGGTCTGGGTGTCCGCCAGCTCTCTAGGGAAGGCCACCCTCAGGTCATGGTGTTGCAAACACAAGGGAACACCTGACATTCGGGAGTTCCGTACAGGCCCGCGGGGGAGCTTCTCAGGCCTAACTCAGTCATACTAGCGCCATGGCCTTGGCGCCAGCAGGGGAAGCCTGGAAAGAAAGGGGCCTGGGCTCGGAAGGAGGAGAAGCAGTAAGTTACCTATTTGGGCCATGGTCCTTTCTCAGCCAGCTCTACTACCAAAGCGCCAAAAATCTAAGCGTCAAAGTCTTAAATCCCTCTGCCTGGAGCTCCTAAAAAGATTACCTGCCATGAGCACTATGCTTGACTTGAACAGCAGGACACTGGCCACCACTTCCTCCCCCAGCTTGTCTCCCACACACGGGACAGTCGCGGAGAAGTTGAGCGGTATTTACTAAGAATGCTGTTTCCAGCCATGTGAGCTTATGGTCTGTGACTGGACCCTGGGGCCCAGGAGCTGCGTGTCCCACTTGGAAAGGGTCTGGGGGTCAAGGAGGCAGGATTTTGTCCCTGTCCTCCTGTCCCTTAGCCTGCAGTGGCCGCAGGACTGTGAGGGCCTGTGTAAACCTCCTCTGAGTCAGGCCAGCCTCAGATTTAGGACCCAGCCACGCTCCACATGAGCTTCTAGTGAGTTGTGGTCCTTACCATCAAATCACATGTGACTGGCATCAGGCGGGGCCCAACAGCATACTCAGGCCTGCCCAGCACTCACAGGCTGAACAGGTTTGGGAGAGGTGGACAGCATCCCCCTGCCATCAGGCCCTGGGTGCCCACACCCCTTATGGGCAGGTGCTCGGCCTACAATCCACGTCCGTACCAGCTCCATGCTGGGGACTCCGCTCTGGCCTACCAACTCTGGAGTGACACAAAGCAGCTGCCAGAGCAAAGTGCCAGAAAGGGTCAAAACATTTTATTCTCTTAATTTTTTTTCTTTTTTAATAAAGTTAAACAGTAAAACAAAAATTCACAAGCTGCCTCCCTGTCCACCCCCCGCCTCCCTCCCCTCCCCGCAGTCTCCGGTGCTGGCTCCCTTTCCTTTCCCCCCACTCACACAGACACAGGGTATCCAACTAAGAAAACGAAACTGCTCTAAGGATGGGGAGACGAGATGAAGGGAGGAGGTGAACTGTGCCCACGTTCAAGGTTACACTGAGCAAGTCTGCACTTTCTGGGTTCTGGATGGTTTCCTTTCATTAGCCAAATTGAAAAAAGAAATTCCCTGGACCAGATGCTGTAAGGCAAAAGAAGGGCTTGTTAGTTGGCTCTCGGTGGGAAGATCACTCTGCCGATCACAGGAAAGTCTTCAAGGGCTGCTTCGAACTCAAACAGAAAAACCACCCAGAGCATCAACAGCCTAGGCCCTGGGGCCTCAGGGGAGCATGTGAGCAGCTGTGTGTGTAGCTTCTTAGCCTCACTCTTGCGGAGAAGCCCCAGCACGAGACAGCTTAGAGACACCTCCCCGGCCCTGCAGAGGTGTGGACTAACGGTCCCAAGGCATGGTGCACCCAGGAGCCTCCCTGCAGCACCTGAGTGGATCTGTATCCTGCCAGCCGGGCCTTCTGCCGCCTCCACTCCTGGGCCCCTCTGACAAAGAGCTACCTAAGTGGGGAGTCGCATTATGAGCCTGTGATCTGGGAACTCCCGAGAGCAGGAGGCTCACTCACCTTCAAAGCTGAAGCCCCCAGGACCGCCAAAGAATGCCTTGAAGATATTGTTTGCGTCAAAATCTGTGCAGCAGAACAAGAAACAGGACCGGGACAAAAAGTGGAAAAAGTTAGACATGTCTGAAGAGGAACTTATGACAACGCTGAGAACGGGTCCCCAAAGCTTTCCCAGCTGCATCCCTTACCACCTTCCCAAAACCTCACGGACTCCCCATGCCAATCGCTGTTCATCCCACTCGTAGGACATGCTCCTCCTTCCCAGCCAGGCCCGAAGGAAAGCTGTCTCTGCCTCAGCCCACTTTGCCGGACCTTCTTCTCAACAACTGGGAAGCCACTTGCACTTACAAGACTCGCCCACGCCGTCTCCCTATAATGCTGGGGCTGCTACTGAGAGGGCGAAAATCTAGCACTTCAACGCTAGCAACACTAAATCTAGGAATAAGATCTAAGGTTTACTGTATTAATTTGATTCCGTGCTCTGTCTAGACTGTAGGTGGGGGGGAAAAAAAGTCATGGTTTATTAAGCACCTACTAGGTGCCAATCATTGTGCTGGGTACTCTGCACACCTTACATCACCCCCAATTTATACTCAACACCACCTAAGTAAGGAGCTCAAGTAACCTGCTCAAGATCAAGTGATGGCAGCAGAACCGAACAATCCAGCTTCTGCCTGACTCCAGTGCTGCGGCCTTATCATCAGACCACAGGTCTGCTGCCCGATGCCCACCTGACTTGCTAAGCTCCACAGAGGATTTGTCTCCGCCAGCTGATCCAACAGGCACACTGTGTCCAAAAGCAAATTCTTCCTTGCCTGTGTACCTGCTCATCTTGGGTCCCCTAGTTTAGTGACTGGCTCTGAGTCAGCCATCCAAAGCCACTCAGCTTCGTCCTTCCCTTCTTCCAACACATCAGCAACCACCTCCTGCTACATCTCCCACCGTGCCCTCTGATCCTTTCCTACCCATCATGCCTTCCGCCATCTCTCACCCCCACTTCACTGCACCAAACCACATCCTCATTGCCATCGCACATATACTTCTGGAGCTCAACTCTGGTTGGGAGCTCCTCTACTTAGAACCCTCCAATAGCTTTTGACTGCTCGTTGCTCCTCCCAACAGCTGGGCAGAGCAACGTTTACTATTAGTAAACCTAAGTTTTTAAAGCGTGCGCACACACACACACAAACCCCGAACCAGAGATAAGGATTATCTAGGTAACATCATCAATTCTATTTTAAATTCCAAGATTTTCTTAATGGAGGAGAGAGGGCTGGTATTAGAGACAATGGTCTGAGAAGTGTGCAGAGTTCTTGGCCTTTCTCATCTCCAACCGAGCTCATGGCGAGCAGCGACACTGACAGCTACGCTTTAAGTCTTTCGGGGAAACTGAACTTCGTGAAGCCTGCGGGGAATGGGTGACACACGTAAATATCAGTCAGCATACACTCTGCAGGCGGAGAAAACTTCCAGCCAATAGGAAAAAGCCCGTATTCTCTACTCCGGCCGCCAAGGCCTTCTGAGGGGGGACCCAGCTACTTTGGGGCTTCATGTCTCACCCTCCCCTGCCTCAAGCACCCTCTATCCTCCCCCACTCAGCCCCTCGCAGCTCCCCGAAGGTATTATTTCTGCATTTCCAAGCCTTCCCTTGCTATTGCTCACTGTCTAAGTACCCACTCTGCATCCTGAGCACCTGCGACCCTGACTGTCCTTGTTGGGACTCCACATCCAAGGGTCAGGGGTCAGATGTGGCCTGTGGGTCAGTTTGCAAAGCCCAAGACTGGGTTCTCAGAGCTCAGGGAACCTGTTTGATTTATCTGTTATTTCCAGTGCCCATCACAGTGCCTCACACATTACAGGTATTTATCCAGGGTGGGCCTTACACATCACTATGCTTCACTGGCTGTTACGCAGACTCCCCTTTGGAGTGTCTTCAGAAAAATTCTAACAATCCACAGCTGTCAGGTTCATCCCAAGCTGCCCCAACCAACTCACCACCCATATTCATGCCCTCCTCATCCAGGTCCTGTCCGCTGTCGTAGCGAGTCTTTTTCTTGGGATCAGAGAGGATGGTAAAAGCTTCTCCAACTTCCTTGAACTTTTTCTCCTCCTCCTTCTGAACTTCGGCACTGGCTCCACTGTGCCGATCTGAAGGGAGAAGTAGGGGAAAAACTCAGAATCACAAGAAAACAAAGTTTAAGACAGAGACCACTTTATGTCTGATTTTAGAATCTGGTACTTCCAAAGTTTGGAGGGTAAGGAACTTAGCAACAGCTCATTCCCAGCTAAAGAGCCAGAAACTTTCATTCTGGCCCAGTTTGGCATGGCCGGCCTGGTTCATTCTTCCCAAGTCCCCTCCCTGTACCCACTCTACCTGGATGATGCATCAAGGCCCGTTTCCGGTAAGCTTTCTTGATCTCGTCCTCAGAGGCATTCTTGTCCACTCCCAGAATTTTGTAGTAATCTTTCCTCTTACTCTTCTTCAGTTCCAGCTGTGCATTTTTTAGGAGCTGTTTGTGTTCTAGAAGGAGACAGCTAAAGTCAATGGACAAATCTGACTCTGGTTTCCTTTACTGGGTCCTAACCCAGATAGATGCCTTACAGTCAGAAGCCTTGTTAACCATACCAGGCGCGTTTATGGTGTTTTCTTCTTCTTCTTCTTCTTCTTTTTTTTTTTTAAGATTTTATTTATTTATTTGAGAGAGAATGAGAGAGAGAGCACATGAGAGGGGGGAGGGTCAGAGGGAGAAGCAGACTCCCCGCCGAGCAGGGAGCCTGATGCAGGACTCGATCCAGGGACTCCAGGAATCATGACCTGAGCCGAAGGCAGTCGCTTAACCAACTGAGCCACCCAGGCACCCTATGGTGTTTTCTTCTGAAGATTAAAAAAAAATCTACTCATACTTTGGTTCCTCACATCAGCCTAATTACACAGAAAAGGAAGTGAAAGTGACAGGATTTAGGGGCAGAAAAGAAGTGCCTTATCCTGCACTTGGCATCTCTGTTCACTTCTTCCTGGCTGGCAAATAGGCTCCAGGTATATCCCTGATCCCTGAATCAAACAATCCCATGTCCAGTTTTAAGGGCCTAAGAGTAAGACCTCACAGTTCCCTGAGAAACATGTTCTCAGACCCCTTTACCTTTTGTTTTCTCCGTCTGATATACTTTTTCATAGTCCCGCACTGCTTCTTCATACTGTTCTGTGTCCATGTAACTGAGAAGGAAATACAGGGTGGTACAGCAACATAAGTAGAAATGGCCTCCGGTATCACTGCTGCAGAAGGGGCACAGCTCAAGCAAGAGACACACACTTTTGGTCGAAATGCTTCATGAAACAGGAGTCCTTAAGCTAGCCGTGAAAAATTAAAACTACCAGTTCCTCAAGTAAAAAGAGAGAGATCTCATGCCACTTGCACCCAACCAGCAAAGTGAGACTCTGCTCTGAGCAGAAAGCAACCAACGGGAGAAGGTTCCTTCTGATGTCACAGAGCCCCCGAGAGGCATCTGGATTGCCTTAGGAAAGGCAATGTGAGCGCACCTACTTGAACGCTTACTTGGGATTGAAATGCAAAAGAAAAATTATCAAGTGAGAGCCATGGATATGGAAAAGCTTGGAAACCTGTAGTGCCATAAACATGCAGGGCCAGCTCCAATCCAGAGTAGAAGTGGGATTAGTGAGCCACTAGAAGGATCAAGTTCAAGGTGGTGGCTGCTGGCAAATGCTTCCAGTAAGACTAATCAATCTGAGAGATGTGGGTAAGCGAGAGAAAAGGAGACTCTAAACACAGACTTGCTTCTGTTTCAGTAATGCAGGAGAAAAGGGCAGGGGGCTGGCCCAGATGGGGAGAAACAAGCTTGCCAGGCTGAGTGCCGGACCTTTTAAGACCTTCTCTTCCACAGAAGCAAAGTGGTAATTTCCATGTCCTGATAAGATCACTGGCGCCAAGATGGCCTACCACGTAAACGGACTGTGGTAGAAGCTCCAGAGACAGACCGCCTCAGCGGGGTGCACCACAGCCAGCCACTGCACAACAGAGACCAAATTTACTACCCTGCCCCCACACCAACCCGTGTCTGCAAACATCAGAGCTCTGCCGGGCCGAGAGGCCACAGCTACTGATGTGGCTGGCAAGACGGAAGCCCAACTTCTGAAGCATCTTTGATTTTCCAGCAACATCTTAATTTACAACTTTAATAAAAAAATGGTGAGAAAAGCCAGTACCCTGCACACACAGGGCACAAATGCTACCAGGAGCTCAGAGAACCCATTTACAGGATGAAGAACAATAATAAGGGGACAGCCCAGGTGCAGAATGATGGGACAGATAAGCAACCTTAATGAACTTTCCATGCCCTTTTGGAACGTATTAAACAAACTTATTATAGTGATTTGCATTTTTACTTAACGTGTTTTTAAAATTCAGGGATATCTTCACATTTAAATTTTTTTCTGTGTTGTACACCTGAAACAATATAACACTGTACGCCAACTATATGTCTATTAAGAAGGTATTTTTTTAAAGTTGAAGAAAAAGTAGAGTAGTAGAGCCTCAGGGAAAATGGGAAACTCCAGCCCATGACAGGAGATGTAGCAAAGATCTGGCCGTCTCCCCAACTTCAAGGGTAAGTTGAGACCGATTGGGGCAGCAAAGCCCCTCGTTAGGCTTTGGCCTGAACTACTCTCCACTACTTCATGTCAATCCCGGCTACCTGAGGGGATCATTGGCCAAATTTTGGCCAACTGTACCCAAAAGTGCATGCTGTCCCCTGTGGTGGGATCTCAAAGGCAGAGCCACTCAGAGGACAGTTCTGTTTCTACCACAAAAATAAGGAGTTGTCTGATTAAAGCCATTTGATTTTTCCTTATTGAATACTTACAAAGATTTAATTATCCCCCTAACAAGCCAAGAATTTTCTCTTCTCTCCCCATTCCTGTTCAAACACTGCAGAGTGTCCACTGAGTTGACATGTCATGTACCTAGCCACCTCGGCTCCACTAGACACTTAGGGGATTCTCTTTGCTGGCTATTACAGATAACACCACAGTAAACTTGCATATAGCATTCTGTATCTGTTAAAATGAGTCATTAGCTGGGTCAGAGGATATGTGTTGTCTTCCAAAGCTTCCATGTTTGCCAGTGGTTTGCAAACAAGAGATGATTGACACCTGGTCTCACAGAGTCTATAATACAATTCTGTGCATGTTTCTGTTTGACAGACTTACTCATCCACTTAGAAATCCACTTAAAAAAAACACACAGTAGCAATTTTCCTATTTTTAAAAATGCGGATAATTTGGGGAAAACTAAACGGGAGGCAGGCCACGCCCCGCACCACTGATGACACTGAGGAGCTTAAAGAATGACGGGCTCCTCAGACGTCAGTAACATCACCAGTCCTCTGGGTCCGACATTTCGTGACAAGAAATGGCATGAATGTTAGAGGATTAGTACACAACAAACAGGTGTTCCTTTGGAACTTTAAAGGTAGGATGTGTTTTTCTGTCGGGGAAATAATCTGAAATACGAAGAGATGGATTTGTGGGAGTCTCTTAGCCCTTGCTGCGGTTCCTGCCTGCAGCACAGAGTCTGCATGGACAAGCAAGCCGGGGAGTGCCCGGACTCTGACGGCAAGTCTGGGCACTAGATCTAGGTAGGCATCTCCTGGCTCATAAATCACAGAGTCCCATGGAGTATTTCAAAAGGGGCTTCCTTATACTGCTGGGAGGCTGAGCCAGATTAAATCCCTTCCAACCGAGACTGTCTTCCCTAACCCAGAACAAACAGGACTCAACCGTCTCCAAGAGATACTTTATTTCTTCCTCTTCCAAGCACCATACATTCATTCCACAAAACATTTATTGAGTGAGCACCTACTGTGTGCCAAGCACTGTGCCAAGTTAGAGCAAAAGTGTACAACACAAAATACAATCTCCAAAGGAAATGGATTTAAACTTTAACAAAAGGAATTTGGGTCAGGCATCAGAGGAAACTTACTGACCGTGAGGGGCGTAAGACACAGGCATGGGAGACTGAGGGAGCTTGTGCAATCTCCTCCGCTGGAGGTCTATAAAGATAGTCTAGGGCTGGAACAATCCCACCTAGAGGCAGGGGGAAGGACCAAATGACCTCACAACATCCCTGGGTCTGCTTCAGCATCCACAATGCAATTCCCCTGGCAGGCCAGCAGCAACCCTCGCTTCCCCTCGCCCGCCGGAGGCACTCACCACTGAGCTCTTCTCAAGTAGGCTTTTATATAAGTGGCATCGAGCTTCACTGCACTCGTGCAGTCTTCTATTGCATCATCTAGTTTCCTAAGCTTCAGGAGAGAGAGAGCAGTCATACTTCACATCTCTGCAGACCGAGGGAACCCAGAGGCTGTGAGCATGGCTTCAAAATTCTAAGAGGATCAGTCATGCTATGCTGGCCCCCCGAACTGTCACACTCACTCTCGGTCACTGAGAAAGCCAGTGTCTCAGAGAGCTAAGGACACCAGATTTGAAACTGGTTTCTCTTCTACGGGATGGAAGCCAGGCACACTTACGTGCAGGGATAAACCACCTCTGCTGTTCCCGGGGTAGTGCCCAAACAGGATATGGGAATAGGAAGGGTGGTTCCTGCCCTCCATTCTCCCAAAGGCCAATGAGAGGGTTAAGAACTGCTCTGATTTCTGATCACTGGAACACTGTAAGAGCAAGGACTCTGCTGCTGTTTCTTACGGTACACGCAGGACTACAGTGGGCCCGCAGGCCGTTTCCAGCCAAGCGCGGTGACCATCACTTATGCTGGACAAAAAAACTAAGCCTGCCTCATACTCTACTTTCCTCCAAATCACTCCTAAGAAAGAAAGAATCACTTGCTTAGGCCAAAAGCAGCAATAATATTTGCTTAAAAAATTATCCCAGAGCCTCTAGGTATTCTTTTAGTGGAGGAAAGGGAACGTGAGGAAGAACAGGTAGGAACAGCCTTCCAAACTGTCCCTCAAGTGCCCTTCAATTCCACAGAAAAGGTAAAAGCCTGCCTCTCAGAAGGAAGTTCCTAACAAGCTGAGCCTTCCACCAAAATCACCTTTTCTCCTTTCATCTGGCCTGCCCTCATTAGGCAGAATCCCCAAGACCTCTTTGATGTCCCTTAAACATATCTCCACAGGCCCCGAGACCCAGACCGAGTGCTTACCTTGGAATTAACCGTGCCCCGATTACAGTAGAGTTTAGCATTTGTTTTTATATTGTTAGGATCTATCCCCAGGGCTTCTGTGTACAGTTCATAGGCTAGCTTGTAATTTCCTTCTTTAAATGCTTTATTCCCATCTTCTTTCTTTGCTTTCAGTGCTTTGGCATTCTACAGGAAAAAGGAAGGGGAGGTTAGTTAACATCCAGGAAACCTCAGACCACTGTACAGAGAGGCCCAAGTCTATTTTCAATTTCTCAGATCCCAGGTGTTTAGCATCACACTGCCCCTGACCACCACCACCCACCCTCTCCCCTGCCCCCGCCACCTGGGCTATTTGTTGCTCACTGATGCTTCCTACAGAGTGGACAGGGGAACCAAGATTTACAACAGAATACCAATGAGACTTGTTTACCCAGGGTTTACCTCCACTCCCTAGGATAAGCATTACTATTTTTTCTTCACTGAAGGAAGAAAAAAAGAAAAAAACACTTAGGTATTAGAAAGATCTGACCCTGTATGATCACATTTACCTTTAGACAAATAAAAATACTTCTGAAATAATTTCTAATGAAAGGACCAAGCATCCTGGCAAGGTGGGAAAAGGAGCTATCACATTTCATGTGAACCTTGAACCTTCCACTCTTGACTCTCTTAAAGGCTCAAAAAGGTAGCTTTTGTTCCTCCTCAGATCTGGGGCCTAGAACTTACTCTGCAAGCAATGCAGGCCTTCTCATGGTCAGGAGCCATCCTGAGAGCCTGTACAAAAAACTGAACCGCCTTCTCAATACAATCTTCATAATAAAGGCAAAGACCTCGTACATACAGAGCATCCGCATTGGTAGAATCCATTCGTAAAATGTCACTGCAATAGCCGGAAAGGGGCACATTCAGCCGTGGTTTGGATCTCCCCACCATTACTATCATTTGTGATTACTATCACCAGTTTTTCTCTTGACCGTGTGTCTAGTATAGAAAGTATCCAAAGGTAGATAGATCCCAATGAGCTCTTCCCATACCTTCCCCAAATAAACCACCTGTATTTACCTTTAATACACTTCATGTGTCTCAGTCTTTATTTGAACAGAGATTGACAAACTACAGCCCACAGGGCCAAATCCTGCCTGTCACTGTTTATAGAAATTAAATTGTACTGAAATCTAGCCACATCATCCGCTTATCTATTATCGATGGCTGCTTCTGCACTACAGTGCCAGAAGTGAATAATTACGACAGAGATTCTATGACCTACAAAGCCTAAAATATTTACTACCTGGCCCTTTACAGGGCTCACAAACCTGTGGTGTAGGAAGAAAATGACATTAAAATAAAAAACAAAAAAACAAAAACAAAAAAACCACCTCACACATCTGTTCTTCGACATACAGCTGAAGTACCTACCATACTTCTATATATCTGGTAGGTTTTCAAATCCGGTCTAATTTTGGCTTTAAGTCCCAGGAAGGTCTGATCAGCTCTACCTGGTCTACCTACAGGACATATGGGAGCGCCTGCTAGAGACAGCTGCCAGGCGGCACCTGTCCAGTGGTGGGACATTTCAGTGCAGAACTGGCCTGACTTCATACCTGGCCACAGACTGTGCTTCCGGGTAACGACCTAGCATTGCTAAACATTCTGCTTTGAGGATTTTGAAGCGATGGCAGGCAGGGGCAAATTCTAGGGCACGGTCCATGCAGAAAACCACCTATGGGGAGAAGAAAGCAAATAAGGCTCTTCATTCTGGACTCTAGAAATATCTTCATTTATAAATGTCTGGCCACAGGCAACAGATTAAAAGGAAAGTAATATCAGAGCTTAGGAACATACCTGGTTCATTTGATTAAACCACTGAATCAAGGAGAGCAATTGATCCAGATGATGATGACATGACAACAGCAAACATTTAAGTACTTTATATACTGACCCATTTAATGCTCATAATTTTATAAAATAATTTTATGAAGTACCTTATTTTATTAATGAGAAGCTAAACTAAAGCACAGAGATTAAGGAATGTGTTCAAGGTCACCAAAGCTAGTAAGTGACAGAAATGGGATTCAGTCTCAGACACTACAGCTCCAGAGCCTGTTACTTTAATCACCATGCTAAGCTGCCTTCACAGTGACTGGGATCAAAATTCACATCCTTCTACTGCAGAAATACAGTTATTTGCTACTCTGTATAACTCACCATGCTTAGCCTATTACGTAAGACAAGGATACCGAAAATAACCTGACACAGAATCGTCGCTCCCTGTATCATTAAAATTGCTTACAGTTCCCTCCTTCCTGTGCCATGAGCCTCACATCTCACTAAGTACCCTAGTGGCCACCCTTCCACTTCTATTTTATTTTTATTTATTTTTTAAAAGATTTATTTATTATTTATTTTGGGGAGTGCAAGCAGGGAGAGGAACAGAGGCAGAAAGAATCCTCAAACAGACTCCCCGCTGAGCATGGAGCCCGACACTGGGCTCAATCCCAGGACACTGAGATCATGACCTGAGCCGAAATCAAGTGTTGGCTGCCTGACTGAGCCAACCAGGCGCCCCTCCGCTTCTATTTTAGTAGCAATATATCAGTAAAATGGTTGGTTTAAATGGTCCTAAATAGACTATATCAGATTACTATACTTAACATGTTAATATATAAACCAAAAGGCAAGTTTCTCTCTCTCTCTCTCACACACACATATACACACACGCTGAGATTGTCTTTCAGTTTGATAAAGCCTCTCCATATATTCCTATTTTCTCTTTTCAGAAGTTTGTTCTCTGAGGCCTTCATTTTTGGTTTAGCTGCTATTCCTGGGAGATCCTTGCTGAATCATATCCTTGTCAAGGATAAATGACCCAAAGGAGCAATGTGGAATTAAGAGACACCCATTCGGTCTAAGAATCTGGCCATGGGGATCAGGAAGAAATGAAGTCTGAAAACTCAAAAGCAATAATAGGTCAAATTTCAGCAAAAGGCAACTGGTTGGACATTCATGTAACGGAATACCGTGTGGCTCTAAAACAGAATGAAGCAACTTTCCATGTATTAGTACAGAAAGACTTCCAAGGTCCACTAAGTGAAAAAAAGCAAGGCACAGAATAGTGAAAAGCATACGACCTTTCATGTAAAAAAAAGAAAATCAGGACTCTATATTTCTATTTGCTTATATACGTACAACCAGACTGGAAGGGAACAGAAGAAACACGACTAGAGATTACTTCAGGGGGTGAGAACTAGGTAGACAGAAGTTTGGGGGAATACCTATCACTGAGTATCTGTTTATATTTTTAGCTTCCCCCCCCCCCACCAACCAATACTTCTAACTTTTGAACAATGAATAGCACCTATTCAAAAATTTAAATTTGAAAATATGCAGAAGTAGGGAAACACCAAGAGCTGCTCCACTGGAAGACTGCAGTGTTCACAGAGCAGTGGTGGGAAGGACTCTCTTTCAGGGCACAGGTTACTATCCTAGAAGTTCTAAGAATTCTATGAAAATTCAGGTATCATGTAAGATAGAGTCATGGTGCTAATTTTTCCCCCTTAAATAGAAAGAGAATGGCGGGGGGGGGGGGGAGCAGTCAGATGTAAGCAGCCACACCCTGTTGCCTTCGCAACGTTCTGTATGGAGATGGTTCTGCTCATCGGGTCAGTGGCGTGTCAGCTGAAGGCTTAGTGCTTCACTTCCCACCCCCCACTCCCCATGACTAGGGACAGCTGCAGGCAAAGAAGATCTTTGTTTCTTCCAAGTTCATCTGTTTCCCCTGCCAGGATCATAATTCTTCATTTGTGACATCACCATGAGCTACAGTGGGGGGGGCTGGGATGTCACAAACAGAGGATTCTGTCACAAACTGGGGATTCTGGCTCCAGAGTGGGCAAGAGAGAAAAGAAACTCAAAAGATTGCCTTTTGAGACAAAGCTTTTGCCTATGTAAACCTCAGAAAACATGACAGAAGGAAAACACACACACACACACACACACACACACACACACACACCCCCCCCAAAAAACTTATGAATCACAGTACAAAGACACTATGGTTATTAAAACCAATAGACAGAAGAGGGATGCTAATAAGTTAATGCTGAGACTCTGCATAAGCTAATCAGAAATATTTATTACCAAATAAAAGACCTGCACAGTTTGCGACTTAAGAATAATTAAGAATAATTCTTAGTTGTACCCTTTTATCAAACGTTTACTGAGTACATTCTATAGAAAGCACTGAGCAAATTCCCACATATGAAGTAACAACTCTATTCCTTGGATGATACAAACCTCTTTTAAGTGATCCTGAAAATTGACCCTAATCCGTGGTTTTTACCTTTTTAGGAGGCTAATCACCTCCCTTTTGAAACTCTAATGAAAGCTACTTCCAAATATCATCTAAACCAGGGAATTAGGAATTATACAGATGAGACATAACCACTATAAACAAAATCTAGAAAGGTATCTAGAACTTTTACACCTTTCTCATGTTTTCAGATAGGTCAACCCCTCTGTTGCATTTTCATGGACTATCACACAGCTCCATCAAGGAGAGTAGTGTGCTTTCACAGCAAGGCCTAACATCAAAACTGTAGTGATGACAGGTTACATACACTGGCCAAAAACCTAAAAGGAGCCTCTATTTTTTATTTAGACCCGCATCTGGTTCACATAAAGCAGGGTCAAAGCTAGCTCTCATTATTCAAATTAAACCAATATCCAAACCTAATATTTAATTCCAACTAGTATTCCCTCTATTAGCCAGCACACTCGTAGGATACTATCTTGTATCAAAAGCAGGAACAAATTCAAGTAAAGTCACATTGCTTTTTATCATAAAGCCAAATAGAATTAAGAAAGTAAATACCTTGGCAAAAAAATTTTTTAGATGCTGATGATGATGTGGAGTAACAGGAACTCTCATTCATTGCTGGTGGGAATGCAAAAATGGTATGGCCATTTTGGTAGTTTCTTGCAAAACTTAACATACTTTTACCACACAATCCAGGAACTGCACTTCTTGGTATTTACCCAAAAGAGGTGAAAACTTATGTCCACACAAAAACCTGCACACAGATGTTTATAGCAGCTCTATTCATAACTGTCAAAAACATGACTGTCAAAAACTAACAATGTAAGGTATAGTGATTAACATAATAAAATAAAATTAAAAAAAAAAAAGTGACTGTAACATATGTGCCTCTGGGGATGCCCGGGTGGCTCAGTCAGTTAAGCATCTGCCTTCAGCTCAGGTCATGATCCCAGGGTCCTGGGTTCAAATTCCACATCGGGCTCCCTGCTCAGAGGTCTGCTTCTCCCTCTCCCTCTGCCCTTTCCTCCTGCTCATGCTCTCTCTCTCAAATAAATAAATAAAATCTGAAAAAAAAAAAATGTGCCTCCGGTGGGGAATGTTGATAATGGGGGAGGCTATGCGTGTGTCGGGGCAGGGGAATATGAGAACTCTCTGTACCTTCCTCTCAATTTTGCTGTGAACCTATTCTTAAAAAAAATAGTCTTTAAAAAAAAAAGAAAGAAAAGAAAAAGGCAAAGTCAAACTGAAGTGGTAATTTATTATTCTGGATCTTCTGTACCATACTACACACACACACACACACACACACACACACACACACACACACACACACCCCTTCTGTATCATATTACACGTGCGCGCGCGTGGCCTTGTGATAAAGGGTAGATGAGATTTCCCCATAGTTGTACTTTACCTTCCGAAAATCCCGCTTCTCAAAATCCGTTTCTGCTATTTTCTCATATTCTATGACTGCATTAGCATTCTTGAACTACGCCAGAAAATCAGATAGGGAAAGTTTTAATGAAGTTGTAGATTCAACAACCACAAAAATCAAGGCTTTGATGAATTATGAGTTCAAGAAAATCAGAACCACAGACTTCTCACAAATCAAGTTGGTGAAGATGCAGCCAAGACTCCTAAAAGGCAGGCTAAAGCCCTACCTGCAACCTGAGTTTGAACTTCAAGTCAGGAACACCAGAGTCGTGCCTTGATAGACATAAATTAAAGGCACAGCATCATCAGAGGTTGAGCAGAAGCTTCCAGATTCTCACTAAAACGCATCCAGGAGTAAACTGGGTATAAATGGAGATGGAACTAAAACACATTTTAGCTGCTACTGATTTAATCAGGACTTGAATTTACTCAAATTCTTTAACCTCACTCAAATCAGTTCCTTGCAGCATCTGCCGGCTCCTCAGCCATCTCAGAAACCCTCCATTTCACAGATTTCTAAAGCTATAAATCATATTCAAAACTGTCTACATATAAGAAACTGAGGCTCGGACAGACTATGAGACTTGCCTACAGTTACCCAGATGTGGCGATGGCAGAAGTGAGACTAGCTCTCAGTTCTTTTTATTTTTTTTTTGGTAGCTCTCAGTTCTGACTTTCAGGTCACTATACCACAGTGTCTCTTTCCATATGGACAAGATCAGAACCATACCTCCTGTTGTGCCTGAGCATTTTTGTGATCCAGTTCTAGGGCTCTCTGGAAACTACGACATGCTGCCATGGCATTCCCTAGAGATAGGTGGCATTTTCCCTCTCGTAGATGTCCCTAGAAGAAATGCAAAGAGCGAAGAAAAGGAGCATGATTGGCCAAGCAGAGAGCAATCAACAGCAGGAACAAATACCCACACAAAACCCAACATGGGATGAAAGCAGCCAGAGCAGTGGTTCTCACCCAGGGGAGATTCCGCCCTCCATGGGGCGGTTAGCAATGTTGGAGACCTGTGTGGTTGTCACAGCCGGGGAGGTAGGGGTGCTACTTATACCTAGTGGTTAAAGAGATGCTGCTAAACATCATACAATGAACAAGACAGCCCTCCACAACAAAGAATTATCTGGTCCCAAATGTCTACAGTGTCAAGACTGAGAAGCCCTGGGCTAAAGGAAAGCAACTGCAGCAACTGGTCCTCCCCAGATGGTCGCATTACGTACCCGGACGAAACTGTCATCCAACCTCACTGACTGTTGTGCATCTCCAAGAGCTTCCCGGAACTTTCCGAGCATCATCAAAGTAGCTGCTCGATTCCCATAATAGCTAGCATTTTTAGGACACATATCTACAGGAAGGGCAGAAGAAAATAAAATAAAGCTTAGCACGGGTCACTGCTTCAAAAACTCAGGGGCCCTCTCCCCTCAGAACTACATCAAGGCAATCAAACTATAATAGGAATGCTGACATACTCTCTTTAAAAGGCCATGGCCAAATTTTTGACTACCGACAGCAGCAATGGTATGACCTATTAAAAAAATAAAAGTTACTTAAAAATAATTTATAATAGCTTTAAAGTGCACTGATTATTCTTTAAAGGGGAGGGGTCAGCATATTCATCTTCTTAATGAATTGTATTATATATAATAAGAAATGAAAATGAATTTGCATTTGTTGAATTAGGGGTCGAGAGCCTGTAAGCAAGTTAAGTGAGAAATATGCTGACATGGGATTAAAATATGCTGGCAGATGGAGCATGGAAGTTGTTAAGACTTGATAATTAATATCTATAAGAGCCATTTTCTTTTCTTTTTTTTAAGATTTTATTTATTTATTTATTTGACAGAGAGAGACACAGTGAGAACGGGAACACACGCAGGGGGAGTGGGAGAGGGAGAAGCAGGCTTCCGGCAGAGCAGGGAGCCCGAGGCGGGGCTCGATCCCAGGACCCTGAGGATCATGACCTGAGCCGAAGGCAGACGCTTAACAACTGAGCCACCCAGGTGCCCCATACAAGGGCCATTTTCTAACATGGTTAAGTGAACTGGAAATGGCTGAGATGCATTTAGGTGGGTTATCTTTTTGCCATATCTAGAATTTCTGGAATTGCCTTTGTCAAATGAAGAACTACCCATTTATAAGTCATCCCTCATAAGCCAATTAAGTCCGAAAGAGTTCGCATAGTAAGTTATGAACCCACTAAGCCAAAGGCTACTTTTTCAAGAGCCGCTACATATAACAGTACTTATATTGAGCAAATTTATCTTCCAACATAAGCAGTTAAGGTCCTTCTCACCTATGGCTTTTGTATAATAGTTATAAGCTTCATTGTAATCTTTCTTGGCATAGTATGCGTTTCCTTGTTCCTTGAAAGACTCTGCTTCCCTGAAAAGGAAAGAGAAAGAGGAGCATATTATACACAGGGAATAACCTCTGTAATCTCATGGGAGCAATCTTTGGTCTAGAGCCCCGGGTATATTGAGCTGAAAGTTAGTGCAATACTTGAAGGAATTTATAGATTTGTTCGATGCTATTTTTGTCACTTAGATACATTCAAACTAAATCAAGAAAACCTCTCTCATGTGGCCTGCCTTTCCTCGTTATTCCTGCCAATAGTCATATCCCATACAACAAGCAAATTTAGACATCCTCTCACAGAGACTGAAATTTTTTAAGTTTATTTATTTATTAAGTAATCTCTACACGCAACATGGGACTCAAACTCATGACCCCAAGATCAAGAGCTGCATGTTCCTCCAACTGAGCCAGCCAAGTGCCCCTGAATTTTCATGTTTATTTCCTTTCCCCTGTGTCACAACTGCTGCCTCTTCAGCAAACATAAAAAATCAGTTACAGGGGAGCCTGGGTGGCTCAGTCGTTAAGCGTCTGCCTTCGGCTCAGGTCATGATCCCAGGGCCCTGGGATCGAGCCCCGCATCGGGCTCCCTGCTCAGCGGGGAGTCTGCTTCTCCCTCTCCCTCTGCTGTTCCCCCTGCTTGTGCTCTCCCTCTAACAAATAAAATCTTAAAAAAAAAAAAAATCAGTTACAGATCACTCCATTCAGGGGCAACGATTTCTTAATATGAAAGGGGTCACATCCCTAGAGTTCTAATGATTTATTCTCTTGAAAAGTGGCTCATGCATTTGTCACTGAAAGGACAAGCAGAGCAAAAGCAGGTGGCAAAGGAGTTAAACACATAGCATATTGGTGTTTTAAGATGGAGGACGGAGTTGAGTGTCAGCAGAGACCAAGAACTTGGGTAACAGGAACATATGAGGTACAGCCTGCCAGTGCCATGTTCTCAGAAGTACCCACCTACTGATGTACTCTGCCTATCACATCTATGCGGGTACTTATGCTACCATTTCTATAGTATCTTGTATAACCACCAAGTGGATAATATCAGAATTTCTGCCCTACTCCAAGATCCATTTTTGAAGCTGTGCCATTAGACAAATTGTACTTTCCGAAAGGAACAATGTTATGTAAGGAGAATTATATTCCAGATCAAGGAACTAGAATCGAATAAGACATGACCAACAATGTTGTAAAAAACTAGTAACCTCTACCAAAGATACCCCAAATCATTCTAATGACCAACTTGAGTGACAAAGATAATTCTTTACCCAAATGATTCCTGCAACATAACGAAATATCTGAGCACTTTTGTTATAAGAATCTTTGTTTCTTTTTCTGTCCTCTACACAACCAAAAAAGGATCCAGTTCAAGGGAAGTAGGGACAAAAGTACCTAATTCTTAACATAGTGATGGTATGGGAGTTTACAGCTTGAGTCTATGGACATCGGCATTGGGAAGATTTGATTTATTTACTTATGTATTTTAAACTACAAAGTGGCAAAGCCGCCCTCCTTTTATTGAGGCGATCTCCCTTTCCATTCTTCTCCAGCACTGTCCTGGCAAGCCCTACTAACATGAAAAGGCTGCTAGAAGAAAGGAGAAGGAAAATGGGAATGATCTATAAATGCTGACAGATTTGAACTGTGATGGACATAAATCTGTTTGAATAATTTACACCAACTGGTACGATGCTATAAAGAGGCCATCTGCTATTAAAAGTCCTCAAGAAGGATCCCCCAACTGCAAGATTTATAAGACCAACTGCAATCTTTCTACATGATGTACACCATCCTATAAATGTGAATTAAGCAAGGCACTATAAAAACTATGAGGAGCCTATCCTTTAAGAGCAGACATGCCAAGAGATCTGAAGAAAGGGCGTCCCCAACACTGGATGTCAGAAGCTGAGTCAAACGGCTGTGAAGAAATGGAGTGGTAAATTCAAAGGAAACATTGGGCCCACAATGCAACTGTGATCTAGTCTTCTCTTCAGTTGGCTAGTGGCTAAAAATACACAAATCCTTGAGGAAAACCAAAGGTTGTCCAGGCACTTGGACAGACACCATATTAGCAGTAGAAAGCTTGTTAGTCAAAGGTGAAGCAACCTGTAGAGCTACAGAATGGTGCCCTTTCTTTCCTGAAACACTAACTTCCATGGATGCAAGGGACTTCAGCACTGGCTTCTATAAAAACACAAAGGATGATTTCTGTGGAAAGTCAGAAATAATTACTGAAGCCTGGTACTTTCCATACATTATCTTTCTACCAGGTGTTTCATTATTCCCATTTCTCAGAGGAGTAAAATAAGGGATAGAGATTAAAAAGTGGCCCAAGGTCAGGATGTGAAGCCACACCTGTCAGATTCCAAAGCTTATGCACTGTCTACTATGCTAAGCTTTCTCTCCAATGCTCATCTCTATCTATTGCTTAAGACTTTAAAAATTAATCTGTCCTGCAGGAACAAGACATGGGCAATGAATGTGAATTTCTTCAAACTAAGACATAAAATAGCCCCCGAGTATAAAATCCAACTCCAGAACTACAATCTGGATTTAAACAAGCTAATGACATTTCCTAACAATTAGTCACAGAGAGAGCAGGGCTCCTTTCTCTTTAAGATGCAAGACCTAGTGAACTGGACTTTGCCTCCCCCAAGAAATGCATTTCATTTTAGTAAATGGTGAGTAGATTCCATTCTAGAGCAAACAAAGCGAGTAATGTAGAGGCAGCCCACAGCAGAAAGAACAAGAAGAATTGTGTTGTGACAAGTTACCATGTTTTTAACCTCACACTGCACAGCATCAGGCCAGAATTAGCTATTCCCACACAATTGCCTCATGAAAAGGACTTATTTTCATAGAAACATGGTTGATTAACAGCTGCCTAAACAATGGGCACTTAGTGCTTTTAGGCTGAATGCTTATTTTTTGCCTCCAGGTCCAACTCCCAAAGTGGAGTCCCTCCTTCATTTTGAACCTCCCCACCAAATACGCGACAAGCTTTAACCAATGGGCCTGACCCTGTGAGACCAGCCGAGGAAAAAGTGGATCTTTGGAATCCAGCATGGCAGCAGCAAGAACTGAACAAGGCTGCATCAGGAACAATTCCAGGGTCAAATCCATTCAAGTCCTGCCCTGGGAGTCTGAGAAAGGGCTGAAGCTTGTTCAAGTTGCCCTTACAGCAAAGGGACTGAAGGATGAGATGTCAAAGGCGTGGGACTGGAAAAGAAGGAGAAGAGCTGGTTAACACGGGAATTGAGGGCAGTGTGGTGCTGGTATCTGTCACCACTCATCGCCAGGGTCAACAGATTTGATAACCAAGTGAGGTTACAACATGTACCTACCAAAACACATCAGCACTGAGAAAGGAAGGATTGGAATTAATTAGGTCCACCTAGACGAACCAAAAGGAGGAAAGGAGTCCAAAGTGGACTAAATTACACTACAGGTTATTTTCTATGGCCACAAAATAAAATTCAGACTAAACCCTGAAATATAATACCACATCAAAATAGAGACTTGGCCATAACTGACCTGCTGGAGCTATTAATAGCTACACTACATCTCTAGTGCTTTTTCAGATTTGCCAAGGCATTCCGAGGGAAGATCTGGGCCTCCTGAGGTGGTTATGGCGATACTCTCACAAGTCCTTCAACAAGGAAGAGCCAGTGAGGTACCCAAGGCAGCCGCACAGGCTGCCTAACTCTAACAGTCCCAGATTTTTTCCCCACTAGATCCTGTTAACCAACGTTAAGGTTTTTAGATTAAAACTAATTTATCTAGTTTCCCACCCAATCTCTAAGCAGAATAAGCTTCACCTCTGATTCGCCAGGAGATGCTGGGAAAGACTCTACCCTCCACCAAACCAGTCCTTTCACTTTAATAGCCAGCAACAAATTCCTGTGAAAGAGCTACTGAAATATTTTCAAAAATTTCTATCCTCTTTGGAGGTATAGGGGGAGGGCCCACCACAACAGGATGAGTGCTGGAGGGCCTAGACGGCCTTCTCTCTGACAGACACAGGTAAGGAGACTACATTTCACTCTTGGTCCGCTTTGATATTTTAAAATTATTTTTTGGAAATAACTTCATCAATCAGAAAACTGCAGCCTGACACCTGCTATTCTACACTACATGTGTTAAAAATCTGTATATCCTCTGATCATGCAGTTATATTCTCTCTCCCCCAATGTAGCACTCATTCATCACAGATGCTAATTACTCCAATGAAAAGTGCCAAGGGAATCATTTGGTATCACATAGGTCTTAGCAGGGCTCAGCATCATGTGATCAATTCAGACAACTTGGGCTTATGATCACCAGTCAACTCTGCACATTTACAGCTCAGCTAAATTAAACATTCATTAAAACACAGCAATTCACATTGCAACGTGACCCAAATTAGATGCCCTATAAAAATCTCCATTTTCTCTCTAAATACTTCCAAGCTGAATGGTAAAGCAGTATCTTCGCCTTAGGCCAACTAGTCTATCTTTTAGCAATGAAAGAGAGAATTTTACTCATCAGCTTTCATTAATGCAGGATTCACTGGGTGGCAGTTTTTAAAACGCCCTCAATATGACTGAGTTCACTTTGGAAATGCTTCGCATTTCATGTATTTGTGAATTATTAAAATAAGGATGAGATGCTTCAGTATTAGTACAATATCACTTCAAGGTTTAGTTACCTCTGTGCATAAAAACAAAGACTAGCGGGGTGCCTGGGTGGCTCAGTCAGTTAAGCGTCTGCCTTCGGCTCGGGTCATGATTCCAGGGTCCTTGGATCAAGCCCCTGGCATTGTGTTCCCTCTCAGCAGGGAGCCTGCTTCTCCCTCCCTCTGCCTGCTGCTCCCCCTGCTTGTGCTCTCTATCAAATAAATAAATAAAATCTTAAAAAAAAAAAAAGACTAGCACAGTTCACTATTCCATAACATTTGCAACCTAGGAAATGTGGATTAGATTTTTGTATGACAAAAACATACCTGACTGCTCTTACTTATTTCAAGTATTTGGCTAGAATAATCTATTTTTAATAAAGTTCAGCTCTTCTAATAGCCATTAATAATAGTTTAAATCAAAAGAGATGCAGAAGCTTGAATGAGATCTCCTTTTTTTCTCTTTTTTTGCATTTTCTTGATGTATTCGGCTACTCCTGATATGGAAGAAAAATCTAACTGCTAAAAACGTAACTCAGGACAAGATGATTTCTTTTGTTAGAGCAGAAGAGTATTTCAAGGCCTTTGCTTTTGGAGACTATTTTATTGGCAGGAAGACTCTTAGAAAATACCTATTAACAATAATACTTTATACTGCCCGAGTCAAATATCCCTTATGCATTCTTACTATATTTACTACTTCCAAAATGTCACCTTCACTCTGTGATTGTTGCACTCATTTCTTTTATTCAGTCAAGTTTACTAGTTGCCCGTTGATCTAGAAACATCCTCCACCCTTTAGAATTTACGGGATCTTGGCCAGTCTCAGAGTAGAAATTCCTTCTTCCTTCCCACAGTCCGAGACCTCTTGTCCCCAAAGGCATGTCACAGGGCCTGTTTCATGTTGCACTCTCCCTGACCTCCATAACAGAATAAAGTAAAAGGAGCCCGGGAGCCTTTTATTCCATCTTACTAAACGCATACTATTCTTTCTTTTCTAACTAGTCTAGGGATGAAATGACAAATTTTATATAGGTAAGTGGAGCAATTCCACGAATTCAGTGCTTGCTGAAAGCAAGGTGCTCTATGCTGGGTGTGAATAAAGGCTTCGTAACGGTCCAGAGAAAACAGGGTGGGCTCTGCAACTGCTACCAGGTGGTAAAAATGGGCTACCCAGCTTCCTTTACCCAATTTGCTTTAGAATAAACAGCTTCTGCTTTCACTTTGAAGCACAATTAAAATATCCACTCTTCTCCCAAAAAGAGGGGAGGAGATGAAGATGAAGAAAACTCATTAACATACCAGTTCAAATAGTTCTCTTTCTGGACATTCAGGGGGAAGCCTCAACAGAGGCAGAGCCAGGAAGGACCAAGTGGAGTCACAGATACAGTCTACACAAGGCAGCAGCACTCTCTACTGCTTGAGCAGGGAAGGACACCAGGCAACACACTGGAATTGGCAATCTCTTATTCAGTGAGGGGAAAAAGCAACCAACTAATCAATCGACCCAGACGGAAATCCTATTATTGCACACAGAAAGATATACACATGAAATAGCTGACTCAACCACAATAAATTTATGCTAGTTCCTTAAATGAGAGGTGTCACAATCTGTGGCATCTACCTAACTAACCTTTACTCCAGGGGACAGGAGACCCAACCATAAAGCTGCTAGCCAGAGGCTTGTTTTCATAACATACCCCAAAACCCACCATTTTCTACCCCTTGGTTCCCCATTCTGTGAGATCTCCTACTACCCTCATCGGGACTTTAGCACCCAACAAAAATCTAGAACTAGGGAACTATAATTAAGAAAAAGGCTGCTTTCTGAGTTTTTTGGGGAGGTCGGGGGGGAGGTGGGAACCAGAGTGAGAGTCTAAATTGTCAACTGGTATGTGGCTTCTAAAGTTCTCACAAAAAATAATAAAGTTCTCTTGGTTCCTTACTTTAACAGGTAGTTGACTATCTCAGAGCAAACTGACAGAGGAAGAACTCTCAGGACAGAAACTCCCCGAGAATAAGAGAAAATGTTGCCTGCCTCACACACCCTCTCCAAAAGCTTAATAATAGAATCAGAAGAGATGGCTAACACTTTGCTTATCTGACAATCTGGTCTCCGCACAAAAACTTCAAGTCATATGACAACAGAATATTAGGGGTCAGAATTGGACTCTGAAAGTCAAATATTCATATTTTCATTCTCAAAAGTCTCAACCACTCATACCCCTGCCAATGGTGGGATAAAAAAGGAACTGCTATTTTGATTTATACGGGGAAGAAAAAAAATTGTCAATCCAATAAAATGAATAGACATTGGGATAACTTGTATGATGTTCTGCTCTTACTGCTGCTCTTACTGCTGAAATTCAGACAGTTTAAAAGAATACCTGGAACGACCTCTAAGTAACTTCCACATCACTCAGCACTGGAGAAAAGGGACCAAACATTAGTGGAATAAGGGTGAAATGGGCTCTCAGAGGGACTGTGCATCAGACCACAAGGCACCTAGGCAGCCGCTGACCATTGTTCTCCAATCTTCTAAAGTCCTAGAGAAAAAAAGCAAAGGCAAGTGCCCAGTACTCAGCTTTTAAAAACTTTTAAAATACTAGCTTCAATGACTACACTCATCCCTGATTGGCTAGAATGTTCAATGAGCCTGGGTTTTAAGCCAATCAGATTTCTGGTCGTTGGGAATGGACTAAACACTAGAGCAACTGCCATTCAACTTGGCTCAATTTGGTTGGTTTCTGGTTCTGGTTAGTATATGGACCTGAATTAAAGCAGCAAGGACAGAGACACCCTTCCTCTGTACTCTACCTTAACTCCAGTTATGATTTAACAATTTTTTTTAACAGATTTTATTTTTAAGTAATCTCTACACCCAACCTGGGGCTCGAACTCACAACCCCAAGATCAAGAGTTGTATGCTCTATCAACTGAGCCAGCCAGGCTCCCCTGATTTAACAATTTTGCCACTTATTAATATTAGGTTCAATTAACCAGTTAATCAAGTTCAATACTGGTATTCAGGATTCTGTATTCCCAGCTTCATCCTTTCCTTAACCGTGACTTATTTGTCCCACCTCCCATTCCTTCACCTCTGATCCCACACTTAAAAGTATACCAAAATGGGTGGCGCCTGGGTGGCTCAGTCGTTAAGCGTCTGCCTTCGGCTCAGGTCATGATCCCAGAGTCCTGGGATCGAGCCCCGCATCGGGCTCCCTGCTCTGCGGGAAGCCTGCTTTCTCCCTCTCCCACTCCCCCTGCTTGTATTCTCTCTCTCGCTGTGTATCTCTCTCTGTCAAATAAATAAACAAAATCTTTAAAAAAAAAAAAAAAAAAAAAAAGTATACCAAAATGAAAATGAAGGCTGAAAGCAGTGTTTTCATTGATTTGAATTTAAGGTCAAAGATAATATCCCATTCAGCTTGTGGGCTTACTGAAATGTCTAGCTGCCTACCATGGAACTTCAAGAGAAAGTTTAGAGAGACAAATGCCTAAGAATTTAAAACAGAGGAAGAAGAGCTGGGGAAGGCATCCCCACAAGCTCTTCAGTTATGGCCATGAACTCCAAAATGTCCCAGGAAGATGTAGTAAATAAATAAATAGCAACTGCAGCAGACCATGAGATATGGATTCAGGGTTCAGTGCTTCCCACCAACAACATGAATAGAGAAATAAAAAGCAAACTCTACAGAGTTTATGATACCTGGGTACTGAGAAAGGACCTAATGTCCTTGCTTGAGTCCACCATGAAAACAGATACACAGATTATCAGATCAAGGAATCAGATAAGGATGTTCTATTTCCTAAATCTACGGCTTCCATTGGTTCCTTTAGACCCTATTGTCCAGTCACGCTGGATACATGCTGAGAAGAAGTTTTTCCTCTATTGATGAGAAACTTGAAATCCTTCGATTTTACCATAATAAAGACTGCCTACAGACATCTCCCCAGCCCAGGAAATGTGACCAGAGAGCCTTCACTTGAGACAGGTATTCATATATCAGATAAAGCAATCAGCAACTTCCCAGGCAACTGTAAGGCTTGAAATTAAATTAGCTGAATGGTAAAACCTCTGAAATTTAGCTCTCTGGCTCCCCAAGTAGCTTTCTCTGTTCTGGTGGGCAAAGAGAAATTCAGAACCCTGATCTATTTTGGAGTGCCAACTAATACATCTTTTATTTTAGCCTCTCAGCTGCTATGGGGGAAAAAGAACTTTGTCAGAGTGACAGACAAAAAAGAAACTGAAGTCCATTTCTTTTCTCTCTAAAGACACGAAAGCTAATGAAATAAAACATGCAGCCATTTAAAATGCTGCAACCATGAGGCCCCACTCTTGAAAGCTCTTCTCACTTTGCCCCCTGTGGGACTGTAACAATTTAGCAGCAGCAGCATGCCCTTGAGCCAAGAAGCAAGGAAGGAAGGACTCCTTGCTGGACTTCACAAAAACTACCCAAGAGACCCATCAACTCCAGTGTCCCCAAGTGAACTGGTAGTAGGACTGTAACAAGAGACACAAACTTGGCCAAATGACTAAAGGGCATCTGTAAGGGACGTCCCTATCCCTGCCCTCTGCTATGGCTACACAGGATTACAGGATACATGAAAAATGTAAAATTACCTTCCTCCAAAACCTCTACATCATCACTCCATTTTCAGCAATGGAAAACCATACATAAACAAGGCTTTTTCTTACTAACAGAGCCCAGTGTTTACTCTCCTAAGGATGCCTTACATGGCAGAAAGTCAAACTGTGATTTTATTTCACTATATTTTCCTTTTGATTGCTCACATAAATGGTATATACTAAGTATCTATGTTTTATTATAACTAAATATCTATATAAGTATGTATTACATATAAGTCTAGCAAGGATGTATTTTTTTCAGTTACATTTACAGTATTTTTTTTCAGTGGTAGATAAAACCGTGCATTTTACAATCAATGACATCTTAAATTCCATGAAATAAGGCAGTTAACCTAAGTCAACACCCCTCCCTATTCTGCTGTACTGCTACCAAATATGATGTTTTTGTGTGATGTGGTCATGTTACAGCATCACCTATTTTGCATTTCTTAATATACCTTCAGGTTCATTTACTATAATTTTATGAGGCCGTGTTTGTTTGTTTAAAGAAGGACCTGCTTTAGAGAGAGGGCTTTGAAGTAAAACCCCAATTAGGGACAAAGATCTATACTAAGTAGGAGAAGGTTTTTTCAAATTACTACATATAGCCCAAGTTCCTATTTAGAGCACACAACCCCCCCCCCCCCAACTCTTTACAATACCAAGTAAATCCTAGCAATTAATGTAAGCTCTGTCTGTGCCGGGCTGGGGGGAGGGGTGGGAGAGGGGAGTTTCGTTTCCCACTTTGCAGTTCCTTAATGATGCTTAATCCTAACCACCTGAGAACTAGGTATGATGTGAAAACTCAAAACTAAGAAGAGAGACTAGACTCTGGTATCCTGCCTTCTCTGATTATCCCGGGGACTTACTACACACTTTGTCAAGCCTCTCAGTTCTCAACAGATCTTGGGACACAGGCTGCAGTAAATTACCCTGAAGCTTGATTAACTATTCATTCCGCCACAGTGAGTACCTCCTGTATTTCTAATTTGGATAGTAAAAAACTCTCAGAATCCTGGTTTCAGATCTCATGAAGCCAGACTGAAGCCATACAGGGATTAGTACAAAGATATGGAAGATGAGGGAAGGAAACTAAGGGAATTGTAGCCAATTAATCTGCAGTTGATAAGGAACGGAAGCCGGGCTTCCGAAACCTTTTCGATAATTCTCCTTCAGGATTAGGACAAGTATGACTACCCACAACTGCGTTCCAACCCACTTCCAATAACCTGCCTTAGCTGTAGCCAGAATCCAGAGTGTTCTCGAAAACCACTCACTCAGCAGCTCCCTTGGCTAGCCCAGACTGGCAATCTCGAGCCACTGCGGCTGCCCAGCAGTGCCAACAGCGCCCAAGCAGTTGCCTTCCTCTCTGCTGTTTAACTTAAGAACAGTCCTGGGAAGAATGAGGATCTTCCTCCGGAAGGACGGAGGGGCAGGAGTTTGACGTGTAGAGCATGAGACAGGGCCCTCACTCTTCCTTCTTCCCCTCTCATCTCCGACTTCTGGGGTACGGGGAGGGGGCACCAGGTCAATAATGGAGACACACTCGGACCCAGGCTAGTGGTCGCCGGAGTACATTACTGAGGAACGAGGGTGAGAAGAACAAGGGCTCTGGAGACGCAAAGTGCTGATAGCCAACAATGCAGAGAAGTTAACAAGAGAAGGGGGGTCGGGGGCGATGTAAGGAAGTCGTCATCGTCGCCGCGCAGCCTCCCCCACCCCATAACAGACCTCTGAGATCCCCTCAGAGACCCGGCTTCTACAATAAGGGCGACGTTTCTCCTGTCCGGAGAACAAGGCTGTGCCTCCGCTCCCCAGCCAGGCGGAAGCAGGAGGGGAGGGCCGACCTCCGGGAGCGCCCCTTCAGGGGGTCTGTTGGGACTTATCTCAGATGGGGGGGGTCGCGGAGGGCGGGGCATCGCCTCAACAGGGGCTGCACCATGGCAGGGACGGGTTTCCCGGGGTCACGGAGCTGAAGCTCACCCCTTCCACTCCCCCGCTACCCGGTTACCTCTTCGCTTCCTCGTCGTCGTGCAGCTCTGGCTCGGTCGCCGCCATTACCACATCGCACTCCGCGGCAGCCGCCATCTTACCGCCGGGACCAGAGAGGCGGGTGGGAGGCAGGCGGTGAAGAGCACTTCCGGCTGGAGCATCGAGCAGCTCAGCGGCGCTGCGCCCAGAGAGGCTCCCTCGGGCCCGTCTACCAGCGAGAGGCTCCGCTTGGGGCCAGAGCGGCCTCCCGCCCCCGGAGGTCCACGGTGGTCTCCGCGCCGGGGCGGGGGCCCAGGGACGGTTCCTGTGCGTAGGGGGCGCCACTTTATCCGTGGGTCGGAAGTGGGGGGTACAAGAGGGTGACTCCTCTCTAGGCCTGAGTTCTCCTCAGTATTGTGAGAGCTTCGTTGCCATAGCAACTTCCAATCCTAGAGAGTCTCCGGTAAGGTTCAGGAGAGTCTGAATTGGGTTGAGGACTCGATGACCCAGGACTCCAGAGGGAAAGATCCCCCACTACTACCTTCTCGACCTTGGAGTGTGTCCACAGCTTCCTCCCGGGAAAGGCAAGAAGACACACTTTGAGCCCAGTTCCTCCAGCTTTCATCGGCCCTTGGAAGCCCTGCCCAACCAAGCTAGGGGAACGCAGGGCGTCTTCACCCCGCGCCTTTCATCCCCTCTGGATCTCCAAGCAACAACTGGTTCATCACCCTAATGACGCTGACCCTTTTATGAGGCTGCTTTCATGTCAGCTGCCTGGGAGTGCCATCTCAGCATTAAGCCTAGGGAGGGTGGCACGGCGCCCCAGACCCTGCCCTGGAGTTTATAAGGCAGCTCGCAGGGTGAGGTCCCTGCTCCATAGTGTCCCCAGTACTCTCACCCTTTATAGAAACACCCTGCTCAGCACGCTTGTCTTGCCGAATGCAGTCTGGACAGGGCAAGGACACAGCCTAATCATCTTTGTAGTACCTCCCTCACCCAAACCAATAGTATTTGTGGGTATGAATTAAACTGGAGTTTTCTGAGGTTAAATTGGGGGAGTTTGAGGTTAAAATTTTAGAGTTAAGAGGAACTAAAATAAGGGGGCAAGTGAATTTAAAAAGGATGGACTCCTTTCCTCCATTTCTCCCTAGTATGTGCTATTCCCAGTAGGCTTCTTGCAAGGTCCTGCCTATCACAGTGCTAAGAGAGCAGAAACCACACCCACCACTGGGTAGGGAAGGATGGGAGAGGCTCAGTGGGTGGGAAGAGAGAAGTCATTCATCCAGCCAATCATTCACTAGCCTCTCCAAAGTGCCTACTTTGTGCTAGGTTGGGAGGGCACAGACTCAGAGACCACTTACCCTGTCTGCCAATGGTTCACAGTCTACCATCTACTGCAGGTAGCCAACCTTTCTTTAGTCTTTAGACCATCATCTCACTGTGTTCTTTGCATCTAAGCCATCTCATTTCCTCTCATAGCTTTTTTTTTTTTTTAAAGATTTTATTTATTTATTTGACAGAGAGAGACACAGTGAGAGAGGGAACGCAAGCAGGGGGAGTGGGAGAGGGAGAAGCAGGCTCCCACTGAGCAGGGAGCCCGACGCGGGGCTCGATCCCAGGCCCCTGAGATCATGACCTGAGCCGAAGGCAGACGCTTAACGACTGAGCCACCCAGGCGCCCCTACTCTCATAGCTTTA
This sequence comes from Halichoerus grypus, assembly GCF_964656455.1. Classification (NCBI taxonomy): domain Eukaryota; kingdom Metazoa; phylum Chordata; class Mammalia; order Carnivora; family Phocidae; genus Halichoerus; species Halichoerus grypus. The sequence continues at coordinate 189,360,503 of NC_135713.1, forward strand.
ATTTTAGCTGTAGATGACGCTGAATTCTGTTGATATCTCCAATCTAGAATTCTCAGTTGTGAGTTCTAGATGTCTATATCCAACTATCTACTGGATCTCTTGGGTGTTTCACAAAACCTGGAGACATAACATATTTAAGATGAACTTGTCATTCTCTCCCCACTTTTCAACAAAAGAAAAAACAAATGCAGTACTTGATTCTTTTCCTGAATTCCTTATCTTGTCAAATCGATTCACCATGCAACTGATCACCAAATTAGAAAGATAGGAGACATCATAAACTCCCTCTTTCTTACTCCTGACTCCCAACTTATCACCAAGTCTTGTTGATTCTCCTACCAAATGTCTTCTAAATCTATCTCTCTCTGTTCCACCCCAATTCAGGCTCTCATCATTTTTATTTTAAAACTTGGAATACTACCATTGTCTCCTAACTGGCCCCCAGTCTCATCTCGCTCCATTCTTTAATCTTCTACCAATGACTTTCTACACTTGATCTTAGCCAAAAGGCCGAGAAGCAATTGCCAATGACTTTCTTAAAAGCAAAAACTGATCACGTCACTTCATTGGCATAAAATCTATCAATGGCTTTCCACTGCTGTTAGGATACAGTTTGAACTCTTTGACCTACCACACAAAGTCTTTGATTATTTGCCTCCTTTTGACCATCAATATCGACCCCAAATACTTGTAGTTCCAGAAAAATGCCATGACTTTTGCCAGTTTCCTCCACCCGTTCCTTCCACACCCTTCAAATCTCAAAACAGACATAACCTCCTCCAGGAAGTTTTCCATGATGCCCACTGTCCCTGAAGTTAAATACCGTTTGCTGTGCTCCCATAGCACCTCCGTAATAGTTCTCACCGTGCTATACTGTAATTGTTGGTTTAGATGTCTAGCTCCTCCGGACGGTAACGTTCTAATTCGTCCATTTTTTTCTCAGCGTGTGGTTTTGTACCTGGCACAGAGTAGGTGCTCAGAAGACATCTGACGAATAAACGATTGAATAAAAGAAGTGTTACTGCTCTATGGTAGTCTTTAGAGAAAGAAGATTTGGGCATCAGAAACACCAGCACCCCGCGTCCCCGGCGCCTAAAACGGTGCGCTCGGGCGCACAGCCGGCCCAGGTCCCGTCATTCTCCCCGCCGGCCACTGGGGGCGCTGTGAGTCCGGCTCCCGCTGCCCGCCGCCGGAATTGGTCATGCCGGACGGAAGCTGGGGGGGCGGGGCCGGACGGAGCCTGGAAGGACCCGGGAGGAAAAGCAGAGTCCTTGTGGCTGTGCTGCCCCTCCCCTGGTCCCGGCGCGCCTAGAGGGGCCCGGCCGGGGTGCTGCGAGGGCTCCGGGAGGTACGGAGCTGGGAGGCCACCGCGTCCGGGCCGCCTTAGGTGGCGGGTCTCTGCCTCCGATTCCCTCGGTGGGAATAGGTGGCGGAAGCCCTCTGGCAGTCTCTCTTAGGGGTGTCCCTTAGTTGCGGGGCCCGCAGGCGGGAGGAGGGGTCTGTATCAGGAGTTTACTCGAGAGGTCTCTGTTTGGGACACCTTTTGGGAGTACATCTGTATCTGCTGTCTGGGGCAGTCTTGGTGTGGGGTTCCTTCTGGGAAGCCTATGTTTGGGATGCCTTCGACGAGATCTCTGTCGGGGACCTCTTCGGCGAAGGGGTTTCTGTGTCAGCCTCTTCATCCTGCTTTGTCAGTTGAAGGGCAGCACAGATTTTCTCCTTTCCAAAGCCTTTTCCCCTTAGATTCTTTCACTCTTTTCTTTCTTGTCTGATGTTCTTCATCTTAGCCATGGACTTGACTGGGAATTAGAGGGAATTAATTGTTGTCCAGGTAAATCATACAGGAAAGCAAAATACCCTCCTTATTTGCTCACTCTCCCCACGAAGAGCGGCTTAAGACAGATCCATACAAAACGGGATCCCTGCTTACTTCTCCATGGAGTCATGGTTCAAGACCGGAAGCTGAGCCAGCGCTCCCTTCAGCAACTGGTCTTCCACATCCTGTGCACAGAAGGGAACCTGGGCAGTGGTTCCTTTAAAGCAGAGACTCTCTTCCCCCTTTATGGCATCATTTACTGAGAACCTGTCCTGAGCCAGTTACTGGCCCTGTACTGGTTATAACAGAGATGAATAAAGTATAGCTCACTGTCCAGTAACAGACATAGACACATCATTCCAATACACCCTGACCCTAGGAGGGGACAGACAGTGCTGAATCCCTGAGGCTGTGTATTCTGTCCAGATCCTGGGCTCTCAGTTACGGGAGGTCTGCCCACTTTTTCATCCCACTTAACCCAGTGTGCTTCTGTTTTTCAGGGTTGAAGGCTAAGCATGGGGAAGAGCTGCAAGGTGGTCGTGTGTGGCCAAGCATCTGTGGGCAAAACTTCAATCCTGGAGCAGCTTCTGTATGGGAACCATGTAGTAGGTGAGTGTTGTTGGGGTGGGGGGCATGGTGGAAGAAGTTGAAGAATAAGTAGGATTTGATCACAACACGAAAAGGCTACCTTTTCGGTGGTGGTGGTTATTGCACCCCACAGAGTAAAACTGCATAGTGACCCCAACCCTAGCATATTGAAATCCGGAGAGAGGAAACCCAATACTTGAGCTAGGGAGGAAAAGCTCTCAAGTCACACTTTTGCTTAGCATGGAATTAGCATGAGATTAATGTCTGTTCCCCCCCACACACACACACAAGTCATCCAGTCCTGCCAGACTGTCCATCCCTGGCCCTCTCTCCTCGGCCCCACATTCCTTTCTCTCTGGCTGGTAAGCCTTTTAGGATATACTCAGTCACTCATGTTTCCCACCTTCCTTCTCTCTACAAACAAGTTTTCTCTTCATCTTGTCCCAGGTTCTGAGATGATTGAGACCCAAGAAGACATCTATGTGGGCTCCATTGAGACCGACCGGGGGGTGCGGGAGCAGGTGCGTTTCTATGACACCCGGGGGCTCCGAGATGGGGCTGAACTGCCCCGGCACTGCTTCTCTTGCACCGACGGCTATGTCCTGGTCTACAGCACGGACAGCCGAGAGTCCTTTCAGCGTGTGGAGCTGCTCAAGAAGGAAATCGACAAATCCAAGGACAAGAAGGAGGTTTGTGTGTGCAGGGGACACTGGTGATGAGAGGGAGTGGGCCCTGGGCTAGTTTTGGGGAGCCTGGCATGGCTGTTTTTCATTCATATCTCAGGAGATGGGGTAGGAGCTAGAGGGGGGGATGGAGGCCACTGGAGGCGGTCTTCCCCCTGGAGGTGGCCGTGTGTTGAGGCAGCTCAACCAGAGAGGCTTTTCTTTAGTTTCAGGGGTTCCTGACCTAACTCCGGAAGCCCCCACTAATCTTTCTTGATGATGGTTCCTTGCTCTTAGCTGTGAAGGCCCTTCTGTTCTCAAATCCCCCCGTAAGCTGCAGGTATTTGGGGGTGGTGCTCCCTTACCAGTTGTTTAGACAGACTGATAGCTAGTAACGAGCAGGTGTAGGTGATACGGGGTTTATAAGGGAACTCCTGGAGGGAGGGCCAGATGGAGGCCAGAATTTAAACAGAGGAAGGAGAGGACAAAGCAACCATCTCCCTCTCCCCAGTTACTGTTTCTAATATAGGAAGAGGTGAAACATTCGCCATTGAGACTTTCCCTTCTCTTAGGACTCCTAGGTAGGTGCCTGCCATCACACCACGGTACATCCTCAGGTCTCTCTCTGTCTTCCCCAGGTCACCATCGTGGTCCTGGGCAACAAGTGTGACCTGCAGGAGCAGCGGCGTGTCGACCCAGACGTGGCTCAGCACTGGGCCAAGTCCGAGAAGGTGAAGCTGTGGGAGGTATCTGTGGCCGACCGCCGCTCTCTGCTGGAGCCCTTCGTCTACCTGGCCAGCAAGATGACCCAGCCCCAGAGCAAGTCTGCTTTCCCCCTCAGCCGCAAGAACAAGGGCAGCGGCTCCTTAGACGGCTGAAGAGCTGCCATTCCCTCTCCACCTACCCAGCCTCATTCCAGCTTCTGGGGCTCTGGAGGATGTGTCCAGGGGTGGGGTTAGGCAAGCTGTCCCTCCCAGGCCAGGCAGCTGGGCTGTCCCAGGCTCAGGTCACTTTCACTCCCTCCCAACTCTGGGAAGTGCAGATAATCGAGGCTAGTGCCCCCAAATCCTCCCTCCCCTCCAGCTCTCATCATCCCTGCCCTGCTGTGACCTGAGGCAGTTGTGGGTCAGTGTCCCCTCCTGCCTGCCCTGGCTGGGAAGCAGAGCCACCATGCAGAAGTTCCCGGTCCAGGCTCTGGTTTGTCACAGGGGTCCCCCCACCTGTGGGTTTCCTGCCAGTGACACACACACACACACACTCTCACCTATGGCACCAGCCTGGACTCTGGAGAAAGGCATCTGGGTATCGTGTACATGCATGTAGATGTGTGCACGTGTTCATGTGTGTGCCTGCTGGTGTCCGGCTCCGACCGGCCTCTCCTTGGCTGGAAGAAGCCAGCCGCCTGGGAAGTGTAATTTTCCGCTTTCACTCTCCACCCCCCGCCCAAGTTGTTTTGCTTCCTCTTCCTGCTCAGGGAGCACACGGCCCTCATTGGCTGAGATGGAATGGAATGAAGGCTGGGCTTCACCCGCTGGCTTTGGGACCCTGCAAGGCCTTTCTCCTCTCTGGGTTTCAGTTTTCTCATCTGTAAGGTGATGGGAGTTGCTTAGATGATCTTCTGGATCCTCTCCAGCCCTCAGATTTTCTCATGCCTGTGGCTTCGGGCTGGCTGTTACTGTGCCCTGGCTTCTGCCTCTTCAAGGTGCTATGCCTCCTGGCCCTGGAGGCCGAGACACTGCTCCCCCGAACCACCAGGGGGCAGGCGTGCACTGTCTGCTCTAGTGGCCAGAGTGGCTGCCCAGTGCCCACTCAGCGGACCTCACACCGGTGGGGCCTGGTCTTCACCCCTTCCTGTGGTTGTTTTCGGCTAATAGCTGGACTTCTATTTATAAATTACTTGTGTTTCTCTGCCTGCTGCCATGGTGAAGGCTGGACAAGGTGCTCCTCTAGCCCCTCCTTACCTCAGATGCCTGAACAGAACAAGGCAAACCAGTAGCAGCTTCTCAGGAGCTGCCAGATCTGTCGGGACTCAGAAGGGTGGTTACACTTTCAACATGCTATAAAGTGAGCTTGTCACCCACAACTCCCCATGTCCACTTCATGCTTCTAATGTGCACACCCAGCGTAGATGAGACGCTAGAGCCAGGTGACTTCTAGTACACACCCCTTCTCCCCAAGACGGGAGAGGCGAGCAGGACGGGCTACCCAGGGCTGGGCGAGTCGAATTAGGGCATATACAGGCTCGGGCTTGAATTCATTTATTGATGCGTTGGACACAATAAAACCACAACTGTTATCAAAAAGTTTCCCTTCCCTCCCCCCTTCTTGTCCTCCCATTGGAAATATCTAAAAAAAAGAAAAGATACAGGTGGATACTGGCAAAGTCCCATACTGTGGGATGAAGGAGCAGTGCTGGGGGTGGGATGGGGGTTGTGACATTGACTTTGACAACATGAAAATAGGTCTTGAGAGTATGTCATCCTGGATCCCAACACTCAGCTTCACAGTGAGGGGGGCTGGGTGCTGGTTGGAAGGAGGGGAAGCTGGATTTGGTGTTAGGGACCAGCTTGGGGTGAGGAGCTGGAGGAGAAAGCTCTTTGTTTGGGAGCCCTGGCGTAGGGGGGTTGGTGTTTGCTGGGTCCAGAGTCTGAGACCCAGTGCTTCCCCCCACCCAGGTGGGGTTCACAAGGAATCAAAGGCTGAGGAGAGAGCTTGTGTGGGGTTGGTCACCTCTTAAAACTGGGCCCAGCCAGAAAATCACCCTCACCTAACCCCTCTCCTAGCGCCATCTTGTCAGAGCAAAGGAACCCCAAAAGCCTTCAGCCCCAGCCCCATTTTGGCTTTGCCCCCACGTAGCTCTGCTCCCTTTCTCCTCCACAGTCTTCCACTCCCCCAGGGTCACCCTGTCCAGATAGCCTTGAACCCTCTCCAGCTTGAGACCCCACCTGCCACCTCAGTGATTCTCTGGAGAATCAAGTAAATGGGGAGGGCCTCCCCTGCAGACTTGTCCCCAGCTCAAAGTTAAGATTCCTAGGGCCTCTGGCCATGGGGGTATAGGTCTCGAGTGGGGGAAATGAGAGCACCATGGGGCTGGGGCTACGATTTTGCATAGATCTTTGGGATTTCTCAGTTTGCTCCCCATAAATCAGGCTGGGCAATGCAGGGGAGCCCAGCAGTAGCCTGAGAAGGCTGGGGAAAGGAAGGTGGGGATGGAAGGTCCTTGGGCCAGGAGGGTAGTAGCAGAGTCCCTAGACCAGACTGGGTAAAAGGCAGATGCCCTTGAAACTAGCCCAGCTCTTCCTAGATTGGGCAGGAAGCCCTCGGCTGTAAAAGGCAGTTTCCTGGGGATGGAGGAAACTGAGGCATCTTGGGAAGAGGAAGTGGGGACAGCAACTGCTGGGAAATGAGCCCTGGCCTCCCCAGGAAGCCTAGTAGGGGGCAAAGACAATGGGCCCTGTGGCAGGGCGGACAGCTCCTGCTGGGGTACGAAACAGAGCTGGGCCCAGGATGGGAGCTGGGAAGAGGGTGGTGGCTGCTGTGGGAGCAGGCCGGAGGGCCAGGGGCCCTGGCAGGGCACAGATGGCAGCAGCTGCGGCCGGGATCGGGCTGGGCAGAAAGCGGGCCGCCAGCGTCTTGGTGAGTTGCTTCTGCAAGGCCAGTTTCGACTGCAGAGAGGAGAGAGAGGAATGGACCCAGTCTGACCCAGGAAAATCCCCCCCCCTCCCGGGGCTCCATCCTTGGGCTTTCTGCTGCAGGAAAGACGTGCCGTTTAGGGTTCCAAACCTAAATCCTCCCTTCCCACCCCCAAACACTCATTCCAAAGGGCTTTCTCCACCACCTGTCTTCCTGCCCAGAGGAAGGAGGCTGTGGGGGGGTGGGGGCAGAGATGGTCTCTAGGAGATGCACGCCCACCCCTTGCTCTTGACCCACCTCCCCGGAAATTCCTCTGGGCAGATTCCAAGATGGCCAAAAACACCAGCCCAGCTCTCCCTCAGCCCAAGCAGCCTTGAAGGTCGGGGGAGGGAAGGTGGCTTCCTTCCTGCCCCACCTTCTCCCCCCGCCCCCAGTCTCCCCACCTTGCCCTTCTGGTCCACCCTCTCCCCCTCCGGACCCCGGCCCAGCCCTGTTGCCTGGAGACAGATACCTTGAGGACACTCACAGCCAGCGCGGCATGCTTCTGCAGCTTGCTGTGCTGGCTGGAGGGCTTGGGGGGCTTCCCAGCCAGGCGGTCTTTGTGTCTCCTGCTGCTCAGGTGCTAACGGACAAACAGACAGACAGACTGGCAATGGGATGAGGAAGCCCAAGGACCCCCCACAACCCTATCATCCTCAACTAGCTAACCCTTCCTCCACCCGTGAGTTGCATGTTGGACACACATTTGTGGGGTGTCACCCTGGGAAGGGGAGGTGAGACTTGGCCTTTGCCCTCCAGGAGCCCTCTGTCCTTCCAGCCTTGCTCCTCTTCCTTTACTGGCTCCCTCCGGGCACCCGACACCAGTTCCACCCCCTCACCCTGCTCCAGCCCCAGTCCCAGCCTCACTTCTCCCACCTGCTTGAGCTGGGTCTCTGAATTGACTTGGAGCTGACACAGAGCACAGTGAAAAGGAGGGCTGGGCCCCTGTCGGCCCCCCTGGCCCCCTGCCACTCTCTTGGCCTTGTGTCCAGCTCCCCGGGGAACTGGGCGGCCCCGGCCCCTTCGGGGAGCACCTCGCTGACCTTCCACCATCCACCGGTGCTTGGCTCCTGAGGGAGGAGGGAAGACAACCCATCAGCACCGAAGAGGAGCTGCAAGGGCCATGGAGACCCCCCCAACCTCACCGAACTAGGTCAGTCTGGCTGCCCCATCAAGCCTCCAGCCACCTGAGAGTTCTCTTCCCCACCTCCGCAAGGTCCTCCCAGCTTCAATCATTTTCCGCCAGCCGCCCCCCACACCCAGGCCTTCTTGCAGTGGAACTGCACGGCTTCCCTTTGCTCTCATCTCCTGCCTTCCTTCTGGGTCTGACCTATGGACAGACGGAGGAAGTGTTTCCGGCCTTCTCCCAGTGACCCTTCAGTCCTTGCTGCCCCAGACTTCTCTTCCCAACTCTCCCACCTCAAAAACCAGCTGGAGGAGCCAGAATGCCCACCCAATCACAGCTGAACACAAGGCCTGTGTCACCAAGCCCTTGAGCCAAATGCCCAGAAACTCCAGCCTGCGTGCAGCTGGGGAGGGCCGGCTGCCTGCCCCTCTCCTCTCCTAGACTCCAGCGCACTGACCTGTGTTGTGAGCCTGAAGCTGGGAGGCAGAGTTCACTGTCACCTTGCACGTGGGGCAATAGAGGCGCCCCTTCTCGCTCCTGCCCTCCACACTCACACCAGTTCCCACAGCAGCGGCTGCTGGCTCAGGCCCTGGCGCCTCTCTCCCAGGCTCTGGGGAGCAGGGTGGGCAGGAGGAAGAAGAAGAGGAGGCAGCATCCAAGAGGTCTGAGTGGGCCGGCTCCCTGGGCGTGGGGTCTGGAGTCAGCGGTGGCTGGTGTTGGGGTCCAGGAAGAAGGGCCTCAGGAACTGCTGGGGAGATGGAAGGCATCGGGTAAGAATCATCTCGAGACCATGATTTTAAGTAGTGATATACTTGGGGTGGCATGGCACAGTGGAAGCATCCCTGACATAGGGATGACCAGCAGTGAAATCCAGACTCCATGCTCCCACCAACTCACTGGGCAGACTTGGGCCTCTTTGGGCCTCAGCTTCCCCATCTGAAAATATAAAGTTGGACAGAGGGGTCTCAGAAAGCCCTCACAGCCCTGATACTTCAGAATTATTAGCTAACTGTAAAGTAAGTGGAAGTTACCAAAAAGATGCACTGGAATATTTATAGAGCACCATTCATAATAGCATAAAACTGGAAACTCTCCAGGGTGCCTGGGTGGCTCAGTTGGCTGAGCATCTGCCTTCAGCTCAGGTCATGATCTCAGGGTCCTGGAATCGAGCCCCACGTCTAGTTCTGCACTTAGTGGGGAATCTGCTTCTCCCTGTCCCTCTGCCCCTCCCCCTTGCTCATGCTCACTCTCTCGCTCTCTCTTAAATAAATAAAATCTTTTAAAAAAAGATAAAACTGGAAACTATCCAAATGTCCATAACAGGAGAGTAGATTTAAAAAAAGAGTTGTATGGTCACGCAAGAGGGCTCTACACAGCTTCATGCAACAACACTGAAGAGGCCAGGTACAAAACCTCCATACTACAGGATTCACCAAAACCAGGAGCAACTGATCGATGGCAAGAAAAGTCAAGATCACTTGGGGGAGGGGTGTAGGTAGTTGAATAGTGTTGCCCCCAAATTCACGTCTGCCTGAAACCTCAGAATGTCATCTTATTTGGAACCAGGGTCTTTGCAGATGTAAGTAGTTAAGATGAGATCATAGGGGACCAGGGTGGACCCTAATCCAATGACTGGTGTCATAAGAAGACCATGTGGAAATAAAATAGGATAAAAACAGAGAGGGAGACAAACCACAAGAGACTCTTAACTCTAGGAAACAAACAGGGTTGTTGGAGGGGAAAGGGGTGGGGCAATGGGGTAACTAGGTGATGGCATTAAGGAGGGCACCCGATGCAATGAGCACCGGGTGTTGTATGCATCTGATTCTACCCCGAAACTAATAATACACTATATGTTAACTAATGTGAATTTAAATAAAACAAAACAAAACAAGACCATGTGAAGACACAGAGACACGGGGAGAATGTGATGTGAAGACAGAGGCAGAGATTGGAGGGATGCATCTACAAGCCAAGGAATGCCAAAGATGGCCAGCAACCACCAGAAGCTAGATGAGAGGCGTGAGACAGATTCTCCATCTGAGCCCAATCCCATCGACACCTTGATTTCAAATTTCTCACCTTCAGAACGGTGAGAAAATAAATGTCTGTTGTTTTCAGCCACCCACTGTGTAGTCATTCACTGTGGTAGCCCTGGGAAGCTAATACAAGGAGGCAGTGACTGGGGGAGGGGGCAGCAAGGAGGGCTTCTGAGCGCTGGTGCCATGTTTCTTGATCTCGGTATGTTCAGACTGGGAAAGTTCGTTGAGCTCAACACTTGTGATGTGTGCCTTTTTCTGTATGTATGGGCTACCCCGACATAGGCAAAAATAATAAGCAGAAATCTCCCAACCCCTCACCAGAAACCAGATTTGGATTGGGGAGTGGGGAGGGGAGGGAGAAGAGTTCAGGACTGACCTTTGTTCTGCGGCTCTCCTGGGGATCCACTGGCTGAAGTCGGGGTTGGGGACACCAGCACCCCATCCTGGGCCAGGGTTTGTGGCCTCTGCTTGCTCTTGGCAGCTTCGACAGCCTTGAGTTTTCTGGCGTGTTTGTGGCCTTTGTAATGTGCTTCGGCTTGGTTCTGGGGAGGGGAGGGCTTGGGGTCACCATTTATTTGCTGAGTCTGCATGCCCCCTCCATGAGCTGGCGCTGGGCAGGGGGCAGGTCAGAGGGGGCAGGGCTTCAGCCAGACAAGAGGGGAATCCTTGTTTTGTTTTGTTTTTTAAAGATTTTATTTATTTGACAGAGAGAGACACAGCGAGAGAGGGAACACAAGCAGGGGGGGTGGGAGAGGGAGAAGCAGGCTCCCCGCTGAGCAGGGAGCCCGATGTGGGACTCGATCCCAGGACTCTGGGATCATGACCCGAGCCAAAGGTAGACACTTAAGGACTGAGCCACCCAGGTGCCCCAGAGGGGAATCCTTATCATCACAGCATGTGTGTGGCCCTGAGGTTTACAGAATTCCTTCTCATACATACATGAGCCCCCAGGCAAGCAGCTTCTGGCTTCAAATTCTGTCTCAGCCACTTATTAGCTGTGCATCTCCGGGCAAGTTGCCTCACCTCTCTGAGCCTCAGTTTGCTGACTCGTAAACTTTGTGACAATACTGACCTCACAGGTTGTGAGAATTAAAAAGAACATGAAGGGCGCCTGGGTGGCTCAGTCGGTTAAGCAGCCGACTCTTGATTTTGGCTCAGGTCATGATCTCAGGGTCGTGAGATGGAGCCCCACGTGGGGCTCTGCGCTCAGCCAGGGGTCTGCTTGAGATTCTTTCTCCCTCTGCCCCTCCCTCCACCCTCTCTCAAATAAATAAAATCTTTAAAAATAAATAAACAAAAATAAATAGAACACGAATGACAAGGGCCTAGTACACACAGCAGGCGCTCAACAAATGTTAGTTACCAAGTTCATTAATGCACAAATGGAAAAAATAGAGCATTCCTCATACTTGGGGTATGTGCACCCCAGAACATTCATCCCTTTGTTCATTTTTTTCAGCAAATCGTCTTTGAGCATTTGCTCTTTGCCAGGCTCTGTGCCAGGGGCCCGGCATGGAGAAGACATGGTCCCCCCCCTCAGAGTGACGTCTTTCTGTCCATCTCTTGCAAGACTCATATGACCTGAAAACCTGAAAAGAACCCCTGAATCTAGCCTGTTAGTGTCCTCCCTCCTTCAACCAGAGGTCCCTGCTTATTGCTCCCAAGTATAGGAAAGACAGGCCCCTGTGGCCCCTCCCTAGACCCTTTCACCAGAGCAGATCTCCCCAAGCCCCAGAATTTTCCAGACAGGAGGTAAATATTCCCTCGGAGTCCAGAATGAGGCTTCTCCACTACCTAGGGGTAGGCTGTGGTAGAAAGTATGTGGGCGTTGGGGTCATCCAGGCCTGGGTTCAAATCCCAGCTCTGCTACTCACCAGCTGTGTGGCCTCAGGCAAATCACTTAACTTCTCTGAGGCTGTTTCCTCATGTGAAAAGTGGGGATGATAATAGCACCTCTATCCATCTCACAAAGTATCATGAGAACTAATTAAGATGATGGGCATGAATATATTCAACACATTAACTCTCTGGTGCTTTAAGAACTCAGCTCCAGACCAGGAACTGATTGGGGCCCCTGGGACCCAGAGCAGGGAAGGGCAGTCTTTTCTCTTGCAGAAGGATCCAGAACACAGGAGAGAAGCAGAAGGGAGGGAAATGGAGGCCCCAGGGCCACTAGAGATGAGGCAGAGGAATTTGGAGAGAAGAGACGGCAGGATGGGTAAAGGACTGGGAGCGCCTCTTCTGCACCCAAGGATGGAAAATACGGACCCCAGTCCCTTTGCCAGCCCTATTCCTCCAGGAGAGACCCCAGCGGCCAGCGTCCAACCCTCTCCCTGCCCAGCCCCCTCCCCAGCCTGTTTCCACTACTCCCTCTCACCGCTGAGTTGAACCTCAGGTGACAGATGTTACAGGAAATGAAGAGCTTCTTCTTCAGAGGGGAGGGGACCCCAAACGTGTGGCTGATGACAGCTTTCTGGATCGGGTCCATCTGTGAAGGGGGTGGGAGGGCACAATAACACTGGGGTCGGCTCTGGAAGGGGAGGCAGTACAAAATGCCAGAAACTACAGACTATTAAGGAGGGCAGGCATCGGGACATAGGAAGAACTTCCCCATCCCTGTGGACAGGAGACACACAGAAACAGTCTCTTCCCTGGCTGACCTTCTCTGTTCGCCCGGGCTTCAGCTTGGAGGCAGGGGGGATGGCCAGGGTGAACTCCGTGATCGGGAGAAAAACAACCATGTCCCGGTGATCACCTTGGCCTCTCTTGCTGCCCCACTGGTCTCTGGTTTGGGTTTTTTTTCCTTATTCACAAAAATCACAACTACTAGGACAGAGTTGGGGGCAGGGAGAAACAGGGACGGGACAAAGAGTCTCTCTGTTGGAAATCCTCTCCCATAACCCAGCCTTGTGCTGGGCCTGTGGGCTGGGGGGAGAAGGCTTATCTTTTCAGCTCTGCCACTGTCACAGGGCCTGAGGGGGGAGTGAGGGCATGGCCAGGGCAGGTGGGGGGCCAGGAAGGGGCAGGTTGCAGCACGTGCAGGCCAGACGGTTCCCTGAGTTGTAGGATTATTTCTTTGGTATATTAATTTATGTGGGGGTTTTTTTCCCCTCTTCCTTAACTTTTTTTTTTCCCTTCTATCAAACCAAGGCTTTATGTTCCCTTTCCTCAGGGGCTGCTTGTTGGACCAAAAGCAGTTGTCTGGGCTTGCTTATCAAGAGGAACTTTCCAGACCTCCCTGAGAGAAGAGAACAGAGGCTTTGAGAGAAAAGCATGGTTTCAGAAACTCCCTAGGGAACGGAACGAGGGTCTAACCCTCACCTAACAGCACCTGGGGCTGGGGGCATGCAGGGGACAGGAGATGCCCGGAGATGCGGGCAACAGAAGCTGTACCCACTCCCAAGGGACTGTGTACATGGTGCGTCCGCAAGTGACAGAGAGGACCAAACAACAGGGGACCCTCCCCAAATGGCTCAGGCTCCTGTGGACCTCTGTGCGATGCTGGAGGTTAGAAAGGAAGGGACTCCTAAGGATGACTGAGACTGAATTTCCCACCATCTTGTCAGGATGGGCTGGGGCTCCTTGATGATTACATTTGATGTTTCAGAATTAAAGAAAGGGGGGGTACTTCTTACAGTGAAGTAAAATTTACGCTCCCTGCACTTGTCATTCACACACACGCACATGTGGAAATACAGAGACACAGAGCACAGAAGCCTACAGGCAGGTACGAATCACAGAGCCATGCAGAAAAATGCAGACCCACAGGAGTACAAATGGCATACTTCACAGACACGCTCACAATCACCCACCCCCCCCACACTCAGAGGTCAGACACACACCAAACACGTACAGAGTCAACACAAAGACAAAAAAATCTCTCAGAGACATAGGCACATACGTTAATTACATACAGTTACCAAGGCGCAAGAGTTGTTTACAAATACACACACATCCACAAGTATCACACAAAGACCCATAGAAACATAAACTAAAACAGAAGGGCACACCCCAGACATACAGATGTCCCTCTACAAACACTCAAGTGTAACCTCCAGGCCACAGGCCCAGCAGTCATTACCCGGGGAGGGGGTGACACCATCCTCATTCCTTGGCCTCAGGGAAAGCTGGACCCAGGGGTCCCTGTTTTGGGAGTGCCCAGTCACTCTTGGGGATGTTGCTCCTACTTATACCCACCTTCCAAGAGCCAGCCCCTCTGTGCCCACCTTCCCTGCCCACCCCCAAACTCGGCCGCATGCCCCCACCCACCAGCCCAGCCCGTACCGTGCTGAAGTTGGGGGTGAGACTGAGCGGGGTGGCGCCATTGAAGTGGAAGGCGAGCAAGTGCTTGAAGTCCAGCGGGGGCTGCAGAGGCCTGGCAGGCAGGGGCAGGGAGGCCAGCAGGGGGCTGGGGGCACTGGAGGCTGGGCCTGCTGCAGGAGGAAGAAGGGCAGGGTCTGAAATGGGGAGCCACAGGGCTCACAGTGACCTCCACGGCCAGAAAAAGAGGCTGGTGGGCTTCTTGGGTGTGGAGCTAGGGCAGAAACTGTCTCCCTCTTCACAAAGCAGCACTGGCTAAGCCCGGGGCACTCACAGCCCATTTCTGTGCCTCTCCTCTCCACAATGGGGGGAGCAGAAGCAGGGAGAGCACAGTTCTCAGTTCCCAGCCCTGAAGGATGCCCCTCCCATCCCCTCCAGAGGCAGCCTGAGGGCCCCAATGAACCCCAGCTGGGAATCAGGCCAAGGGAGGGGCAGAGGCGTACACACACACACACACACACACCACACCATGGAGACTGTGTGATGTACTGGGTTTCCATTTATTGCAAGTTAAACCCAAACCCAGGGGGCCTGGGGAAAGGTCAGCCCCCTCCCCTCTCACTAACTGCCCCCCTCCCGATCCCCACATCATTCACTGCAGGGGCTGACAGAGAAGACGGGAAACCCGTTGGAATCTGAAGGGATGTTGTCCCCTAGCTCTGGTGAGGCCCCAACTCCTTCCAGAAGGCAAAAAGCCCTCCAACCCCTGGGTCAGGCCTGAGGCTGGTCCTCAGAGTTGGCCGGTCCAGCCCTGTGGTTTTAGGGTCTTTGGTCTTAAAGGTGTGAGGCAAGGGCAGGGGAAGGCTAGGAACTTTGGAGAGCAACCAGACTCTGAGGAAGAAAAGAATTAGAAATAAATCCAGTCCATCGGGACTTTTCTGGACCCTGTCATTGCAAAACCGTAAGAAGTCCTTTCAGATTTTTTGTGTGTTAACAATATGCAAGATAGGTTTATTTTACATTTATAGATGTATATGTCTATATACACAGCCATATGCAGAAGAGCCTCACGCAGTGGGTAGGGGAGGTAGGGCACCACTACCTCCCTTGAACTGGTAGCTTGTGCACAGAGAGGGTGCTGTGCTGTGTGTCAAAAACAAGGAAGTCATCTGCTCCAGTTCTACCCGAAGAGAGGAGATGCTGCCAGCAGGGGAGCTAACAGCCAAGAACCCACTCTCCTTTCCCTCAATCCCTCAATTCCTGAGACCCAGTCTTCCTCTCTCCCTCCAACCAAGACTCTTCAGTTTTTCTAGGGCCCAAATCTGGGCTTGGTCCAGACGGAAAAAGGTGAGCTACTCCTCACCAAACTCTGGCAAGGGCAGGAGCGATATTGAGGGTGCCCCCAAACCTAGCATCTCTGCCGGCTCGCCCAGGCCTCCCGTGACGCAGCCCTTCCTCCACAGCCCACCGGCCACGGTCAGTACTCAGCACCGAGCGGAGGAAGCCCGGGGCAGGTGGGTGGGAGGCCACCGTGAGGCGGTCAGCTTGGGTGTAGCACGGCCAGATCCGCCTCGGCCCCTAGACTGGCGCCCAGGGCCCCAGGCTACTGGGCGGAGGGAAGGCGGCCGCCCTCACGGGAGCTGCGACCCCAGGAGCCCCTCCGCCCACCCACTCTCCAAGAACTCCACGGCCAGCGCAAAGTCAAACTCGTGCAGCGGAGGCCCATCCACGGCGATCTTCACCGCCGGGCCGCCCCGGCCCTCCCCGGCCCCGCTCTGCCCCCACCACCGCAGCTCCCGGCTGCGGCCCACCTTGTCCAGGAGGCCGGCGCCCGCGGGCAGCGCCAAGGCCAGGGCGGCAAGGGCGGCGAAGTCCGGGAAGAGCTCGTGCAGCTCAGAGCGCGCGCACGCCAGCTTGGCGCACAGGGCCCGCGGGCCCAGCCGCCCCAGGCTGCGCACCACGCGCTTGAAGAGCGCGAAGTCGCCCAGCGCCCGCTGGCGCACCACGGCGGGGGCGAAGGTGCGCAGCAGCACCCGCAGCGCTCCCTCGCCGTGCGCGCCCAGCTCCTCGGGGGCCTGCGGGTAGCCGCGCGGGTCGAAGATCGCCGCGAAGGCGGCCACGGCGTCCAGCGAGGGCCCGGGATAGGAGTCCCACAGCCCCCTCCGCATGGAGTCCAGGAAGGCCCCCCGCAGCCGTTCCAAGCCCCGCACGGCAGCCTCCGAGTAGCCGACCAGCTCCACGCCGCGGTAGGTGCAGCGCCCACCGCCCAAGTCGGGGCCGGAGGAAGCCAAGTCCTGCAGGAAGCCCTGGAGGCGCGCCCCACCCGAGATGCGCTGCGCTTGGAGGGAGGCCGCGGCCCCCATCACCAGGGGCTGCAGCAAGGCCAAGTCCGGCTCTTCTGGCTGCAGGACAAGGGCGAGCTTCTGCACGGTGGGCAGAGTGTCCAGCAGCAGGTAGGTGAAGGCCACGAAGGTGAACTGGCGCAGGGCGAGGGCCAGTGCCCTAGCTGTGGGGGAGGCTGGGGCAGAGGCCTCCAGTGTGGGCACCAGGCAAGGCCAAGCCTCAGCCACTGCTTCCACGATAGGCAGCAAGGACGCCCAGGGCACTGGCCGGGGTCCCGCCAAGTCAACAGCAGCAAGGTCCAGTGCCGCCCGGAGCTCGGGGACCGTGTGGGAACTGGGGCCACCATGGAGGCGGAACAGGGCATCCAGCACACTTTCATATTCACTTAGGTAGGCCGGGGGCTCAGGATCTGTCCGGCCCGGGAGGCAGTGTAGCTCGGTGAGCAGTGGGCAGGCGGCGCGGAGTTGTGGGCCCACGTGCCCGAGGCGGTCGCCGGGGAGGCTCGAGCTGAGCCAGGCCAGCTTGGCTGCAGACACACCGAAGGCCTGCAGGATGTCCAGGAGCTGGCCAGCGGTGGCCTCACCCTCCTGTAGTTCCACACTGCCCAGGAACGTGGTAGCCGGCTGGCCGTCACAGGGGGACACTGAAGTGGCAAACAAGGCCAGACTGTGGGACTCAGGCCAGTCCCTGGTCTCGTCCAACACCAGCCCCACATACGGGGATGCCTTCAGGCGCTGGCAGGCCTCTGTGTGCAAGACACTGGCAATGGCCACCTGGGACAGCCAGGGAGAGAAAGGGAGGGACAGAGTTAGGCTTGTCCTGAGCAGGGGAGGTAGCAGTACAGAAGACAGAAAGGGCACAGGCCTCGGGCGCAGACAGACAGACTAATCCTGGCTTGGCTGCTTACTGGCTGGGTGAGCTTGGGCAAGTCATTTCACCTCTCTGAGCCTCAGTTTCCTCAGCTCTGAAATCAGGCTACTACTTGCCTCTCAGCTCCTTAAAAGGTTGTTGTCAATTAAAAATGTAACTTTCTGTGGCTGTGCTGGTAAGTGTAAAAATGCTTGAGGAACCATAAAGATTCTGCAGCATTTTGTGTGTGTCTCTACAGCATGGCCCCGGTTCCTATTCCTGGGGGTCTCCCTCCACTCTGCGCTCAGGAATTAACTCACAGACATGTTCCCTCCCAGTTACATAGAGCCCCAACTGTGTGCTCTGTTTGTCCGCGTGTCAGCTCTCTGTAGGATGAGATATAACTCACCACCCTCACGCAAGTCCCTAGGACTCACACACCTGGTATGGAGGACAGAACTGCAACTTGCATGCCCCGAGGGGCCACGTGGGTGGTACTGGGCTTGATGTGGGCCAGGGATACACCAAAAGAAATGGAGAAGCCGTGGGTCTTCTTCATGCCCTGAGGGCACAGGCACCTAGCTTTTCAGAAGTCACAAACCCACATTTTCATATGTAATCTCTCTCTCTTTTTTTTAACTTGGAAACTAAGTGAGGTTTTCCAAAAACACTGTGAAAATCAACAAGATACATCTGTGGGCCAGTCAAGCCCCCAGGCTACCCAGCTTGCAACCTCTGGCCTCTGCTGGGAGGGAAAGCCCCTCTGCCCCACCCCTGGGGACAGGGCCTGGTCTGGCCTCTTCGTGGCCGTGCCCCCAGCAGCATGGCTCAGTGAAAGATTCTGCTGGGTGAAGGTATGAATGAAGCTCTCTGGCTCCTGCCCGGGGACCTGGCATGTTGGCGCTGTGCCCAGAGGGCTCGATGTCCTCCCTCCTCAAGCCCTCCCCCACACCTCTGGCCACCACCCACCTGCATGTCCCTCACCCTCCTGGGGCTGTAGCAGTCGCCGTGCTCTGTGCCCAGCAGGGCCTGGCACAGGTTGAACCTCTGGAGCTCGAGCAGGGCGGAGCAGCGGTCGTCGGGCACGTCCTCCTTGGCCATGCAGTACACCGTGGTCAGCACGGCCACTTTGGCCGGGTCCACCTCGATCTTGACGCCCCTGGAGGTGGGGGGCGTCTCCAGGTCTGGGTAGGCCCCTCCTCCCTCGGCGTGGCCCTCAAAAGTGGGCTGGCCCCGGTTGACGGCCAGCGCCTGGCGGTGGGCCCCCGAGGTCACGTGGCGCAGCAGGGCGTGGCGCTGGAAGTTGTCGGTGCCCACGGTGAAGGCGTTCTCCGCTTTGCCATGCTTGTTCCGCACCAGGGCCTGGCGGCACTCGAGGCAAAACATCAACTTCCGCTCATAGTCGAAGTCCAGCCAGGGAAACTCCTCTTTCCAGTGCTCGTTGAAGTAACGCTTGCACTTCTTGTTGGAGTTGGAGGCCTCTCCGGCGGGTTTCTTCCCTGGGGGCACCATTCGTGCTCGAGGGGCAGGGCACCCCCAACCCCCACCCAAGTGGTCTGGCCCCCCAGCCTCCCCCTACACACCGCGGCACCTCCCTTGACAATGGAAGTTGGTGGGGAAGGCAGGAGGGGAGCACGCTGGGCTAATGGGGACCATCCATCTAACTTAGCTGGGAAAGTTTATTCCTGCTCCTCCGGTGGGAGACTGGAGATGAAAGAGACAAGGGAGAGATGTTAGGGGGTCCACCGTGGGTTCATGCTGCCCCCACAGAGCACTCCCCAACTGACCGGGGCACAGCACCTAACGGGGAAGGGCTACTGGAATGGGTGGGGTCATGCCAAGGGCCACAGAATGTCATCCAAAGTGGGGGGAGGCCTGGGGGCCCCAGCCCACTCTGAGGGTCTCCCTCCATCCGGGACAAGGCCCTGATGAGCTGTGACTGTTGAAGCATGGCAGAACTCGGCTCTGGAAAGACTGGCACCCTCTGTGCAACTGAGTCCAGGTGACAGCGGTTCCCAGGGCTCATGAATAATCTGTGACTGAGCCAGGATCGGACCTTGACTCCTCATTCAAGGATGGCCAGTCTCTTCAGTCCACAATCATTTATTTCATGAGAATGAAGTTAGCACAAAGCTGAGATCCCAGAGCCATGGGGCCAAAGAATGGCATTCATTTTCACCGGGCCTCCCTTCCCTAAACCTATACATGGGCACACTCACACGCACACACACACCCTGAGAGTGTGGTGCTGGGTAGGGAAGCCCAGAAGTGGGGGCGGGCCCCAGACTTAAGGGGCTAGCTGGCCACCTGTACCTTGCTCACTCTTCCACCACCCCAGGCATGAGGCCAGTGAGCTGTTCAGGACCAGAGGCCACGTCCTGCCAACGGCCAAAATCAGACACCTCTACCTCCTTACTATCCCTCAACCCTGTCCCCTAGATGCCCACTCATATCGACAGCAGTAACTACCCTTTGTCAAGTGGGAACTGCGTCAGGCCCTGTGCTAAGGACTTTGCAGTGACTCCATGAGAAGACCAAGATTACTCTTGCAAGTACTCTCTGAGGGTGGTAACCTCCTCATTTTGGAGAGGAGGAAACCAAGGCTGGGGGGACCTTAAGTGACTTGCTCAAGGTTCCACAAGCAGAAAGTGGCCGAGGCAGAGTTAGAACCTACGTCCAGGGGCGCCTGGGTGGCTCAGTCGGTTAAGCGTCTGACTTTGGCTCAGCTCATGATCTCAGGGTCCTGGAATCGAGCCCCGCATCCAGCTCCCTGCTCAGTGAGGAGCCTGCTTCTCCCTCTCCCTCTGCTCCCTACCCCTCACTCATGCTCAGTCTCTCTCAAATAAATAAATAAAATCTAAAAAAAAAAAAAAGAAATCTACATCCACTTGACCCCAAAGGCCAAGCTGAGACTCTGGCCTGCACTGTCTCACCTGGATTATACATCCGCCTCCACCTTTGCAGTCACGCCCCCAAATTCGTCCCTCCCTCAGCATCCGGAGAACCAGCTCACACACAGGCCACTCCCTTGCTTCCTTCCACCTCTTCGCAGGTGTCCTAAGTGGTTGCCTGAATCTACACACCTCACCATGAGCCAGCAAGGTCCTCCTCAGCCTCCCGCTGCTCCTGGCTGCTCGCCAGCTCCAGAGGCTCACCATTCCCCCCCCCCCCACACCCAGCTGTTACTCTGCTCCTGCCTTCATCCTCTGTGCCTGGGCTTTCCTATCCCTCCTCCCTGGCTAATTCCCATTCATTCCTGGAGAGCAGCTCTGCATCCTCTCTGCCACCCGGATCCCCCCAACCGGGGTTGGTGCCTGTCCTCTAGTGTCCCATAATTCTCTGGGTGTGGGTCTTGATAATACAATACAGTAAACTCAGGGATTCTCTATGTATCTCTGCACTTGGTTCCTAGAAGGCCAAGATCACATTTGTTCATTTTGGGATCCCTAAGCCCCTGTAGAGGGCTCGGCATGAAGATGCCTTTGAGCAAAAGTTTGTTGTTTAAGAGAATGGAAGGACTGATTTGGGCTGTATGAAAGAACTGCCTGTTTCTAAGGCTACTGGTTAGATGACTGGGCTCTGAGAAAGCAGTGATTGTCTTGTCCTCCTGATATGCCCAGCACCCTTATTGAACCTAGCACTTAGTGGATAAGTAAAGGGCAGATGAACAGAATGCCAGGGGCAGCCTGTTCAGTGCAAGGGAAGGTGCTCCCTATTGCCCGATGCAGTGAAACTCTCAGTGGCATTTGGGACTGCTCACCCCACCCTCCCTGAAACATGCATTTCTCTTGGCTTCCTAGACCCTATGTCTCCCAGCTTTCCTTTCCCCCATCAGCACCCCTCCGCCTCTGATGTCATCTCTTCCTCCTCTTCCTAACCTAAAACTGTCCAGAAAGCTCAGAACCATGTCTGCTGGTCACCCTGAAATAAACCACTCCAGCCGGAGCCACTCCTCTGGGTGCCACACCTCTCCATCCAACCACTTTCCTGGCTTGTCTAGATGGAACTGTCGATCTGTCCCTACAGATATGCTCCTCTCCCAGTCATCCCCATCTCAGGAAATGCCTCCTCTCCTACCCAGGTGCTCTGGCCAGAAAGCTGCCCCTCCAGCCCCTGCTCTCTTCCATATCCTGGAGCTGGTCTATCCACAGGTGCTGTTGGTTCACCCTCCACAATCTGCCTGTAACCTGTCTTGTCTCTCCATGCCGCTGCTACCAGCCTTGTCCAGGGCACCTGCATCTCTTGCCTGGACTACGGCAGTCACTTCCTGATGGCACTCTGGGCTTCCACTCTTACCCTTCTCTGAGCCATCTGGACCAATAACAGCTGGAGGGGGCTTTTGAAAACATACTGCTTAAAACCCCTCTGTGATTTCTTGTTGTCTGAGGCCAGTGGCAGGGTCCCTTTCGAGGTCTGGCACTGCTGACCTCTCTGGTGGCCACTTGTGCCTCTCTCCCCTTCCTGCTACATCAGCCTTTCCTCAGTTCCTCCAGAGTGCCAGGTTCCTGTCCCCAGGGCCTTTGCACATGCTGTGCCCTCTTCCAGAATGTCTCCACCTCCTCTCAACACTTTGCCTATTTCACTTCCCCTTTGGTCCCCTCTTCCAAGGAGACTTCTTTTTCCCTTCCCAGGAGGTCCTTTTCTTTTCTGTCACTATTTCCTGTTTGTTCCCTCATTGTACTCCTCACGGTTTGCAAATTTGCGTATTTTCTCTGCATTTCTATTGCTTGGCACGCTCTCTCTCTCCTTCTTCTTCTTCTTCCTCTCTCTCAAGAATGCAAGCTTCCTGAGGGCAGAAAGGTAACTAACTTGTTCACATCTGAACAGAAGGGAATGCTGCCTGGCACCCAGCGGGTGCTCCACAAAATTTGGGGAGTGAATGAATAAGGAACCACCAGCTTTCAAGCAGAGAGAACAATGAGTGCTGTCTTGGGCACCTGTTGGGTGGCTAAAACAGCTGCCTTTGACCGCCTTTCCTCCCAAGATCCCATGATTCTGTGACCCCGTTTAGCTCACCACCCAAAGGATCTTAGAATGTGGAGGAGGTGCAATTCCAAGGTGGTACCCTTTGGAAGTTTGTCAGCTCCTCTCCATATACCTAGAACTGGCATTCCTGCCCCATTCTGCAGAGGGATAAAATTACTATGTGACCTAGGATGTTTTTGATCAAAGAACAAAAGAGTAGGTAGGGAGGATGCATGGGAAGATGGATTCTGAAACTGCACTGTCAGATATGGTAGCTAGTAACCACATGTGGCTGTTTATAATTAATCAGAATTAGAAAAACATTGTAGAATTCCTCAGTCTCGCTAGCCACATTTCAAGTTCTTGATAGCCACCGGCTACTGTATGAAATGGCCCAGACAGAGACCACTGACTTCACCCCAGAAAGTTCTATCGGACAGCGCTACTCTAAAACAACCCAGCCAAAGTCACCTCAACCTGAGGGAACCAGGCCGGACGGGGTGGGCTGTAAATAAAATGTGACTATGTGACCAAGGCTGACCAGGGTGGCGCACCTGTCAGGCCCAGGTCCCCCACACCTCTCTGCACCCTGGCCACCTAGACGTGAGGCGCCACAACTTGTGGGGCTCCTGGGATGACTGTGTATTGGTCTCTGGTCCCCACTCCACCCTGGCAGGTCAGCCTCAAACACAGAGCTTATGTGGCCCCAGGTGGCAGTCCCCAGCCTCCTCCCCAGGCCCCTTTGGGCCCTTTCCCTTCGGGAGCCCCTAGGGGGATCCATGCTCCGGGTCGGAGGACGGGCGAGGTGGGAGCTCCCTGCTCGCCCCAGACCAGGACACGGAGGGCTGGGGAACTTCCTCTGGGGGGCGCGTGGTGGGGGAGCCCTCGAAGGTCCCGGAGGCCCCCGCCTCCCCCCGCGCTGCTGCCCCGCCCGCAGGGCTCCCACCGGTTGCCCGCCCCCCTCACCCGGCCGGAAGCTCCGGGAGGGGGCGCCCCGCCCGACCCGGGCACCGCGCCCGCCGCACACACTCACGGAGACTCAGGAGCCACCATCTTGCGCGGTGGACGCTCTGGCCGCGGTCTCCTTGGGCCCAACTGAGCGACAGCAGCCACTAGCGGTAACCGGGGCGAAGAGGCGCCAGCAGCCGGCGAGGGCCGGGGCGGCGGGCAGGGCGGCGGGCAGGGCGGCGCGCCCTGGGGCTCACCTGGCGCGGCCGTCCCCCCTGCGCGCGCACTCGGCAGGCAGCGGGGGCGACGGAGGTGAGACCGCCGGAAGGGTGTCCCGCCAGCGGGAGGGACAGGGTCATTCATTCATCACGGGCACCCACCAGTTCTAGAGCAGCTCCCAGGTGAGAGCTCCCAGGTGAGAGCCAAACAGGTAGAGCGCTAGGGAGGCACCGGCGAAACGCTGTGAGATCACAGGGGAGCAGGGGGGAAGCCGACGGTCTGCGGGGAGAGTCTATTAGGTTTCACTGCAGGATAAGTAAAGTTTTAGCAGGGGAAGGGCATCCCAGGCAGTGGGCCTGGCTCAGCAACCATGGGGAATTGAAAGTGCAGTGCAGGTTCACAAAGGTCAAGGCGGAGTGGAAGTATGGGGGGGGGCGGGGCCTGCTGCTGGAAGGCTCTGCAGTGAGACTGGGGAGTTGGACCTTCTGGCCTAGTGGGGAACCTCAGGAGAGGGGTTCCCTGTGTGGGTTCCCAGGTGAGGGGAGGAGAAGGTGGAGGAATGTGGAACTGTGGCGGCCATCCCTCCCAGACCTGGAGTCCAGAGGCCTGCAGTGGGGCTCCAGTGACATTGAACTCTGAGGCCTTGGGCTAGACACTTACCTATGAGCCTCAGCTTCCTCCATCTGTGAAGTGGGAATTACAGCTGGGTGAGGAGGAAAGGGCAAGGCAGGGATGGGTCTGAGGAACAAAGGAGCTAGGTGTGGAGGCCGTTTGAAGAGGGGGTGCTGCGGCACTCGGTGATTTAGTCTCCCCTTCCCATCAACACAGTCATCCAGAAATGCCTTCCAGCCGCACCCCCCCCCCCCCCCGCCCCAATTGGGTACACTTTTCTCCCACACAAGGCCTAGGGCACACGTTGATTTGAGGTCGGGACCTCTCCGGTGGCTTCTGGGAACTCCCCCAGCACCCTTCACACCGCACTGCTCTGTGCCACCCACCATCTGCCGCTGACATTCACCGTGAACCCTGGCCCCCCCAGCTGCTGGGATGATGCATGAGTCATGGCACATGCACACACACATGACCGCCTGGCTTGTGGGTACACTCAAATGAAGGGAGACACCGCAGACCCAAAACCTGCCCCAGGAGGGTACCACACAGCCTGGCACCCATGAAAGGGTCAGGTATATGGGGGGGGAGGTCCTTCTGTGATGGCATTTTGCAGCAGAACACCCTGGCTAAGTCCCTCCCTTCTCAACCCTGGCCGGGGGTCCACAGCTGGGACCTACAGCTCATTGGACGGCTGCCTTAAGAGGGCAGGTTGTTGCTCTGGTCAAACACAAACTAGACAGAGTGGCAGAAAAGAGGCCACCCTCCGGGGTCCAACTGAGGCTGGGGCAGGGGCACAAAGCGGGTGTCTTATGAATTAACATCACTCTGGCTGCCAGCCAAGGGAGAGGATCTGGGCAAACCTCATCCAGCTGTTTTGCCGTCACTTGGAAAGATACACAGAAGAGCACAGGGACATACACCCTGCAATCCACAGGCGCCCACAGATGGCAAGTCACAAACCCCAAGGCACACACTCACACCTCTCCTCGTGATGAGGCCATCTAGGCACACTGATGTGTGCGTATGCAGAGGTGGTACCCGTGCAGAAATGGACAGACGCCCATGCCGGCTGGGGGCAAAGGCCGGCCCAGAGGCCACGCACAAGCATGCACGTACACAATGCACGTACACACAGACAGGCAAGATCAACAAAGACACATTCAGATCGTATACACCCAGAGGGACAGACAGACACATGAGGACCCCCCAGGCCCCTAGTAAGGCATATACAGATGATTTGAAACCACAGCACACACCATCACAAAAAGAGGCATAGACACAAAGATCTATATACACATGCAGTTACCCAGAGATCAGTGCGTGCACACACGCTCTCTTACAAAATTAAATGCATCAGATATACACACAAGCTCATGTAGCCAGACCCAGAGTCTCTGTCTCTTGCCCCACCACACGTCATAGGGGCAGATGGGAGGGCCCTCCCTGAGGTGCACGTGTACACACACACACACACACACACACACACACACACATCTCAAATAGTAAAGCTGCCCGTCCTATCCCAGAAGAAACCAAACTCTGAAGAAAATGGGAATCTCGGAGGGAGAGAGAGCCAAAGGCAGGGACTGGGGGGTTGATCCAAGATCTGTGTGCTCACTCCCCGGTCGGCTTAGGATTCCCACCATGGCCAGAATGCTCCCACGTTCTCCAGAGCCCTCCTCCCCGAGCTGGAGGAAGACCCCCAAGACCAGCCACAAGAAGAACTCTGAGACAGCCCTCCAGCCACCAGCCCTTGCCCTTGTGGAAGGGGTTCCCAAAAATACCTCTGAAAAGGTAATGGCTGTCTCCCTCAAAGAGTGCCAGGTAACCCCTGTGTGGAGAGGTGAGCCAGGAGACCATGGATAAAGGTGGGGGGCATTAGTATGGACCCCAGGGCAGTGGCTGGAGGAGCCACCCAGATTTCTGCCTGTCTCCCTCTGTTCACTTCTCTCTCTGCTGAAGTAATGACTCCCTCTTAAACAGTCCCCCGGCCCCACCCCCCCACACACACCCTCCTTTGGAGGCTCCTGGCAGCCCCTCAGAGGCAGTTGAAGGTATGATTTGATACAAGGAATCTCTGGCACAGGCTCCTCAAACGTGCATCTGCCCCAAAGTGTAGCCCACCTCCCTCCTGCTGGGTGCACCTCCAGTTTCCTGACCAGTCCTGCCCTCCACCCCCACCCCTACCTTTGTTCCCAGCCACAGTGGGGGCTCCCCTGCCCAGCCCTGGACCTGGGAAAAGGTACCAAGAGTCAAATGGCTACCAGAATCTCTCCACAGACAACTTTTGGGGGCCAAAAATGGCAGGAAAAGGATAGGGCGGGGAGAGGAGACACCCACCCTGGTCTGAGCCCCCTCCCCACGCTCTGGCCTCCCCAGCACTCACCCAAGAGCATTCTCCGCCTTTGGAGGCACCGCTGAGCCCGTCTGAGGAGCAAATGAAACCAGCCAGGGAGTGACAGAGGGAAGGGGTGGGGATGTGAGGGACAGGAGGGGAGGGCAGAGGGAGGGACTCCTGCTCCTGCCAGAAAGCACCGGTTGTAGGGCCCTTTCTCCCCTTGTCTGGAAGCAGCTGCCTGTTCCCTAGTTTCTCCCATCCCAACCAGGGTGGAAAGCACAGAGCACTTCCTGCCCCAAGGGTGGAGAATGGGGCAACTGTGGGGACTAGGGACAGGGGGCGGCCTCCATCCCCCTCCTCCCGAGAGTCCCTGTCTAGTGCCTCTCGTACTTAAGCGCAGAGTTGACCCTGCCTATAGAGACCTCCAGGAAGGAGGTGCTGCCAACCACTTCTTAGCCTGCCAGAAAGTTCTTGCTGAACTTGAAGCCCTGCCTCAGGGCTTGCTGCTGCGGGAGCCCCCATTCTCCTGTCCAGCCTTGCTCATCCTCTGGCCCACCATCCCTTTACATTTACCTCCCTCTGCTGAAGGGGAAACTGAGGCCCAGAGAGGTGTGACCACTTCATCCCAGAGCACTGGCCATGGTGGTGGGGGAAGGGAGCCCCAGGGGCTTGCCCTTCTTAGTCCAGTACCTGGACCTGGACCTACTACCCAGGCAATGCCAGGTGGGGTGGGGGGGTGTTCATTTTATCTGCTAGAACTTCTGACACTTCTCCCCTGCTCCAGACCCTTCCCTACCCCCCAGGCTCAGCTCTCCTCCATTTGCTCCTTCCTCCCCCTCCTCTTCCCCACTAAGAGCCAGCTCTCTACTCACCTGAGCACCTGGTGGCTGGGAGGGGTGGAATGGGGGAGAGGAGGCAGCCAACCCACAGCTGGATCCAGTCTGGCATTCCAAGCCCAGGCCCAGCGCTAGCCGCCCACCCCCTCAGCATCCTGTCTCCACCAGACAATAACCTGTAATCTCTGGGGCAGCCAGTACAGCCGGCAAAGGGTCTGCGGAGGGGTTGGCAGCAGCAGCTTCTGAAAACAGGTTTGTTAGGAAGAGGCTCTAGGGGGAAGGAGTTGCTCGTTTGGGGAGAGGAAGGAAACTCAAGCCCAGGGCTAATTAACCCACCCAGACACAGACGGAATCTTTGTCTTCTTGAGGGCAGGGATCTGAGCTAAGCCCCCTAATTCTCCACCCAGACAACCTTGCATTTCCTGGTGGTCTCTGGTAGGGGGAAGGGTCTGATGGTCAGGTTCACACCTGGGGGAGGGGGACGTGATGGCCGTCCAGGGAGAGCGAGGGGCACTTCCATCACCTGCCACTTAAGGAGAACAGCAGCAGGAGGAGCTGGTTAGACTGCAAGAAGAACTTACCAGTGGCCTTGGGGGAGCCCAGTGTCTCCAAAACATGCACCCAAAGGCCTCGGGATGGATTGGGGGGCACTGAGGAGGAATCAGCAGCCCAGGGAGATATGGAAGCGATAGGGGGGACAGGCTGGAGGGTTTCCAGGGCTTCCTGATGGGACTGAAATTAATCCATCTGCGGGGAGTGGGGGGTGAGGAGCTCATCAAGCCGGTGACTCAGGCGTGACCTGAGCTCAAGGTCTTTGATCTCGGGCTCAGAACGCAGCAAGAGGCTTGTGCAGTCAAAGACTCAGAGGGGAGATGGAGGGTCTGATTAGAACAGGAGCTAGGGGAGGTCTGAGGGTGCAGGGTGGGCGACAGCCTCCACCCGCCACTCTGATCCCTGGCCACCCCGAAAGGCACATCTTTGCCCTGAAATCCATTATCGTCTGAGTTCATCTGTCTTCCTGTCCCCCTTAGTGTCTACTCTGCACTCCCCACCCAAGGCCCCCCTGGCCCGTTCAGAACTTAAGTCATTTCCAAAATCCCCTTCTCTCTGCTCCGGTGTCATGTTGCACCGCTGATGGTGGGTGGGGGGCGGGGGGTGGGCCGGTGAATTGTATGGCTGGGTCAGCCCTGCCAAGAGAAAGGAGAAGGGAGGGATTGGCTTTGGGAGGTTCCCCTTCCCTCCCCAGCCAGGTGAGGCCAAGTGGGGGATGGCTGGCATCTCCCCATCTTTCAGTGGAGGATACCAAGGCACAAGGCAGAGGAGAGGCCGTGGGTTCTGAGCACTGTGAAGTCATCTGGGAGCCAGTCAGCCTTCTCTGGCCATCCCTCCTCCCCATTCCTAAAACATCCAGGTCCTATGTCTCTTCATATACGCTGCTCTCCTGAGCAGCAACGGGGCTAGTGCAGGCGAGTCAGACACGCTGGGATCCGAACCCAGCTTTGTGGCTTTGGGTGTGTTGCTTAAACTCTCTGAGCTCCAACATCCCACTGTAAAGTGAGAACTGAGTGCCGCCATCTACTCCTGGCCTGTGGCCGGGTGAGGAGGGAATGCCTTGCTGCATGTGGACGTGCTCCCCAAACAGTGCAGGTCCTAAGTAGATGCATCCGTGTTCCCCGGGCCCTGTGCTGGCCCAGCATCCACAGTAGAGGCTGGGGCTGAGAGGGTTGAGCCAGCAAACCTTTCTGTAGATGTTCAAAAACCACCTAAATTGTTTAGGGTGTGCATGTGCGTGCGTGTGCACATGTGTGGTGGTCAGTAGGGTTACTGAGTTCAGCCTTATTGGGGCGGAGGTACCTGGTGCCCACACACCCCACCCTGTGGGAGGAAGGGAAAAGGGGGTGGGGAAAGATGGCTCAAGACACATTCCTGCAGAATGAAAGGGCCTGCTGTGTAGGATACAGATGGGGCGGAGGGTGGGCAGGGGAAGTTGGGGAAGTACCTGGGGGGAGGGAATCAGGGAAGTCTGGGGTACCTGCCATTTCCCCATCCTGTGTCTCCTCCCAAGTGTTCCAGGCTCACTTAGGTGTGGCTCAGTGAGGAGGCCTCTGACCCAAGCATTGGCAAGGAGGCTCAGAGAGGGAAGAGTCCCAGCCTCCCCCTCCCATGGATGGCCTCAGGGACATGAGCAGGAGAGGGTCCCCGCCTCACTGCCTGTGACGGCCTGTCACTGTGCAGGCCGCCAGCCCCACAGACCCCTAATCAAAGTGACAGCTCCAGGAGGCCTCCCAGAGTGGCCTTCCAACCCCCACACCTTCAGCACCCTCCCAGCAAATGAGTGGGCCTCCTAGCTGCCACGGGCCTGGGACCTCACATGTCTAGCAACAGAGCCATGTGTTAAAGACTCCTATACTTTGCCTTAAGCCTCTTGAAGGTTTATGTGTGACTCTTTCGTTCAGAGGCCAAGGCTGCCCCCAGTCAGCTGCACCCTAAGGGCTCTCTGCTCTGACCCAGTCCCCACCAAGGGCTGGGAGAGGCCTTCGGCATGGCTGAGGGCCTCTCACCCCCAGTCCTCACCCAAGGGCAGTTGCTATCATCCTCAGCCCTCAGAGAGCCAAGGAGACAGGAGAAATGCATGGGAGTGGGTGGAGTGGCCTGGAGTAGGCTAGGAAATAATGAGGCCAATGGAGAACAGGTTCTTAGCTGGGGCCCCCAAATTCCAGGGTTCCCAGAAATCTGAGGACCCTTCATCCCTGCCCTAGGCACGGCTATCACCCTCCCCTGCTCCCACAGTGCTGCTCCCTCCCTCAGCAGGGCGGTTAGAAAGGTCTGGCCCCATTGCTTCCTCCCCCTCCGGATGCGTAACCGAGGGCAGGCACCGAGAACCCCTCCGTGCAGAATCCTGGCACGGGCCAGCACAGACGGACGACTGGAGGGACAGTGACTCTCTTCCCATTTCATAATCTGGAGGGGGGAGGGCATCACGTCTCCTGGTGTCCCCACAAACCTACCCAGAACTCTGGGGATGAGGACTGTGGGAAGAGGGAAGCCCAGCGAAGGGGTCCCCATCCCCTTGAGCGTCTGTCTCTGGCCACACCTGGTGCTACAGCCCTCTCTCCTCGCATGCACGCCATGTGCTCTCTCCAGGGGAGCATGGTGGGCGGGCAGGGAGAGAGGGAGGCTTGTACCCCAGGGACTGCCATCTACCCGCTACTGCCCTCCAGCCCTGCTTCCCCATCAGTACCCCCCTTCTGATGATGGCACTGCCCGGCACAGCGTCACCTTAGCTGGAGTCATCCTGGGCACCTCCCTCTCCACATCCCTCCGTCACCGAGTCCTGTTGCTTCTGCTACAGAAAAGACCCCAGAATCTCTGTCCTCCTTCTTCTCGGGTACCCCCAAGTCTTACCCTTCCCCCTTGCCAGAGACATCTAAAAACACTAACGACGCCCGCTCAGAGCCCTTCAGTGACACCCATCACCTTCGGGACAGAGGCTGAACCCCCAGCCTGGCTGTGAGGCCCTCCCGGGGGGTTCCTGCTCCCCGTCTGCCACACCCACCACACACCCGCTGCTCCCTGAAAGCCATGGGCCTCAGACCGCACAGCATTCGCTCTAGCCCTTTCTCTGCCCAGGATTCCCTTTCTGTCTCCGAGGTCCAACGTCAACGGCGCTTCTCTGAAGCTTTCCCTGACTTCTGTCAATTCCCTTCTGCCTCTGACTTCTCCAAGCACCATCTGCCCAGCTCTTTGGAACCTGTTATTATCTTGGACAAACCTGTCTGCATGTGTCTTCAGACAGCTCTTTCTTGACAGGCCGGTATGCCACCTTTGAAAAATATGAATTCCTCGACAAATACTGTGTGTTCTCAGTTATAGGCAGAATCTAAAAAAGTCAGTCTTGGGGCGCCTGGGT
Source organism: Halichoerus grypus (assembly GCF_964656455.1). NCBI lineage: Eukaryota > Metazoa > Chordata > Mammalia > Carnivora > Phocidae > Halichoerus > Halichoerus grypus. The sequence goes on from NC_135713.1 coordinate 189,391,689, forward strand.
GGCTCAGTCTATTAAGCAGCTACCTTCGGCTCAGGTCATGATCCCAGGGTCCTGGGATGGAGCCCCGCATCGGGCTCCCTGCTCAGTGGGGAGCCTGCTTCTCCCTCTCCTCCCCGCTCGTGCTCTCTTTTGCTATCTCTGTCTCTCTCTCACATAAATAAATAAAATCTTAAAAAAAAGAATCAAAAAAGTCAGTCTCATAGAAATAGAGATTACAGTGGTGGTGGTCAGGGGCTGGTGGGTGGGGGCAATGGGGAGATGTTGGCCAAAGGGTACAAACTCCCAGCTATCAGATAAATAAGATGTGGGGATCGAATGCACAGCGTGGCGACTATAATTAACAATGCCGTATTACACACTTAAGTTGGGAGATGTTAAATGTTATCGAAACGCACACAATCATAATTATGTGAGGGGATGGAGGTGTTAACTAACTTTATGGTGGTAATCGTTTTGCAATACATAGGTGTACCAAGTCATCACATTGTCCACCTTAAACTGACACATGTCAATAATATCTCAATAAAGCTGGAAAAAAGTAAAAATACGAATCATCCAAACAGCAGCTTGCATAGTTGGTTTCTATAAATAGCTAATGAAAGAATGAGTGGCTTTTGAAACACAGACATACACACACACTCCAGAAATATCCATATAGTCAGATACACTCTTACTCAGAGTCACACCCTTGGAGTCCAGCCCCAAGCTCAGGTAGAGCTGAGTTGATACCAGCCATCAGACCATCCCCTGCCTTTGCTTACGCAGTGACCTCTGCCTGCAATGTCCCTTCTTCCCACGCCCCTGTTCCAAAGCTCAGTGTGTCCCCCCTTCCTCCAAGAGGCCTTTCCTGGTGTCCCCAGGTATAATCACCCTTTCTCCCTTCGTACCCACACATGGCACCCACAACACTCATCTGCTCTTTTTGTGTCTGCCTCAGACCAAAAGCCAGACTCCATCTTGGAGCAGGACGGTGAGGAGTAAGATGGGGATTTGTCTCTAGGCCCCAGCACAGTGAGGGAAACGCAGTTTTCCCCATGGCCCCTGTGTGCCTGTCAGCTGGAATCACCCTCATGAATGCATTCACCCATTTCCCCCAGAAATCTGTCTTGTAGCCAGCGGCCCCTTTAGTGCTCACAGCCAAACCTCTGCAAAGTCACCCCAGCCAGGGAGAGGCAGAAATCCTGGCCAGGAGTCCGGCCGCCAAAGGAAGAGGGGCTTCCCCTGTCTGTCCCTCAGCTGGAGTGCCGTGCACCTTGCTGATCCCAGCCTTCAGAGGCTAGAGCAGGAGCCCAGGCTACCCCTTGTCAGAAAGGCTATCCCTGCCAGGGGGCTCCAGGCTGGAGAAATGCTGCTTAGGGGTCCTAGCCCCAAGAGACCCCACAGGGAGAGCTCCCACACCCCAAAAAGACTTCAAGAGAAGTCCTCAGTCCTAAAGACCCTCAGATCCTGAGAGACCCCACGGACAGTTGTCCAGATGTATCAGGGGGACTTCCGACCCTGAGACCCCATTGAGGGCACGGCAGACCCAACACCCCCCAGAGAGAGGCCACAGACCCAGAGCCTCTCATGGGGCATAGACGGAGCCTGTGGGAGCAGTGCCCCTCCACACTGACCTGGCCCGGCAGGGGTCTTCCCCAAGCTGAGCTGCCTTAGCCGCCGCTGGTGGGCGCGCCCCCCGCAGTGCACCTGGGCCTGGGCTGCCGAGTTCAGCTGGATGTTGCAGACGTCACAGAGCGTGTAGGACGGCCGCTTTCTTTCGCGCTTGGGCTTAGGCAGTTCTGGGGGCCGAGGGGGGCACTCCGTAGCTCCAGATATGGGGGGCTCCTTCTCACCCGGGGGGGAGGGGCTCAGTGGCCGCTTCATACCTGAGCAGAGAGAGAGGGAGACAAGTAAACAGGCTGAGTACTGTGAACACATAGAAGGAGCAAGAGGGGTTCAAGACCCTGAGACACCTGTGTCCCAGATGAAAATCCCCAGCTTTTGGACATCCGCAACCCAAGGGCGGCAAAGGGAGCGTGACGGGGTCCATTTCAAACAAAGCAGCATTAAAATACAGGGATGTCTGGAAGAGTGTCACAAATGTCCGCACCCCAAGAGGCCGACACCTGGGACTCGGCCACAGAGCAAAGCTCAGAGAGGAAGAGTTGGACCTTGGGGCCCGGGGGAGCAGGGAGGGGGAGGCAGCAGTGAGGTTAGGGGAGTCGCGCTGGGGGAAGCCAGGGCCCCATGCTCAGCCTCGCAGCAGGCGCTGACAGTCCTGTGACAGGCAGGCATGTGGCGCTTGCTGCGGCCGCTGGCCAGAGGGGTGACTGCAGAAACCCTACCTCCCTGTGCCCAGTGCCCGCCGGGTGACATTCACAAACATTGACAGTGTGTGAAGCCATCCCCACCCCTGACCCACGTGGCTCCAGATGTCCCTTGCTGTGTTGGCCACCCAGGCCGTGGCAACAGTTGGTATTTTCAGTAACGACCTGGGCCCTGCTGCCTGCGTCGGCTGAACACAGCCTCTTCCCTCTCTCTCCCTCTCTCTCTCTCTCTCTCTCTCTCTCTCTCTCGCACATGCACACACACGCACACGCACACACGCCTGCGCCACCCCTCCAGGCCCCTCATCTGCCACACACCATCTTCCTGTTCCGACTCACTTCTCTGGAACCTTCCTGCCTGACTCCTCAGCTCTAACCTGCTCTCTTCTGGGCTTGCCAACTCCCTTCCTCACACTGAACTGTGTTCCTTTTCACTTCCTGGATCTGTGTGCGTGCTCTCTGCCTGGACTGCCCATGGGGGGGGGGGGCCTCCCTGAGGGCCCGGCCTGAGCCTCCCTCCTCCCTCGTGGGGACAGAGAATTCCCGAGCTCAGGGACATGTAACTTCCTCACAGCCCTCAGAAGAAACCGACCCTGATGACACCTTGATTTCGGACCTCTAGCTTCCAGGACTGTGAGGCAATACATTTCTGTTGTGTAGGCCACCCGGTTGGTGGTACTTTGTTGCCGTGGCCCTAGGAAACTGCTACATGGAAGTTCTGACCCGTGGGCTTTCGACGGTGTCTGGCGGTTTGAGGGGCAGCCGTCCTGGAAGCCAGGTGGAGCAGCGAGGGTGCAGTACCAGTGACAGGCTCCAGGTGGCGCCGCGAACACCTAGCGGGAAGCGAAGGGGCTCAACTCCATACCCCTCCTGGAGGGGAGGACCCCACTCCCCCACACTCCTGCCGTCCCTAGCCCGAGCCACGCCAACCTCCCGGGCACTGTGTCTGGGGTCCAGGGCACAGTCCTGCCCACAGAGGGCACCCTGGGAGGTTACTCCCCTCACATTGCGGCCGACCCCCTCCTAGGCTGCACTGAGTCCCCACCTACATTCTGCACTCTTTCACCTCGAGGGAGAGGTCATCAGAGTTATGTTCTGGCCTGCACACCGTCTCAGCAGGAGGAAGGAACCGGAAGAAAGTACCGCATGCAAGTGTTTTAGGGGAGCTCCAGCTTGCCAGTGGGGAAGAGTCTTCAGGGGAATGAGGTTTTCCTGGCCAGGCCTAGGAGAGCTGCCTGCCCCGCCAGCGAGGGGACGGGGGATTTTGAAATCTCAGTGCAATTTATGACAGGCGGGCTGAGGACACGGCCCAAGAGAGCCGACAAATATCTGCCGTGGGGCTGATTAAACCTGTGTGATATACAGCCTCTGGGCTCACAGGGCCTGCCTGGATTCCGGGGCTAATTGTGCTCCCCTGGCCAGGCTGCCAGGCTGCTGCAACCTGCCCGGCCTGACCCAGCCTCCCCAGCTGTCCCCTCAGGAGCCACACTGCTCCAGCTAAGCTATGACTCCCAGGCAGAAAATGTGGATGGGTGGACACTTTTGAGGGCACCCCTGCTGTGAGCATCAGCAGGCCAGCACCCCTTGCCTATAAAGCGGCAGCATGACTCACCCTCGCTGGACCTACACTTGGACAGGACCTGGCTCACATGTTCTCTTTAACAGAAGAGGAAATTGAGTCCCAGAAGGGGTGAGTGGACTTGCTTCAAAGTACATGGGAAGACAGGGAAGAGCTGTTTCTAGAAGCTTCCTTGCCTCCCTCTTTACCCAGCTAGCCAGGCCACCTCTTCAGAATTGCAACCCCATTTATTGAGACCTTCCTATGTGTCAGGTGCTTTGCACATAGGATCTCTTTTAAACTTCATAACACCCCATGAGGTGGGCACTATTATTAACCTATTATCCCACTTCATAGATTAGAGAACAGGCATTGAGAAGTTTCATAGCCAGACAGGGAACCTACACTTGTCTGACCCTGGAGCCCAAGTCCTTAACCACTGCCCTATCCCCCCTCTCCTTAAAGTCTGCCAAGTCCTCTTTTGAACTTCTGGGTGGGGAGGGGGGTTTTCAGATTCTGGGAAGGACTCCTGGGAGGACTTGGGGTTGCCCAGCCCCTAACAGCTGGAGTGCCAGGCAGGAAGGGGCCGGAGCCAGAGAGGCTGGGAGGGAGGGATGTGAAGAAAGGGGGAGAACTGAACCTGAACTGAGTTCTGGAAATGACCAAGTGAAAGCAGAGCAAAAGAGCATGCACGTACCCAGGTGTCTGTCTGTCTGTGATTTGCACAGACAAAGCCCTCTTGCTCCCACCTTCCCTGAGAGAAAGCCAAGGCTGCAGCAGGGAGCCGGCCTTGGACGGTGGAGGGAGCCACCCATGTAAAGGCAGGCTCACACCGGAGCTGGAGAGCTGATGGAGGCCAGGGTTCCTGCCTGTCTGTCTGTCTGTGTGTCCACCCATAGGGAGCTGGAGGGGGTGGGGGATGGAGGGAGCACCCAGGCAGGGCCCCAGGGCTCCACCTCCACCACCACTGCTGAGTGATGAATGGACTTCAGGGCTTGGGTCTCCGTGGGGCCTCGGGCACTGCAGTGGGGTGGAGCCCTCCGCCTGCCTGTCCCAAGAGCGCTGGCTGGAAAGGGGCCTTGGAAGCCGAACAGTGCAGAGCGGGGAGCTGTTTCAGCTGCAGGCTGGGAAGGGGTCCTCAGGAAAGAGCCGCTTTTGCCAGAGGGTTAATGGGAGTGAAGGGTCTAGGCCTGTCCCCAGCCTTGGGCAGGGCATGAAGGGCTCCCTCACTAAATCCTTAATGAGCCCAATTACACTCTGGTATTTTCCCCCATGCCTGCCAACATCTACCCTCCCACCTTCCCCAGCCAGGTCCTAGGCCCTGCCTCTGAGAAGGGAGCCCGGCTGGCTGGCCAACCTTGGGCTAGTCCCTGTCCCTCTGGGCTTCAGTTTTCCTTCTTTAAAGAGAGGGGGGTTGGGCTGGGCTAATCTCTTAGGTCCTTGGCAGGCAGTGGTGCCACCACCACTCCCAGCAGCTGCCTCTAAGGTGGGGGTGAGGGGAAGACCAGGTCCTATTGGTCTGTCGCAGCCACCAGAGAAAGGCGGGGGGGTTTGGAGAAAGAACTGCCCATGGTGGGTGCCCCTTGCACTCTGGGCACTGTGCAAACTGCACCTCCATTGACCCTCACAGCAACCCTGGAGGCATTAGAGATGAGGAAACTGAGGCTCAGAGTCTAAAAGAGAGGCAGGTGAGTAGGGCCAGTCCTCTCCCATCCTGTGATGCAGGCGGAGGGGGTGCATGCCCCAGCAGCCCCCATCCCACTCATTCACAGGATCACCAGCAGGAGCTGGGGGTCCTGCCCCTCCCCACCAACCCAGCTGCGGAGAGAAGTGTCTGGAAGAAGAGAGGCCTTGTTTGTTCTTGTCCTAGCAGAGTGTGAGCCCTCCTGGGCCTGGCTGCCAGCTCAGTGCCCCTGAGGAGCCACCACTGAGCATATTGGTCTCTCCTGCCACCTCCCCTCTCCCAAGGCTGACACCTTTCCAGGGTGAGGAAGGGGGAATTAGCCACTTCAGTGCTTGGCCACCACAGGGTGGCATCTATCCCCACCATTCTGTGGGCTCAGAGAGCTGGAGTCACACCCAGGTCACACCCCAGACTCCCCACAGGAGCCAGAGACCCCCCACTAGAGGAGTAGGATGGCCTGAGTAGGGCCAGCCATGCCAACCCCCGCCCACACCTCCCCACTTTGCCAGGGCAGGAGGCTCCAGGTGTCGGGGGCCGGGGGGGGGGGGGTTTCCACTGGGCAAGCCAAAGCAGCCATGTCTGTCTTCCCATCCAAAGTAGTGACAGAGGCAGCCCATCACCTTCCCCTGGGGATGCTGGGTGCTGGGGATTTCAGGAGTAAACTGGCTGAGAGGTGCTGAAAGCCTAAACTCAGCTCCAAGGAAGGGAGAGAGGGCATGGGAGGTGAGGGAGAGCCATGGTCCAGAGATGAGGTCACCGTCCCCCACTACTTCCCCTCCTCCAGTGTGCTCTGTCCTCACCCCTATCGGCTGGGTGTCCCAGAGGGCCTCCTGCCATCCTGACACCCCAAAGATAGGGGCTGTCTCTCCTGGGCAGTGATCTCCCTCAAAAGAGCCTCAAGCCACCCTCAGGAAGGAAGTCCTTCTTGCTATCTAACCACAGTGACCACACAGAGAAGCTGCCTCTAAGATGGTGATGGGGAGGGGCGGTTAGGAAGGGAGTACTAGCCTCAGCACCCCCTTTTCTAGCCTCTGCTGCCAGGCCAGGCCTGGGAAACCTGATTGTTGTGCAGGAGATCCCCTTACCTCCACCCCTCTTAGCATCAGGACCAGGATCTTGGTGCCCTGGCCTCCTCATCCATGGCTTGCTTGCCCAGCCCAGCTCCCCACAGGCTGAGCAGTAGCTCCCCAAACCCCATCCCCTGCCCATGAGGGCTCCACCACCAACACTTCCAAGCTAGGGCTGGGGCATGAGTCCGGGGAGCCAGAGGGAGGAGGGGTGGGAGTCCCCAGACTGTTTGAGAGTTGTGGGTGGAAGGCAGCCCAGGAGCGCCCCACCTATGCCCTTTGCCAAAGATGAGGCTATGGGCTTGAAGGGGGAAGGGCGGACAGGAAGGCCTCCAATGACTGGGAATCCTGGAAATGGAGGGGGGTGGCGAGTATGCTCTTTGCACCCCCAAAAAGACAACAGGAGATCTCCCCTCCCCTACTCCTTCCATTCTATTTTATCCCAGGGGCTGATAGGGGTGGATTGATTTTGGGATTCTCTAAACTCCTTAGGAAAAGAAAGTGAGTTATTTGGTCCAGCTCCCTATCTCCAGAGAATGGTCCCCTCTTCGGGGGGGGGAGGGGGGTCTCACCTTCTCTGCCCTTCCAGCCTCCCTTCCCCTAGGGGGAACTGGAAGTCCTTGCCATCACTCTTGTTGTCTCCCCTCCCAACCTCGGGCGTTTGGCTAAGTTGCGGTTCTTGCCTGCCCACCTCCCCCACCCCACAAGGTGGGGCGGGGTCCTTGCGGCTGTCCGGCTGCCCGCAGCCCTACAGAGCCACCCACACCCCCAGCTCCGGCGCGCGGGCCCCTCGGGCGCTCAGCCCCAGCGGAGCTCTGTCCGGGATGGGGAGCCAGGAGTGCGGTCCCGCGGCCAGCGCTGCCGCCTACCTGAAGGGCGCTGGCGACCCGAGCGGGGCCGCATCCGGCTCCCCACGGCCCCCCGGGGCGATCCGGATTCCCGGCTCCTGGAGGTGCGTGGCGGGGTGAGTCCCAGGCCGGCGAGTCCCGGGGCAGCCGCCAGTCTCCCGAGCCCGCCCCCGGCCGGCCAGCGCAGAGCAGGTGCCAGGAGCCGCGCCGCTGGGAGTGGAGCGCAGGCGAGACCCCGGAAAGGAGCTGCGCGGCGGGGCTCCCCAAGAGGACAGGCGAGGAGAGACCCAGGGGTGCTCCCTGCAGAAGGGCTGGGCCCATTGGTGAGTATCCTTATCCCTGGCCGGCCAGGCATGAATGCCCCTTGGCGTCCGAGGGGCCCTAGAGCTCAGGGAAGGGAGTCCCAAAGTGGCCACCTCCCAGGGCTCTTCTGTGATCTCCCCACCCCCTGCAAATTGCCCCTCTTTTGGGGGGAAGCTGGGAGAAAAGGAGGAAACTGACATTCAGGGAGCACCTACTGGGTGGCAGGAGGGATGGCCTTCAACCCTCATAACCACTCTGCCTGAACTGGTGTGATCCCCATTTTACAGACCAGGAAACTGAAAGATTGTCACTGGCCCCCAGTCACACACGAAGTGAGCACCAAGCGGGAGACTCCAGACTGCTCCTAGGATCCCTTTCCGGAGGTCAGGGGAGACAGCCAGCGGGGGAAACTTCACCCGTGTGTGTGGCTGGGGATCTTTCCTGATTTCTCCCAGGGCATCAGTGCATGGTGTCTGGCCCAGAGGGGCGGCACAGTGCAGGGGCATGAAGCCAAGCAGGGGTGGGCAGGAGGCAGGGGCTGGAGGCATGACCTCCTGAGAGTGCTCTGCCATCTTTCTGTTAACGGAGAGGCAGTAACAGGGTAAGAAAGTGAGTCTCAAAGAAAGGGGGTAGAAATGGCTCTTGTATCCCAAGAAGATGCGTCAATACAGCTTACCCCCATTGTGCTCAGGGCACTGTGTTTACCGGGCCCTGTAAAGAGGAAGTCCCACCTTGGGGAGCCCTGGCCAGGCCTCGCCCACTGGGGCAGGGCACCTGGCTGCCCCTCAGTTGAGCAGAACTTCTTCCCTGTCCTCACACCCATCAACTCACTCCTGTCTTGAGGCCTTTTGCCACTGCTGTTCCCTCGGCCTGGAACCCTCCCCTAACCTTCACAGGCTTGTTTCCTTGTGGCTCAGGCCTCAGCTCCAATGTCCCCTCTCCAGGCCCCATTGTCCCCACCCATTATTCTTTGTTCCAGCCCCGGGCTATTTCCCTCCTGGCACATCCCCCACGATGTCCTTCTTCTGCTTGGACACTTACCTGTCTCCTCCAGAGGGCACGGCCTTTACCTCCCAAGTGTCTAAAGCACCAGCCCAAAGCTTGATGTGTAGCTAACAGATGCTCGATAAACAGTTGTTGAAGCAATGCATGAGTTCCTCCCCACTCTAAAAGTAAATCCATATTACATTGCACACTTCAGCGAGGCGAATTGTATGCTCCGCGAATTATATCTTAATAAAGCGGTTACTATAAAAAAGCCCAGGGTGGGGCTGATAGTCACCGCACACGTACGCCTCACCGTCCGGCCTCTAACCTGATCCAGTCACACCTGTCCCCGGCACAGTCCGCATCCTGTGTCTGGCCGTGGAGGGTCACAGTTGCTCAGACTTGGAAGGGGTCTTAGAGGTCATCCTGTCCCTTTTGTAACTTGTCCCTGACAAGTTACCCTCTGGCCTCTGCTTGCTTGCACATGCCACAGGGAGCTCCCTGCCTCACAAGACAGAATATTCCATCGTTGGGTGGTTCTCAGTGACAGAAATCTTATCTGTATGGGGGCGTGAAAGCTGCTTTCCTATAATGTTCCTGCATGGGTCCTAGATCCGCTCCTTGGTCGAGCGGAAGAAACGCATACCACCTTCCACAGTCAGCTGAACATGGCTGGCAGCTTCTTCCTAAGGGGTCCCTTCTCCCAGCTCAAGAGACCCATTTCCCTCAACCCCTCTTCCCCTGACATGGCCACCTCCTCCAGGAAGCCCCTCCTACGTGCTCCCAGGACACTTTGCATTGGTCCCTAACACTGTACTTTCCACATCGTATTGAAATGTCTTCCCCAAATCCTGCCCCAGCCACCCCTCTGCACTAAGTGGGGGTAGTTCTAGGCCTTTATTCACTCCCTTCTGCCCAGGACCTTATGTGGTGACCAACTGAGCCGAACTAAGCAATTAATAAAAATGTGTTCCCAGGGGTTTTATTATCCTAGTCACATCCCTCTAAACTGATTTAGGCTTTCAATGTCCTCCTTAAAACAGAACAAGGGAGAGAATCACTGCCCCCCATCCTCAACCCTGTTTTCTAAGAATGCTGTCCACCCCTTAACTTTTCTGCACTCTTTAGTCAGCTCTATACAGAACTGGGCGGGGGTGGGGGGGTGGGGTCCATGAAACCCCCCGGGGCTATTTTCCCGAGATACGCTGGCAAGCTCAGCCTCCCCATTTAGTCGCCAAGAGAGCAGTTTCTTGAACTGTGAGCACCAGACCTAGGTTTCGGCTTGCTGGAGCTCCCATTCTGCCCACAGCCTGTTGAAATCATTCAGCGGGACCACAGGTACCAGCTTAGTACCACGGCAGGGACGTGGCTTCACCTAGCTACCTAGGAAGAACACATGACTGAACTCCAACCCCGCACACAGACAAAACACTGTCATTAACTGTGGGCCTTCTGTATCCTGTACTCTTCCCACACCTCTATCCTCCCATAGTCCTCAAAGGTCAGTATTCCGCTCAAAAATAAGGAAAGGGAGGCTCTGAGAGGTTAGTTCAACTGCCCCAGGTCACACAAGCTAGAAAGAGGTGGAGTGGAAATCCATCTGGTTGACTCCAAGCCCTAGGCTGTCTTTGCTCCAAGTCCTGGTGCTTCTAAAGGCTTTATCTCACAATGCCTGGGGACTCTTTTCCCCTAATGGTGGGGTGAGGAGGAAGGAAACACGGAAAGCTTCTTCATAATAATGGGAGCTGGATGGGCAGGGCGGTGGTGCTCGTGCTCCCTCACCCACCTACCACTGTCGGAGGAGGGCTTCAGGCCCCAGGTTATTGCCTCCCCCCGCCCCCCGCCAGAAAATGACCCTTAGTCCAAATAAAGCCACCTAGTCTCTAGTTGGGCCACTCAGTTCTCATGGCAGCCCAGTCTCATCCCATTATTTCCTCTTCCTCGGCCTTGTCTGTGAGGAATCCCCAGCCCTAGAACAGTGCCTGGCACTCCAAAGAGAACCAACCCATGTTGCTGGATTTGAGGAACGAACTGACTCTCATTGTGAGAGGCAGAAATGGGTTGGGGGCGCCCGGGTGGCTCAGATGGTTAAGCGTCTGCCTTCGGCTCAGGTCATGATCCCAGGGTCCTGGGATCGAGTCCCGCATCGGGCTCCTTGCTCAGCAGGGAGCCTGCTTCTCCCTCTCCCTCTGCCTCTCCCTCTGCTTGTTCTCTCTCCGTCTCTCTCACAAATGAATAAATAAAAATCTTTAAAAAAAAAAAAAAAAAAGAAATGGGTTGGGTCCCTTACTCTGGCTGTGTGGGCTGAGGCAAGTGACTTTCCCTCTCTGAGCTTCAGTTTCATTATCTTTAGAACGGGGCCATGAATACATAACAACGAAGCCCAGGGTAATGTGAGATCATCCCTGCAGAGTGCCCGACATCATATGCATCCAATTAATAATATGGGCATCCTTAATGAGGTGTTCGGGTCCCCGCTTGAGAGACAGGGCACTGGGGCTTAAAAGGGGGACGGGACTTATGTAGCCCATGGTACCAGCTTGGAACCGGCCTGTGCAGGACAGGAGCCTGGTTGTGTCTGCCTTCAGGCTGAGCCCTCTTCCCAGCCCCATGGGGCCTTCCCTGAGTGCTCAGTAAATATAATTTCTACCACAAAATTATGAGATGGTTATACTAATCATTCATAGTAATAATACCAAGAGCCCCGGCTGAAGCAAAGCCTACAGTGAAGGGGCTCAGGTAAGGAGCTGTAGACCCCTGCCCAGCCGGCTGCTTCTAGTCTGCTCATGGCCCCACTGGGGCTGGGGTACGCAGAGTGGTTCCAGGCCCCTGGGTTCCAGGAGGGTGAGAGAAGTCCCAACCTCAGGTGGGCCTGTCCCGTCCATTACAGCTCCTTTCTGTTCCGTTGCTGAAAGGGCAAACTCACTAAAGACTTGAACAAGTCCGCCATGATCCCTCCCCCAACGGGGCCAGCCTTTTGCCTCCCAAAATAGCCCAGAGCCACCATGTGCCCAGGGCGGCTCCCCACTGGTTGCAAATCCCCCTGAAATTAAATCCCCATCCTGCCCCAAGCAGGATGGCACCACCCCCTGCCCTGCTGAGCTCCAGGGCTGGCCAGGCTCCCCCCAGTGGAAACCGGGACAGTCGTCCTTCACGGTGACCGAGACATAAATCCCCAAATAATGAGACAGGCGCTGGGAGCACAGAACCAGACACGGTGTTAATTGGTTCACTTCTGGGCAGGCATGATGTGGAGGCAACAGCAACAGGCCTTGGTTTCCCAGCCAGCAAAATGGGGTGGGGGCTGCTGTGATGATGTCCTGTGTCCCTGGCTGGGCTGATTCTCTGACCGGCCTCCCACCCAGACTCACCAGCAGCTCTTCCCAACCTTCCTAGAACACTAACTTCTCAGATGTAAAAGGGAAGGATCGGGGTCCACTTGTCCAGGTCTCAAGGTAGGGAGGCCCAAATCAACCCTCCCATGATCTAGAACCATCTTCTTTCCTCTAAAACCAAACCAAAAGGCTCAGTCCACCTCAGCATGCAGGAGGATGGGGGGTGGGGAGGCAGGAGGGCCCAGCGGAGCCTCCCTGCTCCTCGTGTGAGGCGGGTGATGGATTCCTGGACGAGCAAGAGGTCCTCAGTTTGCAGTAATCAGAATGAGATTATCACATTAAACTCTAAAAGTCTTTGCTCAAAAAGTAGCAGTGACAGCTGACACCCTTAACTCCCCCGACTGCCACCATCACCCTCTCTTGGACCGTGGCCAGATGAGCTCCAGATCCTGGCCACGTGGAGGCTCCACTGCACCGGGCTAGAGGCAGGGGGATGGACAGAATGACTTCTCCCGGTCTGGGCTGCTTCTGAGTTGCGGTGAGATGGCAGGGGGAGGAGTTGGGGGAGGGGGTGAGCGTTGTCTGGGGGATGGGAGCATTGTTTGGAGGGCCTCAGGGGAACCCAAGTAACTTGAGACCCGGCAGACCTGCACTGATTACAACTCTGCCACTTACTATCCCGAGCCTGGGAACACGCCCCTTTGCTCCACACCTCAGTCTCCCTGTCTGTGAAATGGGGATAACGATGACAATAACTGATAATAACTCCCTAACCCAAGGCTGACAGCTGAGGAGATTAACTAAGACAACATACAGACCAACCCCTGCAAGCTGCGAAGAGCCATGGTCCCGTGAAGGATGACATTGTTACAGCAGGAGGGACTGTGATCAGACTGCAGAAAGAACTTCCTCACAGCTGGGCGTTAGAAACCCATGGGGCAAGAAGAGAAGCCAGGCACACGGGCCTGGGTGGGGCCCCCAAAATGTCACCCACGATCCCCCCTCCCGCCCACGGTGCCCATCCCCATGTCCAGACCAAACCCCTCCCTTCCTGCCCATTACCTCGCAAGGCTGACAGCCTGTCCCCACTCTTTCCCAGTCCAAAGCTGTATCCAGCTTGTGTTTGTTGCCAACGCAACGGAAATTATTTCAACCTCCTCACCTGGCTTGGCAAAGCTGCCTGGGTTCTATAGGAGAGGCCGGAGCTGGAGGAGAGGAATCTGGGAACTGGGGTGCCTACAGCAGGGTGGCCCCCTCCCCAGAATATTAGCTTCAATAGCAGCAATCAAGAAGGCAGTCAGCCTGCTGGGGGGACTTCCCCATGCTGCCCCATGGGAGGGAAGGGAAAGGCTGAGGGCCCGGGGGTCCTCACCAGGACCTTGGCTACCTTCCCTCTTACTTAAAGAGCTGCATTCAGAGCAGGCCGGGAAAGGCCCTGACTACCAGCCAGGATCAACCCTGAAGAAATTAAGATCTTTGCATTTTCTTGACCCACCCTTCATTTCCTGATGCTCTTATTTAGTTAGTCTGTTCAACAGAATCCTCTCACCCTGGCCCACCCCACTGGACCCTGGGGCCCTTCCCCTTCCTCAGTATTAGAAGCTGGATCCAGAAGGATGGAGGCAGGGAGAGGCTGAAAATGACCCTGAGATCTCAGAGTCACCCCGAGCAGGAGGGAGGGAGATGGTGGGGTGGCCCTGGTCTACCTTGCTGGCCACGGAGAAGTGCCGACCACATCAAGGAGTCCTCCTCTCTAATTGGCGTGTGGGCGGAAGCACAAGGCCCTCGCTGGCCATGAAGGAGGCCTTTCAAAACCAGCCGAGAGGTTCCAAGAACGCCCCTGGGATGGGCTGCGTCAACATGTCCCAGGCCCCTCAGGCCCTCTGTCCGGCCCCAGGGCTGCTCAATGGCCTGAGCTGGGAGGCAGTGTGGGGCCCCGGGACAGACACCAGGCACTGGAGTCGTCAGACCTTGGGCAAGTGGCTTCACCTCTCTGATCTGTAAAATGGGCCCAATGGTATCTGCGTCATGTGGTTATTGGGGAAATTAAGGGACGATGTAGGGAGATGCCTCCCTTTGTGCCGACCACAGAGTAGGGAATTAGGAAACTCGTGGAGTAAACATCTGTTGGACATCAGCCACAAGCCAGGCCCTCCATTCTTCGCCCAGGGGATCCAGCACTGAACAAAAGTCCTGAGGGGCCGTTATGGAGCTTGCAATCTAGGGGCGATGGTCATGGTCACTAAGTAGATAACCACATGAGGTCAGGGAGGATGAGTGGCCAGGAAAAGCCTCTCTCAGGAGGGGACAGTTCAGCCCAGACCTGGCTGACGTGAGGGACAGGCCTGCCTCAGGGTCCTCGACCGTGGCGGCTCACTGGACTCCCAGGGGCAGCTCTGAAAGCTTCTGATCGCTGGGCCCCTCCCCAGGGGTTCTGACGGGACGGGGCTGGGGTGCCGCCTGGACAATGAGATTTTAAATTCTGTCCAGGTGATCCTGATGTGCAGCCAAAGGTGAGAACCCCTTGCCCTGCAGTTTTCCCAAGTGCCTGTCCATGTAATTTGTCTGGCATCCTGGGCTGGGCCGCAACCCTCTAGAGATGTCTAGAGATATGTTTCGGAGACGAAGTCTGAGCTCTGAGCTTGGCACTGAGAGCCCCCCACTACTGACCGCAGCCACGCCCTCACGGGACCATCTGCCGCTTCGGGACACGCTGACCCATCTCTGCCTTCAGCCTGGGAAGCGCCTCCTTTCTCCCAGTGAGGTCGTGGGCATACTCCTAGGCTGATCATGGAGGCTTAAGGGCCCCACTGCTGTGGGCTTAGGATCTGTTTCCTCGCTCCCCTCGGCTCCTTGGCCAGAGCCCCTGTGCCATTCTGCCCATGCGTCCTGCCCGACCAGACCCTAGGCTCTCCAACCACATGGCACCGAGCCTGGCATCCCACAGGGTTTGCCTCGTCCTAGTTGAAGGAATACCAAATCTACCCAGCCTCTGCTGGGCACAGCTGTCCCCACACCTGCCAAAGGTGGCAGGGTTGTGACCCGCTCCGAGAGATCCTTGTTCCATCCCTCCTCCCAGGTTTCCTCCTCCGGACTCGTCTTGTGGAGTCTGACTTCCCTCTCTCCTATCGTACCCTTAGCCCTGCCCTGCAGGCCAGGCCCTGGGATAGGAGACATTGCACACTTGTGTTCTCTAAGGCATGGGTGTGCCAGAAGACACCCCTATCCCTGCTGAAGAATCAGGGTCCCCCCACTTCAGGGGCCTGGCATGATGGCCACCCCTTTCTTTTGGGAAGCAACATAGTATAGCCATAATGCCTGGGTTCAATCCTACCCCTGCCACTTTCTAACTGTGTGGCCTTGGCCACCTCTGTGCCTCGGTTTCCCCATCTGTAAAATAAGAATAAATATTACCTCTCTTAGAGGGTCACTATGGGGATTAAATGAGCCAATAGTCATTAAGGGTTCAGCAAACAGGCACATGGTAATCACTATGTGTGAATGTTTAAAAATACACGATTCTATGAAGGTGATGCTTTAGTCCATCAACGAAGTGGGTCCTGACAATGCACCAGGTCTGGGAGGCAGGGATTAAGATTCCATTTTACAGGTGAGGAGACTGAGGATCAAGGAGAGGAAGGGACTGCCTGAGACGACACCCAAACCTCGAGTGTACAGCACTTCAAGCCTTCTTTCTCCTGGCACCCCCAGGCCCACCTCCCTCACTCCTCCGGCGCCTGGCCTGGCCCAGATGGGCTCTGTGCCCTGCACTGACAGAGGCCCCTTTGTACCCCTGCCCAGGGTCACACCCTGAGCTCAGAGCCACGGCCAGACAAGCGCCCTGTGTCTGGGTCTGTTTCACCGCCAGGCCTGCGGTCGCCCTGGCCTCTCCGGCCACGTGCTCTGGCTGGGCGGATCTGAAGGCCGTCCCCCACCCCAGCTAGCCCTTCCTCCCCAACCTCAGCAGTGTATCCCTGACCCTCCCTCAGCTGCATTCAGCCAGGAGATAGACTGGGAGGCAGCCCCACGGAAAACACCCCATTCTTGGTCTCTACCCTGTGCAAATTCCGGGTGGTCAGAGTCTAAGATGTCTGGGGCCCCAGAGGAAGAGACAGGCAGGGGCTGAGGGGGTGGGGAATGACATGGAGGTTACTCTGGTTACCCTTTCTGTCTCCCTAATCTTTCTTCAATCTTTTGACTTCCTTTACCACCTGGACTGACATAACAGCCTCCTCACCAGCCTCCCTGCCTCCTCTTCTCCATCTCTCACCTTTCCGGTTTGTTCTCCACGCACCAGAAGGAGCCTTTTAAAAACGGAAATCTGATCATGTCCCTCTCCTGCCCTAAACCTCCAAAGCCTTCTCCCTCACCTTCACCTTAGGAGAATCCTTATCCCCAGCCTGGAAGATCTGGCCTCTGCCCACCTCCCGCAAACCCTCTCCTCTTCCAACCCGCCCTTCCACTGGATTCCTCCCAGAGATTTACTGAGATAGAAATACAACTCTCCAGCTGAGGATGTTACCAGTAGGTCTAACACTGATGATGGCTAGAACCAGATACAGAAAAACTCCTCATTGATGAAAATGGACAGAAGAATCCAGTCTTGACCACAAATGTTTTTTAAAATTTAAATCTTCCAAAATCAGATGTGTTTACTGAGTCAGTCACACAATGGCTGAGACTAAGATCAGGCGCCTTCAATGGATGCCGAATTGATTGATGGATCAGATCTCGACAGCAACATTTTACAGCATTGATGCCAATGAAAATAATTCCAGTAAAATTAAAATGGAATTTTAAAAAATGGAAATGTGTTTAGCTGTGCCATATAGGAAAAATGGAAAAATCTGATCAAGAAATTAAGTTGGATGAAAAGAATTCAAACTGGAAACCACTTTCTAAAAAAGTCTTCAGTGCTGGTATGTTTTCGTTTAAAATGTTTGCCTTCAAAACATCCTGGGGGTCCAAATGTCCAGGTCAAAAGATCCTGTGCCCCTCTGATGTTTTTGTACCCCTCCCTCCCCTGCTCAGGATACTCCGGCCACACTGGGCTCTTTCTCTCCCTGAAGCACAGCGAGGTCCCCCTGACCTTGGAGCGTTCTCAAACCCTATTCTTTCTGCCTGGAGCACTCTTTTCCTCCCGGCCCCTACCTTGCCTTCTCATGGCTGATACCGAAATGCCACTTCCATGAGCTGCCTTCTCTCACCGCCCTCAAGGTAGATTTCCTTCCTGCCTCCTTGCACTCCTTCTTCTTCACCCTGTCTTGTTCCCCCCTTGAATTCCCAGGGCAAGCCTAGCAAGTGTAACACATAGTAGGTGCTCAATAAATATTTGTGGGATGAATAAATCAGTGTCACGATGGTGAGGGGCATGGGAATGGGTTGGAGCTCACGAGGGCCCTTGGGAGAAAAAAGGGACAGGACAGAGATATACCCTTCCACCTCTATCCCAACCCCTGCCCCCCTTACTCATGACACCAAGTTCCAGAGGAGCCCATTAGCAAGGGAGAAAAGAAGACAATGGCAGCCCTGCTTCTTCCCTGCCCCTTGCCCAGCTTCCCAAGGCCCAGGTCCCTTTGCCAACTGGCCAGCTGCGCCCCGGCTGGGCTGCCCCCACCACCACCCGGCTCCCACTTTTGGCTGCGGGCTGGGCTATTTGGGGAAACTTCCTGATCTCCCCTCTGGCCTCTCCACCTCCACACCTCATCCTGAAGCCCCGGAATAGCTGTCCCAGCCTCAGCCTAGGGACAGTCGCATTCCCAATTAGCACCCAGATGGTTGAAACCATGTCTAAAAGCTTCTCATGTCCCTCTCCCCTCAGGAAGCTGCTAACTAGGACAGCAGATCTCAGAACGAGGTCACAAGAATGCTACCTGCCCCTACACTCCCTTTCCAACCGGGGACACACGGGTGGGGACCAGGAGCCTCTACTGCAGGCCAGTGAGGACAGAGGGAACGTGAAGGGGGGGTGAGATGCGGAGAGAAGTGGGTTCTTTTTGCTCAAGGGGCAGCTCTGGCCCAAGCCGGTGAGGGGGCCTGGCTGTGGGGAGGGAGGAGACCTGGTTTCAAATCCAGACTCTGCCTGGGTGGGGATCTCGTTACCTCCTCAGGTGCTCAGAGGGCAGGATGATACAGTTCTGTATCTAGTACGGCTCCACAATCCAGGAACGGACCTTAGCGTCCCAGAGAGATGGTTCTGGGACAGATCCCTGGGGGCCGTAAGCCCATTAGAGCATTATTTCTCTGTTCGAGTCTCACGCTAGCCCCGACTCAAGCCTCAGCCAGACGGGTTAGGCAGGTGTGCATACTTCTGCCACTTTCCGAAGACCACACCTGTGTGTCTCTCTCCTCTGAACAGCCTCGCAGCCCTCCCCACCTGCTGCAGCAGCTTCCCCCAAAGAACCGGAGGGTTCCAGTTCCCAATATCGTCCCTCAGTGAGGGACGGGGTGGTGAGCAGTGTGACTCATACTCCCCATCCTGCCCGTCCTGCCCGTGGGAGGAGTCACGGACTGAGACCAGGAGGGGAGAAAAGTCTGAGGCTGGAGGATGGAGCAGAGGCAGGTGGGACCTGGGGGAGGGCAGTGAGGGGAGCGGGACACGGCAGGCCCGGTCTGGCCTCTTGCCGGGGCATCTGAACTGGGGAGAACTATCTGTGGATTCGGTCTTCTCCCTGCCCAAGGAAACCTTAGTCAAAAAAACAAACAGCCAACGCAGCTGCTCCTGTGTGAGAGGCCAGGGCAGTGAGGAGAGGCCGGCTGAGGTGGGGGCCTGGGGAGAGGACAGGGCGGTGGAGCAGGCCCCTCGCCCCGGGCCTGTTGGCAGAAGTGTTTGGAACAGGGCGGGGAGTCCGCCGGCGGTTTGGAGCAGGAAGCTGGGGCCTGAGGTGGGTGCGTTGAGCTTGGCTGCTTCGAGGAAAAGTGTCAAGTCAGCCCCTCTTCTGAGGGAGACTCCAAGTCTCCAACAGCCTTCCTTCAGCTCAGGGTCAATCAGATCAACCAGACAGACAAGGGGCTCTCTTCTTTGTCGCTTGGAACCCCCAGCCCTGCTCCCCGGCCATGACCCTGGGCCTTGTGGCTGAAGAAGAAGTCTGGAGCCAAAGCCCCCAAGTTCTGGAGTTCTCCACAGAGAAGATGGGGGAGGTAGACTGACATCCATCTTCTTCAGAACCTGATATTCCTCCACACCGGGTAGTGGAGTGGCCCAGAAGTGAGGCCAGCACCCCACCCCGTGCTTCGTCACCTATACACCCAGAGGTGTCCTGCTCCTCTGGGACACCTCACGAGAGTAAGACAGACGGGGATCAGACAGACACACCCAGACTTAGAGGGAGAGAGGGAGAGAGGTAAAGACAGACGAACTCAAGAGATGCCACACAATCGGAGACACAGAGCTGAGACAAGGAGAGAGCCTGAGAGGAAGTGTGTGTGAGTGACAGAGGGGCAGAGACACACAGAGAAAAAGAAAGGGACTTAGAAAGAGGGGGACAGAGACACTCATACAGACAAAAAGAGAGAAAAAGACACACTGAAAAGAGTAGGACCCAGAGACGGGGAGAGAAGGAGGGACAGATGGAAATGACAGGCATAGGTACAGGGGAAGGACCAAGCAGGGGACCCGGGGACAGATGCACTTACAAGCTGAGAGGCAGAAAGAGGCTCACAGAGCTACGCAGGGACAGACTGACTGAGAGACTCAGGGCCTGGGGACACTCCCAACAGACCAGGGGGAGGGGCAGAGGTGCCCAACGTCGAGTCCAGTGGGGTTTGCAGGGAGCCCCAGGAGGGCATTGCTGTCTTCTGTCCCCAACACCAAAGCGCTGCAGGCGTCTGGCCCCCAGCCACCCCCGAGTAAGCCAACCCTTGGCCACTGGAGCTGGCAGGTCATCCAAGGTGAATGAAAAGTCACCGATCAGGGAGGGTGACACGGTGGCTGTGGTGGAGGCAGGTGGGTGGCCCAGGTGCACGTGTCGGCGTGGGCCTGCAGGGGCCCCATCCCTGACATTGCACTCGGAGCCGTGTTTGGGGTGTGCAAGCGCGGACAGCGCCATCTGTGAGCTCATGCAGGGGGACGAGTGTGCCTGGCTATGCGAGGGGGTCCAAGGGTGAGTGTGCCTGCGTCCAGCTCCATCAGGTCCTCCACGGCGCCAACGAGGCCAAGGTGGTGGGTCTGGTCCTCAAAGAGCCCAATCAGAGTCGATGAGTGTCAGAGTCGGCCCCAAAAAGGCCGTGCGTCTCTCTTCTCTGAACAGACGGTGTGTCCAGGTGCCACAGGGCACTCAACTGGAGGCGAGACCAGTGTGCCGTTCATTCCCGCCAGGGATGACCCCCGCTGCCTGGCCAGCTGGCCCCCATACTCTTCTCCAGCCAAAGCCCAAGATCCAAACTTACAGGAGGACCCACATTACAGACCCACGCCCCCTTCCCGGCTGCGGGCACCTCCTTCTCTCCCTCTCTGAGAAGGGCGGCAGGAGGGGTGGTGGGGCCTGGCCCTGACCTGCCCCCCAGCCACACAGCCCTCCCCACCTGCTGCAGCAGCTCCACTGAGCTCCTGGGGCCCAGAGAGTGCCCACACCCTCCCCACGCTCAGGAGATAAGCGACTCTCTCCCTCTCATCCATTCCCTCTTAAGCATCACAGGACATTTGAAAAAACTGTCCCAATTTTAGGGTGGAGAATGAGGTCAGCAAGCCCAAGTGGGGACTGCTTGTTAGTGACAGCTGACAGTCTCCATTTCACCTTGAAGCTCCTTCCTGGTCCAGGGGGGCGTGTCCTAAGCCCGGTTTTACAGGGGTGCTGCTTGACTGGGAGACCGAGTGAGCAGGAAGGGAATTCACCGAATAGCAGGTGCTGCCAGGCCCACCCCTAACATTTGTGGGGCCTGGGGCAAGAGAACGAGTGGGGGCCCACCTATGCATGGCTAAATATTTAAAAGTTAGAAACCAAGCCAACGCACTCTTAATTACAATGTGTTCTAACCTCCCATCTTGACAAGGACACTCTCATAACAACCTGGAAGACCAGGTTCCAATGCAGATTTCTCTGACCCCGGGGAGTTTTGCGGGAGAACAACACTGTGTGGGGAGAGCTCCTTCCTGCACCGCAAGGGACTCTGATGCATGCATGTGGATGCCCAACCTCACATCCTGGCTCCGTCCTCATGCTTGGCAAACAGCTGCCCCTTAGCCGTCACCAGGGGCCCCTCAGGTTTAGGGGTGCCCATGCTAGTGGGATAACTTGCATTGAGAACAGGCCCAGGGCGGAGGCTTGCATGGCAGCAAGCTGGTGACCATCTGGGCAGGGACCTCCAGAGTCACAGGTCTGGGGAATGTGATCTTGAAGGGGACGTACAGGCTCATCCCCTTGGCCTTGCTGACCCCTCAGCCCACAGGGAGAGGGATGGCCAGAGGAGGATGGGAGTGGAGCCCTTGAAATCACCCGGGGGGGGCACGGGCACTCCCTCCCCTGACCAGGTTTAAGGGTGATTACTAGAGCCAGCCTTCCCCAGCAGCCTCCAGAGCTCGGGCCAGGGACTGAAGCTGTCTTTCCATTGGACGGCAGCTTGGACAATCCCCAAACAGGACTTTCAGTTACTTGTATTATTTATCTTCCTGGAAAAATTTAGTGCGGCTTGATCCCAACTAGTGGATTTCTGGAGGTGGGGAGGGCAGGGAGGTGATGACAACGGGGCATTTTTTTTCAGTTGGGTCTCTAAGCCACTCTGTTCCCTTAAGGCACAGCCCCAAGTGGGCTCCTGCTACCAGTGGCCCCCGCCATGTTGGGGCCCCCCCTCCTCACCCCGGGCGACTAAAAGAGAAGGAGGAGAGGGGCCCTGGGCAGCCCAGACAGATCCAGTTGAGATCCAGGGACCAGCAAGGGGCAGGGGCTGGAGGGGTGGTGGTGGTGAAGGGCATTGCACTCTCCGGCCAAGTTTAAAAAAAACTTCCACACACCCCCCGCCCCCCCCTCCCCCCCCCCCCCCGCAGATCGGCTTTGCTGTCCTACACACGAGGGGACACTTACACTTGTTGAGCTCTCACCAGGCGCCAGGCACTATGCTAAGCGCTCTCCGTGCGTATTCTCATTTAATCCTTGCAGCCACCCTATGAGGTGGGTTCTATTATTATCCCCATTTTACAGGTGGGGAAGCAAATTCAAAGAGGTTAAGTAACTTGCCCAAGGTCACACGGTAGGTACAGGTGATAGAACTCAAGTCTAACTGACCACAACGACCCTGCTTTTTCCACTATAGCACACTGCCTCCCAGAAGCAAGAAGCAGGCACAGAAGCAGAAGGGATGAAGGTCAGATATGAGAAAGAACTTTCTGACAATGATAGTTTGTGTGGTGGAAGGAGACAACGGAATGGGGAAACTAGACATACACAGGAAGCCCTCCCACCTGCATTGGATCTCTGTCTGTCCCTGGGCTTGTGATGATCTCTAGAAGGTCTGTGGGGTCCTGGCTGGATCCAGAGGGCAGCATCCTGACTTCCCTTTTTTCTACAGTCTGGGGTCCTCTGCTTTACCCCAGCCCAGCACCAAGGCCCAAAGTCTGACTCTCCCTTGTGGCTCAGAGCTCTAAGCATGACATCTGAGCTGTCAGCCCCAGACCTCCTCTTCCAGGAAGCCTTCCTTGAGTACTAGGAGGCAGGACCCTTTTCCTACAACCCAAACCCCAACATGGAGCGTACAAATGCACCCCGCGTCTGCAGGAAGGCTCCCTTCGGTAATCACCTTTTCCACCTGGCTCTGGGACATGAACACAGAAAAGATCTAGGCAGTCCCCAGGCTCTCTGGGCTCCCCAGACCATCTGGATGATCCCCGGCTCCCTCCCGCTCACCCATGCGTATCTGTACCCAGGTGTAACAAATGATGCGGGTGCCCTGGGCTTACGGGAAAACCCAGGTCCCAGCTCAGCTATGCACTCTTACCTCATTTACCCATAGAACAGACGATGTTTGGGTCACCCTCATCACTCCCTAAGGGTGGGGAGAGGATGCTGCACCTGGATGAGGCCCGGGGCACCCCAGTCAGTCAGTGGGTCCTCAGCGGGAGCCCTGCAGTCACTATCCCCAACCTGCTCTCCTGCAGAAAGCTACGTGCCTAATGCCGGGCTCTGTCCCTTCTCATCCCTCAGAGCCCACCCCAGCATCAGGGATAACCAGCCGGGAGCCTCTAAACTTCTCCAGAGTTTAGTCCCACCCGCTAGATGCCCAGCCTCCGTGCGCAGAGCCAAAGGGTTGTCCTTTGGGGTCCCCCAGTTTTGAGACCAGGGCACAGGACAGGTGGAGGGGGCTGCCTTGTTCTCCCCGCGCTGCCCTCGAGGTCCTCAGCGTGGACCAGCCCGCGTCGCTGACTTACCTGCAGGGCAGAGACGGAGCCCGCCGTGGCCACCTGCTCTCGCTGCGCTCCGGAGCGCGGCGGCTTGGGGCTGGCCGGGGGAGCGGGCGGGGCCCGGGAGGGGCGGGGCCCGGGAGGGGGAGCCGCGGCCGAGCCCCTCCCTGAGTCGCGGCCGGCCGGGTGGGCGGGTTCATTCAGGTGGGCAGAAAGCGAGGAGAGCTTCTGGGCCACCAGGGAGGGTCTGGAGCTCTGGCTTCTTGAGGGCTGAAAAGGTAGGATGCCTGCGTCCTGAGAACCCCACGAAATCCCCTGTTTCAGGCAGCCTAACCCACATGAAGACCCTTCCCCAGAAAAAGAAAGCCTAGGAACTTCTCGTGGCCATCCTAGCTCAAGAAAGCTCTCCCAGCCTGGCAAGGTGGGTGCGAGATAGGTCACCCCCTCTAAAGTCAGGGTCCCTCATCCAGGGGTCAGCTGTGTAGGGGTCCAGGCCACTGGGGGGACCACTAGGTGCCAGGTCGTCTTTATCCTCCATCCATCTCTCTCTGCAACACTACCCCCTGCCCCGAACGCCAGCTCGAGCCCCTCAGCTGTCACCGTTTAGCCCTGGAATGACAGGCGTCCAGACTCCGTGCGCCCAGCCGCATTCAAGGCCATTGAGCTTAGCACCCCTGGGCCCCGGTCCCCCCTCCCTCTGCCCCCAGTCGCTAATTTTATTGACCTGTAAAAGGCACGTTGCTGGCAGGGGAGATAACTGAAGGCGAAGTGGGGAGCAGATGGGCAGAAGACAGGCCCCAGGAGGTGGAGATGTGACAGCAGGGAGAAGGGTGACTTCTGGAACCAAGGCCAAGGGACACTGGAGATTAGAAGGAAGACAGGCCCGGGGGAGAGGGGTACCCTTTGGGGAGACGGAGACCAGAGAAACTGGAACTGGAATTTCAGCCTCCATCAGACAAGAGACAGACTGGAGAAAGAAGGTGCTGGGGAAAAGAGAGGGCTTCATTTCCTGGTCTACCCCTTAGGCAGGACCAAGGATGTAGCAGGAGGGAAGGTGGTTAGACGGCGGGAAGGACAGCCATCCTGCTCTCAAATCTCTGCCCTAGCCCCCTCCCTTCCTCTTGAAGGTGACTCCTGCCTGCTGGGCCTCTTACTACAGAAATAGCCCTTTCCCTGAAGAATCAACCTAGATCTTGCCTTTCTCTCTCTTCTTTCTTTCTTGTTAAAATGAGAACAGAAAATTTAGGCCTTTACAACTTCCCCCATTCCCATGCCTACCTGAGCACCACCCCTCAAGTCCTGGATCTCAGCCTCTCCCCAGCCCAGGGAGGTGACCTGGGGGTTAGGGGAAGATGGAGGGGGCACCACTGGGGTTGGAACCTCTAATGAGGTGGAGGGGGCGGGGGGGGCCTCACATTCTGGATGGCTCTCAAATTTAGACTTGTGATGCTCTTTCTAAATAAGGTTACATGAGAGCCATAAAGAGGTTGGTTAAAAAAACAAAACAAAACAACTTTAACATTAAAAATATACCACGAAGCAGATCAGGGGAGGGAAGGGGTAACTTGGGAACGAGGAAACTTTTGAGGGTGATGGCTATGTTCATTATCTTGATTGTGGAGGATAGGTTAAAATTTATCAAACTGTATACTATAAATATGTACAGTGTATTTTGTCAATTATACCTCAACAAATCTATTTTTAAAATATTTTTTTTTTAAGATTTTATTTGAGAGACGGAGATAGCGAGAGAGAGCATGAGCAGGGAAGAGGGAGAAGCAGCCTCCCCGCCAAGCAGGGAGCCCGATGCGGGACTCGATCCCGGGACCCCGGGATCATGACCTGAGCCAAAGGCAGATGCTTAACCAACTGAGCCACCTGGGCACCCCACCACATCTTTTCTATAGCAATTTTCTACCAGTTTATTTTCAATTTATGAGGAACCTGAAAAAATTGAAGGGAAGGAATGTCAAGGGGTCACGGGAAACTGTGTTCATTGCTAGTAGAGTGTGGCCAGCTTCCTGCCCCAGTTTCCCTCCCAATCCCCCCAACCTCTCCCTCCATCTAGCGCATTTGAGTGTCTGTGGGTGTGAGGGGGGACCTGGGGCCGAGCTGTGGCCCCCGAGCTGCTTCCCCAGTGTGGGAGTCTGAGCCAGCCTGGGCGCCCCAGGTTCCGCTGTGGCTGGTCAGCATGCCACCCACCCCCACCCCCCCACACACCCCCGAGCTGATGACTCAGGCGGGAGGGGCTTGGAGGCAGGCTTTGCCCAGGAGAAGATAGCGGCTGCGGCTTCTCCTGCCCCCTGCAGCCTGAGGCGGGCACTGCAGGGACAAGGTGCTCAGTCCAGGGAGAGGCTGGCCAGGTTCTGGGCACAGTGCAGCAGATAGTCGAAGTCAGGCACTGGGAAGGGCACGCGGGACCACTTCTTGGCCTGGACTCTCCCTCGGGGTGTCTCTAGAAGCATGCTGCGGACCCTGAGTGCCGGCAGCTTCACTGACTTGTAGATCATCTGCAGACCCCAGGCCTGAGGATGGAACAGAGAAGGCTGGGTTGGGGTCACTGTCCTCAGACTGGGCTTCTCTCCTCAAGGTGGAGGATCCATGAATGCAGGGCCTGTGTCTCCCACCTCAGAGCTGTCTCCCCAATCACACCGCGGGCTCCCGAAGATAGCAGTTCGATCTCTCTCCTCTGACTGGGGGCTCCTGGGGCGGAAGCTGCTTCCCCCATCGCAGGGAGGGTGTCCTGATGGCAGAAGGCTGGGCCTCCTCTCTCAGACTGGGGACTTCTGAAGACTGTTGTTAAGGGTCATGGCCCCAACACTTACCTCCCCACAGTTCCTGCAGTGAATGGTACCCCCAGGCCTCCAGTCCTTGAAGACTCTGTCAATGACTACAGCCCCTTGGGAGACAGTGTAGTAGATCCTGGAGGGGAATGGGAGTCAGTCCTCATGACACCCCCCCATCACCCCCGAGCTCACACCCTCCTGCTTGCTGGGCCTCTACCTGGGCCTCGGGCTCTTCTGCCTGCCCAAGAGGCACAGAGACCTCCCAGAGCCAGGAGATCCGCCCTCCAATAAGCTCTGCCCGTGCAGCTTCATTGCGTGCCCTCTGCTCACGTTCAGGCCTCGGCAACACCCACCCAGATGATTCCCACAGTCCCCCAGCGGATCTCCCAGCTCCACCCTTCCATCCCATTCCATCCTCACTCCCAACCCACACCGTCCTTCTGCCAACTGCCAGGGTGCTCTTCTAAAAATGTAAATCTGACCTTGACGTTCCCTTGCTCAAAACCCACCCAAGACTCCTCACTGCCTATGGGATGAGGCTGGACTTCCAGGCCTGACCCTGGCGGCTCTCCACAGGCCAGCCTGTCTTCCTCAGAGTCTCATCCTTCACGGTCCTTCCCACTCGAGCCAGCCAGAGGCCACGCTGGTACATCATCCCTGCCTGGGCTCATCCCACCTTCCAGCCCGATCCGTCCTGCAAGACCCCGCTGAAATGCTGCCTCCTTAAATGAGAGAAGCTGGTGTGCAGATCCTTGGCCCCATGGCCTGGCAGAGTGGCTCCCTAATAAATACTTAATGAGTGGATGGACGGATGGAGGGTGGGGGAAGGTTACCCTCTAGGGGACAGAGGATGAGAGGATGGCTCAGGGACAAGCAGCCCCTCTGTCTTCAGAGTAGGTGGGACAGGGTGGAAGAGGGGGGGAGAGCCCAGTTCGTGGCATCTCAGCATTTGGTGTCCTGAACTCCAACTCCCGCTCAACCACACAGTGGCTGTGGGAGCCTGGACAAGTCCTTTCGCCTCTCTGAGCCTGCAAAATGGGGTGGTGATAAAACCTGTCTAACCAGCCTCTTGAAAATGCAGACTCGGTACTTGTCAAAATGCCATTTCGGCTCCCAAACCCTCAGAGCACGGTCTGGATGGGAGGAGTTCTCTGTCCCCCATCACACCCCTCCCTCCCTCTCATCCTGCCAGCCCCTTCCCCTGGTCTCACGAGAAGTTGGGGTTCACATTGACGTGGTGGGCATCCTCCACCTTCCGTAGGTCGCTCCCGTGGCCCACGGCCACCATGCAGTTGACACAGAGGAGCTGCACCTGTTCGGCCAGGAACTGCTGCCGCTGATTCTCCCGCTGGGCTGCCCGGGCCGCCCGCTTGACCACAGCTGCCCGCTGCAGGTCCCGGATCTGGAGTCAGAGGGGACACCAGGCAGAGCTGGGGACACCGGGCAAAGCTGGGGCCCCACAGGCCTGACCCCTGGAATGCTCTCAGGGTCTAAGGGCTCGCAAAGACCTCAGATCATAGTACCCAGAAGGGACTTCCCTCAACTCTCCCTGGAGCTTCGAGAAGCAGCTCTGTGGAGAAAAAGAATATGGAGCAGGGGCAATGTTGGGAGCAGGGTGAGCTTTGTGGCCGAGTCTCTGCCTCGTCTTTGGAGGATTTTGTGCAAAGCTGCTTCTTTGAATCTCACATGGGGCATCACTAATAATTATGCTGGGATGACAGGGCTACACAGGGATCGTCCTGGGTGAAGCTGGACGACGGTGACCCTGCCTCAGGGGAAACCGATTTAAGTCCTGGTTCTGGGCTTATTCTGTGCACGTGACTTTGTTTCCCCCTGCCCGGTGCTGGAAGGATCGTAAGGCAGCTCTCACAGATACACTGCCTTCCCAGGCAGCCCCACCCTTGGCCTCTAACCTCCCCTCCATTCACACCTCCCCAGGTGGGCCATGTTAGCCCCCAGAGAAAGGGGAAGCAGGGGTGTGTGTGTGCAGCCAGAGACCTTCCAGGCAGAGCATCCTCAGCACCCCCACCCTCCCACCCCCCGGCCCACACGGCGTGCAGGCTGCCCGCAGACCTTGGCCTGGTACTCGGCCTGGTCCATCTTCTGCACGGCAGCCACGGCCCGCTCCATCAGCGTCTCCAGCACCTCATTGGTCAGCTCCCGCCGCAGCTCCCGGCTGCCTCGGGTCGCCACAAACGAGTACGTACTCTGACCAGCCCGGGCGCGGCCCCTGGCCTGAGGAAGCAGACAGCAAGGGGCCTGAGTGGGCCTAGGGTCCCACAAAGATCTTTGAGGGCTGTTGGCCACACAGGGTTCACGCACCTGGACCATGGAGATCTCGTTGGTCAGGAGCCCATAGCGTACCACCACGTTGCACTGGGGGATGTCCAGTCCCTCTTCTGCCACACTTGTGGCCACCAGGAGGTTCAGGGTGCCAACCCGGAACTTCCGGATCACTTCTTGCTGGTCTCTCTGGGGTGGGAGAAGAGAAAGAGGATGGTACACCAAGTGGGTTGCCTGCCCTCCCGCCAGCCCAGCCTCACCTGGTTCAACGAGTTTGGCCCCTTTGGCCCCTTTTCCTAGGGAGCCTGAGTCTCCACCACTACCCCCAGGACCTTGCCCGTCTTGCCAGTGGACCGATCACCTAACCCCCGTCTCCCCTACAGACTCTTTAGGGCCCCCACCTGTCTACGCTAGGAGGTCTCAGGACCTATTCTTCTCCAGCAAGGGACCCCAGACCTCTGATCCTCTGTCCTGAAAACATCACTTACCTCTTTCCCTGCAGATCCCCCAAGCTTCAGCCTCTCTGTCCCCAGGGACCCCTAGACTAGGAAAACCTCCAGTCCTGGGGATCTCAGTGTCCACCTCTCCCCCCCAGTTCTCTGCCCTCTGCCTGGGGAAATCAGTCCCCCATAGCTCTGTGAAGATTCTATCCCCACCCCTTCCCCTCTAGGAACTCCCCCAGTCCCAGCTCGTTTCCTCAAAGCCCACACCTGGGTCATATGGCTGTTCTGGCTACTGTTCCCTGCGCCGATCAGCAGGTCAGCCCTCATGTCCATGGTCTGCAGGCCCGGCTGCTGCCGGAGCCAAAGCAGGAGAGAGTGAGCGCTCTGGCGGGTCTGGGTGAAGATGATGCCCCGGGGGCTGTCGCTGCTCCCAAACTGCTCCCGCAGGATCTGTTCTAGCATCTCCAGTTTTGGGTTCTCCAGGCTGCATGTTGCCAGGTGGGCCAGCTCATTCTTGTAATCTGCCAGAAAAGCCCAAAACAGAGGCACAGGATTCAGGCCTGGATGTGGGCACGGCATGCATGGGAGAGGGTGTGGCCCACGGGGACAGGATTGCAGGGGGGTGGGGGTGTAGAGGGAGCCTGAGGATATCTGCTCCCAATTCCCCCTGAGCGGCACCAAGACAACATTCAAGGACACGCTCTGTCCACCCAGCCAGCCTGACACCAGGGGCCTACAGTATAGATTTCTTAGCAGACATACCTCGGACCTCAGCTACCCAGGATTAACTCAACCTCAGGTCCCTTCAGAAAGATCCTTGCCCCGCCCCTCAGGCTTGCTGAGGCCTCTAGCCTCAAATGTCACTCTCTGACCACCTCCCTTTCCCAGCTTAAAGGTACCACACACCCCAGACTTTCAAGGGACGGTCCCCCAACTAAATTAATTAGCTTTCATGTCTACACAACCCTTCACAAATGAGGGCATACGTCTTTTGTCCTATCCACCGCCTTGACCCTCGGTTAGAAATACAGGGTCCCAGTACCCTCGTTGGCGCCGATGCCCTGGTCTAGTCCAGTTCCCGCGAGCCTCACCATCGAACAGCGCCAGCAGCCAGCGCTCGGCCTGCAGGACCTGGGTCTTCGTGGCGCGCTCCCTGTCGTAGAAATCCCGCAGCGAGTCCAGGGCGTCCACAGGACGGACCGTGTCGTGGACGAGCAGCGCATCATTGTAGCGCCGCAGGTGAAGAGCGTACACCCGGCGCTGCTGGAGGCCGGCCTTGGCCGCTGCGGATGCGCGGGAGGGAGGGGGGCGCGCAGGGTCTGAGCGGCCACGCCCCTCCAGGCCTCCTCCCGCCTAGACCCCGCCCCCCGAGAGGCCGAGCTCCGCCCCAAAAGGCTTCACCCTGGCAGGTCCCGGCCTCCTCGCCCCCACCCCGCCCCCCGCCCCGCGCGGACGGCCCCTCTCACCAGCCCGGCTCAGCTCCACCACCTGCTGCTCGTAATTCTGCGTCCCGTAGTCCTGGCTCAACTCGGGCATCTCCAGGCGGTTGTGGATTCGGTCCATGAGCTTCTTCAGTGTGTCCCCAAACGGGTCCTGGATGGGAAGAGGGCGTGAAGGGATTCCCATACACGTGGGGGTGGGGGGCAGGGAGCACCCAGTGGGGGCGCTGATCTCCGCTTGAAGCCGCAGGGCTCCTGCTGCCACGTCGGTGTTTGAGAAGAGGAGCTCCAGAGAGAAGCCCGCTGGGCTGTGAAGGAGGCCCCGCTGGAGGCTGGGGTCAGGTGCCTGCCCCTGGCTCCTGCTCTGCCTCCACCTCCTCCGCGCCCTTGACCTCTGGCCTGAGCACAGCGATGTCTAAGTCCCCGAGCGGCCCTGCCACAGCAGACGCCGGAGTCTGCGCCGCCCGAGAGCCTCAGCACAGAGGGCCCGAGGTGTGTGGTTCGCAAAGCACCCCACGGGGTTTCTACAGATGCCCACAGAGGCCTCGGAGTCAAACCAAACAGCAGGCTGTGGGCACGGGCTGCATCTTCCCCATTTCACAGAACGGAGAAATAGAGACGCAGAGAAATAAGCAAGTAACCGGAAGTCACGGAGCTCGTGGGGGTGGAGGCAGGGCTCAACGCCAGGTGCCCTAACTTCACACCAGACCCCACCTCCGCCCCCCACCCCGCCTTCCACTCACCTGGCTGCGCCTGCAGCACAGGTTGTACTGTTTGCAGGGCTGAGGGCTGTGCTCCTGCAGCTGGGGGCGGTAGGTCTGCGGTGACATGATGCGCCACGTGTCCAGGTTGGCACAGAGCTGGGGCAAGAGAAAGGGGTTCACTCGAATGGGGGAGAGCCCTCTGAGGACAATGGGCAGAGTTCTGAGACAGGGTAGATCCCAGCTGCAATTGAGCGGGGCCACTGGAAGTGGGGATTCATTTACTCAACAAATATTTATTGCTCGCCCTCTCTGTGCCCAGTGCTGTGGTAGGTAGTGGGGATCCAGAGTCTTACTTTGGAGTTGGGGAGACAGGTGATAAACCAGTAAAGAGTAACAGAATGGGAGGGTTTCAGGCAGTATTAATGAGCTCTGAAGACAAAATTGGATGACGGGACATGCTGTGGGGGTGACCAGGGAAGACTCTGAGGAGGTGACATTTAAGCTGTTCCCTGAATGACAGGAAGGAGCCAGACAGGTCAAGTGCAGGGGGAAGGGCATTCAGGGCAAAAGGAACGGCGAGCACAAAGGTCCCGAGAAGGATGCGATATGCTCAAGATCCAGAGAGTAGGCTGGCAGAGTAGGAGTGAGGTGTGGGGAAAATGAGGTTGGAGAGGTAGGCAGGGCTGGGTCCCATGGAACTTTGTTAAGCCACCGTATAGAGGGTGGGGTCTAACCTAACCGAAGCTCAGTGAGAAGCCCGTGGAGGCTGGAGTTAAGAGCCTGGGAGAGCCTGGGGAGGGCTGCTGGGCGAGGGGCAGGCCGGGGGGCGGGGGGCGCTGGTGGAGGCGGCGGCGGGGTCACAGGGGCCCAGCTGACCTGCAGGATGTGGTCAATGGCCCCATTAAGCGTGGAGGCCCCACCAGTGCCTGGGGAGGCTGTGAGACCCAGCACCTGGGGCAGGGGCTGTGTCCTCTGGAGTTTATGCTCTAGGTACCGGCTCAGGATGATGTTGTAGACGGTGTCTTTGTGCGTGTGGTGACACTCATCCACCACGAGCAGGGAGAAGGCTGGGGACACATGGGGCAAGGCTGTGACCGACATCTGCAAAGCCCTTCCTCCCCCATAAGCTTTTCTGCATGTAGCCCCCACAGGTCGTCTCACTCCTTCCTCCTTTTACAACTTGCAGCCAGGCTCCAGAGAGCAGCCTAGGCAGGGGTGACCTACCTCCATTTTACAGATTAGGCAACTGAGGCTCAGCGGTGGTGGTGGTTGGGGACACTTGCCCCAGATCCCGCACCATAGCCAGGCCTACTTCTACGAGGCCGTATGCCAGGGTTTGGTGAATGGGGAACCCTTCACTGCCACCAAATGTCCCAACAGCTCTACCAGAAGAGGTGCCCTGGGGGTGGCAGGTAGGGTGCCTCAGGGGCATACTCTCCGCCCTCGCTCACGGCTCACCGCCCTCACCATTGAGCTCCACGTGCTCCTCCTCCTCGGGGCTGGTCAGCGCCATCTGCAGCAGCTCAGCTGTGCAGATGATCAGATCATGGCTCCGGGCCAGGTGGCCAAAGCCAGCTCGTGGCCCCATGTCCCCACTCAGGGTTATAATGGCCCAGCCTTTGTCCAGCATGCGGCTGAACTCCTCACGATGCTGGCTTACCAGGTGCACCTGCCAATGGAGAATGAGGTGCGGAGAGGAAGCTGGGCTGGGGGCAAGGGGGATGGGGAGGAGGCAAGCTGACCCCCCAGGACTTGGCTGGGGGCAGGAATGGGAGAAAAGGCAGGTGAGCTTAGAGATGACCACAGCAGCTCCTGAGTTCTGGAGGGTCTTGGGAGACACCTGAGGAGCTGAGGCCCCAGCAAGGGGAGTGCGGGCTACTCACCCGGTTGACCAGTACAACCACCTTGGCTCGGTCCACAGTCTCTAGATGCCTCTTGGCCACATAAGCAGCCGCCCGGGTCTTCCCAGCCCCCGTGGGCAGCCATATGATGATATTCTTGCCCTCCAGGGCAGGCATGATCACCTCCCACTGGTAGGGTCGCAGCTCCATTCTGAGAACGGAAGGAAAGTCAGACCCCTGGCCCACCTGGCCACCTCCCAAGCCCGGCCCCCTCCCCATTCCTGGCAAGCCGTCTTGTGCAGAGACCTCCCCATCCGGCTTGAGGGAGGTGAGGGAGGGCACGTAAACGATCTACCAGGAACCTGATCTGGCCAAGACAGGTGGGAGTAACACAAACTACACCTGACTTCTGCCCTGTTGGTTCTTACCTGCAACACCTGCCGAGGTGCTGAGGCACTGAGGGGGGCCCGCTTAGCTTAGCTCTGAGCCGAGCCGGGTGCCACTGGGCTGTGCTGAAATCGAAAACAGAAACTGAAACTGAGGGAGGAGTCAACTCGGGCAGAGCTCAACCTTAGCAATCTCCTTTCCCCTTCTTCCCTTTCCCCGCTCTGTCCTCCTCCCCCAGAAAAGCTGCTGGAAAGCACCCTTTCACTCCTCCTGGGTCCTACCGGCCCCTCCCCCGAGAGCCCAGTCTCCGCCACCCCGCCCCGCCTCCACTCCTTTTGAACCAGCTGCAACCATGTCCAGGCAGGGCAAGGCGGCCAGGTGGAGACTGGGACCCCTGCAGCCCCCACACCTGGACCAGGAGCAGCCAGCAGTGGGGAGAAATGGGGGCTGCAGCAGTGCACGTGCCATCACCCCAGGAGCACGGGACTAGGCAGGAAGCTGGCTGGGGAGCGTGGCCCCAGCACCATCTGAGTTGTTGTGGTTTTTTTTTTTTTAAGATTTTATTTATTTGAGAGAGAGCGAGAGAGCACAAGCAGGGGGAGTGGGAGAGGGAGAAGCAGGCTTCCCTCTGAGCAGGGAGCCCGATGTGGGGCTCGATCCCAGGACCCCGGGATCATGAGCCAGCCAGGTGCCCCATCCATCTGAGGTTATTAATAGGCTCCAGTTCTGCAGGAGGTCCAGGCAGGAACAGGGTCAACCTGCTAAAGTTGAAAGACCCTACTAAAGAAACAATCACACAGAGAAAAAAAAAAGAGCTTTATTGTTCCCTCTGAGGGATTAATGCCAGGAAATGGTCCCCAGGCCCCCCACCCCTGGGGGACAGACAGAACAGTGCAGGGTGAGGGGTGAGGCATGGCCCCTCCAGTCCCAGTTGAACTTCCAAACACGAGCCCCCTCCCTCAAGCTAAAATGGGCAGTCCCGACCCTTGAGGAAACAGTGGGCCGGACTCCATGGCTCTGTGGGGACAGGGCTGGGGGCCACCGAGGCTGGGCAGGGCTTATCCTTAGCCACCAGCCACTTTAGAGGGGCTGAACCCCAGCCCCAGGAGACCCCTCCCCAAGGCCAGATACAACGAAAGCTCAGTCTGCAGGCGTGGGGGCGCCCGCGGATCCAGAAAGGGCTGCAGGGCCCGGGGGGGGGGGGGGCTGGAGTGTCTCAAGCTGAGAGGCACGTGGGCGCCAGGGCCGCCCCTCGCAATCGGATCAGAACCCGAGGTGGAGACAGTCCAGGTCGGGGCTGCGGTCCAAAGCCAGGCGCTACTTGTCGATGAGCCCCCCCTCCTTGAGCTTGAAGTAGAAGAACTTCTCCAGGGCGCTGGCGCAGCGGCAGTACTCGCTGTCCGGAGGGTTGTACTCACGGCAGTTGGCGATGACGCGCTGCAGGTCGGCCACGAAGAGCTTGCGGGTGACGTAGTAGCGGCTGCGCAGCCGCTCCGTCATGGTCTTCAGGTCTGGGGCAGCAGGGGGCAAGTGTGCGCTTTCAGGAGGCTGCGGGGAGCGGGGCCATCCGGTGGACAGCGGGCCGTGGGGCGCAGGGAAGGCAGGAGCAGATTTGGGGGCGGAAGGGGTCGGAATGGAGCGTGCTCACCGATAGGGAAGCGGATGACCTCGTAGTAGTCAGGGGCCTCGGACTTCTTCACAGGCTCCATGAAGGGCCAGGCACTGGGGTGGGACTGCACAGGAAAGCTGAGCTGGAGCCGGGCCCACTGCGCCCCCAGCCCAGCCTGTGAGCACCACCCACCCCAGAAGGGGTCCTAGCCACTGGTGCAGGTACCCCCAGGACGGAACCTCGTCTCCCCACCTTGATCTGGGCCAGCAAGTTTTTGAGGGTTGTGTAGAGCTGGTCTGGATCCTTCAGCTCCTTCCTGGGGCGAGAGACGCCACGTCTGAGGCCCTTGGTCCTTCTGCCTCCCGCAAAACCCTCCCCCTCCACACAACACTCACCCCTTCTCCTTCCCCAGTGGCTTCCAGCCCGTCTCTCCTGCAAAGTGGGGAGTGGGGAGAGCATCCCTAAGAATTTGAAAACACACCCCAAGCAGGGTACCCCCTCCCCGACCAAGACCCCTGCTCACGAATGCCGGGGACACTCTCCACAGGGATCTGCCTCACACCCTCCTTGAAGCAGCTGAGCCCAGGGTAGACCTTTCGGATCTGGGCCTGCTTGCGCTCAATCAGCTTCTTGATGATCTGAGGGAAGGCAGGGTCTGAGGGGCCAACTCCAGCCCCAGGAGCAACCCTCCCAGGGCCATAGTCAGAGGCCCTGCCCCTGACCTCCTAACTTCCCTGAGAGGCAAAGCAAGAACCAAGATCCTGGCCCACGCCCATCTCACAGGTGCACGTACGTGTGGTACACATCCACACGTGTGCTCACCCCCACATGCACATGAAAAGCCCCAGGGTTGAGTGCATGCACACACACACACCTCCTTCTGCTTTTTGATGATGTGGGACAGCTCCGTGTAGGGGATCCGGGGATTCAGCTCACACTCCATCAGCGTTGCACCCTCATAGTCCTTAATGTAGCCCAGGTAGCGGCTCTTGGGCACTTTGATGTCCTTGGAGAAACCCTAGGGAGTGGACAGTTATGACCCGATCCGTCAGCAAGGCCCTTCCAACTTGAATGACCCCTCCCCAGAAGCCCCCTGAGGGGCTGTGCGGGCCGTGTCCCCTTCTCCCGTTCCCGGATCACCTTCTGCGGTAGCTGGTACAATGCTCTGTGTTGTGTGGGCTCAATCTGTCCCCAGAAAGGTTCCAGGTCAGCTGCGCCCTCCCCCTCCCCCATCCAGAGCCTCCCAGTTCTTCCAGCCTGCACCACTGCCCTGCAGGCCCCTCCTCCTCACTGGGGCGGCAGCAGGAGGCCTGCAGATGGGCGCGGAAGACTTCCCCGTAGATGCTGTAAGTGCAGGTGCCGGATGGAGCAGGGAGCATCCCACCCCATCCCATCCACACCAGCGGGCTAGAATGACCCCTAACCCCAGGCAGCAGGCAAGTGTGGGCGGAGGCGAGGGTCACCTGCTTTTTGAAGTAGCCAATGGCGTACTCATCTGCGTAGGTGAGGAAGTAAAGAATGTTGTGTTTGATATGATACTCCTTCAGGTGGTTCATCAGGTGAGTCCCATAGCCCTGCGGGGGAGGGGAGCAGGGCTTAGCAGGGGGGCCCAGAGCGGAGAGAGCAGACTGGATAGGAGAACGGGACAGCCCGGGGACCCAGGACAGGGAGGACGAAGGGCAACTGGCAGAGGAAGGGGCGTCTGTAGGAAGAAAGTGAAGGACACTGGGTTTCTAAGCGCTTACTCTCGACCTGGTGTGGTGCCTGGTACTTTACGGACCACCTCTCAAGTTAATCCATAAGACAAAATATTTTTATCACCATTTTACAGAAAAAAAAAACAAATCTGAAACTCAACTATGTTAGGAAATGTGTCCAAGGTCAGCCAGCCAGCCACAGTAAGGCCAGGACTGAAATCCCAACCAGGAAGTTGCCATCCACATGCCACTTGGTTCCCAGTTCCTGGGCCTCAGAGTTAGGCGGAAAGGGAAAGAAGAATCACAAGGGCCCTAGTCATTTCAGATCTGAACCCTGAAGAGCGAGCATCTCTCACACACGTCAAGACCTAGGGGCACCATGCAAATCTAGCTTACATAAACCAGGAGAACCGGGGACCCTACCAGCTGTGGGTTGTGGTCTGTTGGGCCAATTCAAGGACAGAACCCAGGACTATCACCCAGCGCAAGGCTGGTGTAAAGATTATTAACTCCCCAGTGTATGTGAATGTTCTTGTGATGAAGGAAATTCAGGTCCATTTAAAAGTGTTATTGAAAAAAATAATGAATTAAATTAAAGCATTATCGATAGGGGTGCCTGGGTGGCTCAGTCGGTTAAGTGGCCAACTCTTGATTTCGGCTCAGGTCGTGATCTCAGGGTCGTGAGATCGAGCCCCAAGTTGGGCTCTGTGCTCAGCTCGGAGTCTGCTTGTCCCTCTCCCTCTGCTCCTTCCTTCCCCCACCAATCCCTGCTCATGCTCGCATGCTCTCTCTCTCTAAAATAAATCAATAAAATCTTTTTTAAAAAAATAAAAAGCTGGGGTGCCTGGGTGGCTCAGTCAGTTAAGTGGCCAACTCTTGATTTCGGCTCAGGTCGTGATCTCAGGGTCGTGAGATCAAGCCCTGCATCGGGCTCTGTGCTCAGCAGGGAGTCTGGTTGAGAGTCTCTTCCTCTCCCTCTGCCCCTCCCCCTGCTTGTGTGCTTGCACGCTCTCTCTCTCTCTAAAATAAATAAATAAATCTTAAAAAAAATAAAATAAGGGCGGTATTGATTTTGGAACTCTTTTTGTCAACAAGTGTTTCCTTAATGCAGTTACCAAAGGACGACTGCCACCTTGTGGGGCTGCGAGGAACTGCCTGGCCACTGAAAGAAGAGCGGGAGACAGCGGCTGGGACCCAGCAAACTCCGGAGCAGGTGGTGGGATGGGGCTGGGGCCAGGAACATGCACTCACCTTGACCTGCTCGTTTGAGGTGACGGCGCAGAAGACAATCTCCGTGAAGCCCTGAGTGGGAAACATGCGGAAGCAGATCCCACCGATGACCCGCCCATCCTTGATCAAGGCCAGAGTCTTGTGCTTCCTAAGGGGAGAGGGGACAGGTCACTGCCCCTACCTGTTCCCCAGATGCCGCCCAGGCTGTATTTAGTGCTGGGAGCGGAGGAGCAAGCATTCCCACAGGTTGCAGGGGTGGGGGCAGAGGACAGGCGTGGCGCCCCCGGGTTGGGGCTCTTCTGGGGACGCACGGGTCAAAGACGAGGCGGGCGATGTACTCCTTGGGCATGCGCGGCAGCTGGTGGGAGAACACGTTCTGCAGCCCCACAAGCCAGAGCAACACGCGCCGGTTGGCCTTGGGCGTCAGCGAGTTGCCGATGACGTGGAACTCGATGATGCCGCGGCGTTCCTCCAGGCGGGCAGTCTCGTCCCGGGCTGCATTGGCTGACAGCAGGCTCGTCTGGGCACCAGAGGAGGTGGTGAGCTGGGGCCTCAGACTGGCGAGGCCCCCTCCCCACACGGTTCCGCGAGCCGGGCTGCCCCACCTCAGGCCCCAGCATGGCGGC
The DNA here is from genome assembly GCF_964656455.1 of Halichoerus grypus. Classification (NCBI taxonomy): domain Eukaryota; kingdom Metazoa; phylum Chordata; class Mammalia; order Carnivora; family Phocidae; genus Halichoerus; species Halichoerus grypus. The sequence goes on from NC_135713.1 coordinate 189,430,154, forward strand.
AGGGTCAGTGATGGTGAGCATGACCTCGTTGACCAGCTCCATAGGGATGTCGCCCATTACGCGAAGCCGCTTGGCATCCTCCAGGGTCAGGTTCTCTGGGAGCTTCCTCTTCTCACCTGCTGGGAAGGTTGGCAGGGTCTCCGGTGGACAGCAAGAGAGGTTAGGGGAGGGCTAAACGAGAGTCAGAGGTAAGGGGTCAAGTACCCACCTGGCATGGGCTCGGCCCCTCCGGAATCCAGGCTCAAGGAGCTGTTGCTGCCCCCACCCATGGTGGGGCTGAAGATGGGGGCATTGGGAACGACTGCCGCGCTCACCGTAGCTGAGAGGGAGTGAAATCAGGGGATGGGGGGGTCACAGGTGGTGGTGGTCCCAAAAAGGAACCCCCCCAGACACACCCTCCTGCATGTCCCCACGGAGGCCAAGCTGAGAGCCTGAAGAGCCTGCCGTGGCACATACCCGGCCTGGGCACCAGCTGGGTCCCCTCTGAGGGCGGCATGGTGAAGCTGGACTCCCAGATCGGAGAGTTTGCCCCATAGATCTCCTCCTCCAGCATGGACAGGAATCTGTGGGGAGGGGACAGGCTGTCTCGCAACTCTGTCCTCCAACCAAGGCAGCAGCCTGGGCCAGACACCAGAAGAACTGGAGGCAGGTCAAAGAGACCCTGTTGTCAGGGAACTGGGAGCCGAAGAACGGAGGCAGGCTTCAGACTAGGGGGAGACGCAGTCCCCGGCCTCTTGGGAGCCCCTAGTCAAAGGCAGAACAGGGCAGTCCAGGACAGAGACCAGAGGCCCAGTTTGCCATGGTGTGCAGCACATGGGGACAGGGTCTGAGCTGGTGCCATCCTGAACTATGGGGCCAAGGGCACAATTCACCCTGGGCCTCAGTATCCCCTCCTGCCACCTCATATTCCCAGCTGGCGGCAGAAGGGGCCCTGAAAGGCCTGCGTTAGTCAGTGGAGGCTTGTTAAACTGGGAAGCTATGAGCCAGGTTTAAAACGAGAGGAAGGTGTAGCAGAAGGGAGGGAAATCTTACAGAAAGGACTATAATAGGAGTGGAAATGGGTTTCACCTCAAGCGTGAGCTCTGGTTTCTTGGCACGCTGTGCTGGGAAGGATTCTGAGGCCGTGTCCAGGCCCCGTGGGAAACAGTTAGTCACATCTACCAGGGGCATGGGCAGGGGTAATGTTAGCACTCGGGCCATGTACCTGCCATCCCCAGACTAGTACACGCAAAGGCAAATGCCAGCAAGTTGCATCTGGGCCCCAGACAAGTCTGCCAGGTAGACACCCAGATCCCAGAAGGCTCATGGAGGGGAAGGAGGGACCATTCCAGGAAGCCTTCCTGGAAAAAAGGGGACAACAGGGAGGATATGAACTTGGGGAAAACTCCTGATCGGCCAGAACGAGCCTTACTTTGGGAAGTGGGTGAGGATGAGGGTCCTCTTCTCAGGCACCAGCTTGTCCTTCTCCACCCGGAATTTCTCCAGCAACTGCCGCCGGGTCACCGTGAAGATGGAGCGGAGAAGGCTTCGCCCAAAGATGTGAGTGGTCTCATAGCGGGGGAGGCTGTCACAGCTCTGGGGCACGTGGCAGTAGCAAAGCCATCTGCGGGCAGTGGGGAGGTGGGAGGTGAGAACGGACATGCTGGACCCAGGCTGGGCCTCCAAGCCTCCCCCCTGCTGGCCCTGGCTAGGCCTACCTGGTATAATTGACCTTGTAGGTAGCCACATCCTCGGCCTGAGACCGCTGCCGAAACTGGGCAGGAGTCTCAAGTTTCCAGTAGTTAAGGCAGAGCAGGAACATCTTGGAGAGCTCAAACATCGTCTGCCGCTCCCGAGGAGCCAGGTGACTAAACTTGTACTGCACAAAGTTCAGCACACCCTGAGAAGTGGGCAGGGAACAAGACCAGGAAGGAGATGTGAGCAGCCAGCAGGGGTTTCTTACCCAAAATCTGGTGCTTCCTGAGGGCAGGCTAAAGCTCTCCTCTCACTCTGGGGCTCTCTGTGAAGAAAATACCTGCCCCCTTCCCACCCCCACGCCCATCTTGAGCCCAAAACATCCTCCCTTCTCTGAACCTATCCCTTGTTCTCAGCTTGAGGAAGATGGGGAACTTAGGCTCCTTACTCCTCCAACATGCCCCCAATTCTCTTACCACCTTCCTCATCCCACCTGCTCAATATTAGGCTTCTCAAATGGGGGACTGCCCAGGGAGCCCTCCACCACAGGCCGGGTCATCTGCAGGATGCATTTCCGCAGGAGCTAGAGGAAGAGGAAGGGGGAGGAGTAGAGGTCAGTGGAGCTTGGAGCTGCAGACTCCCCAGGCCCACCTCCTTTGTTCACTCACACTCACTTGGAGGAAACTCACCTTGAAGAGGTAGAAATAGACCTGCTTAGTGTCTGTGTCCTCCTCTTTGTGAACAGACATAAACAGATTCTCCACGTCCACCACCATACCCAGCAGCCGGTTAATCTCATCCTCTGACACATTCTCCAGGTGGGACACGTGGTCAGCTGTAAGAAGGATAGGTGGTAGGGTTGGAAAGAATGGAAACATCACCAGAGCTCCCTGCCCCTCTTCATCACCAGCCAATTTACAGCCTCAGTCCCTCCAACCAGTGTGACCAGCAATGAGACTGGCTGCTCCTACGTGAGCCCGTGGGTGGACCCTGTCTCTTCTGGGCTGGCAAATTTCCTGTTTCTTCCTTGGGAGAATACATGCTCCCAACCCAATCCCTCCTTAAGGAGGCATTTTTGGCTTCACAGATATAGTTCTGTGGCACTTAAATCATCCTGTCCAAGCAGGATCCAGCACCTGCCCCGCCCCAGCTCCAAGGGCACTACCTGCCTTACCCAAGGGGTGCTCACAGCTGCGGCACAGCTCGCTCAGGTTGGCAGCTGGCTGCTGCAGGTCCATGCGGGGTGCAGTGGGGGGCTTGGGGTTTTTCCAGCCATTACACTTGCAGGTTTCATTGGCCTGGCGGCAGAAGACTCAGTCAATAGTCCTGTAACTGGGGACGGGGAGCCGATCCCCAGCCACAGATTTGCCCCCATTCCCACCCAAGCCCCGGGATGCCCCAAGCCCCGCCCCCTTCTCACCCCAGGCCCCGCCCCCACCTTGCAAGCCGAGAAGACCCCTAGCTTCTCAAGCTTCTTGGCGCGCGGCAGCCCCCGGACTTGCGCCTTCCTCTGGCTGGCGCGCTGCTGCTGGCTCAGACCAGGTCGAGCCGGATCCCCTCCGCTCCCGGTCCCCCCACTTCCTACCCCGGGACCCCCAGTCCCTGTGCTGCCGGCTGGCGCTGCAGCTGGGGCGGGGGCTGGTGCCGGAGTGGGAGCCGGAGTCGGGGCTGAAGCCGGGCTGGGGGCAGGAGTCGGAGTTGGGGCAGGGGCTGGAGACTGAAGGGGACGAGGCTGCGTGGCCGGGGCCGGGGTCGAGGCCTGGGAAGGTTCCGCCATGGCCTCCCCCGCAGCGGAGCGCGGCGCGGCGCGGCGCTCCCAGCCCTAGGGCCGCATGGGCAACCGGCGCTCAGTGCGCAGGCGTCGCTGCACCGGAGCATGGTGGGAGTTGTAGTCTTCCACTGCCGCTCCCTTAGCCTCCAGCTTCCAGACTTTTCTGTCTTGTTTTTGGGTCCCAGACAAGCAAGTGAACCCTGAGCCATTACCCCAGATTGGCTCCTCCTGACTTCTAATCTCTCTTTGAAGGCCTCCGGGATAGTGAAGATTGCTGTTTTCTTGGGGACTTGGAGAAGCATCTGAGAAAACAGGCTTCTGTTGACGGGAATCGTGGAATCTGCCCACCTCCCAAGCCTGGGGGTAGAAGTGCCGCCCTGGGGTCTGGAGTTGTGTGGGCTTCCCGGCACATTCCCCTCCCACGCCCACCCCGGCCCTGTCCCACGCGTCTGCAGACATAGAATTGCAGCTACAGCGGAGATTAAGAAGCAACACTTCTATTTCCTGACCCGTGAAGGGGTTACACTGGTGTGCTCTCTGTGGGATAATTCGGTTGTACTCTCTGGTGCACTTTTTTGTATAACGTTATACTTCAGCAGTAAAGGATTGTTACAAAAGCACTGAGCGCCAGAGGATGGCCATGGTCACGAAGCAGGATACCGAGATGAGGATGAGGTAGAAGTAAAGGAGAGCACATCCTAGTGTATGTGAGCGGCTCTCCCCCTAACACCGTGGGCACCTCGAGGGCAGGGCCCGCGTCTTCATTTTGCCCCAGAGCCCAGCCCTGAGCCTGCCACAGTAGACCCAGGGTCTGATGCACGAAGGAAACCAGGAAGCCGCGTTCACCTCCCAAGCCCCATGTGCGGGGTCAGAGAAAGGACGTTCGGAGAATGGAAGACCCCAAGGCCACAACCCCTTGGCTCTGTTCAGGGGACAATCCTTCTTGTCCTCAGGCCCGATTCTTGGAAGGGCAAGAGCCCAGCGGCTCAATCTTGTCCCTGCCCTGTGCTGGTGAGCGCTCCAGGGTCTGGCTTCCACGTCCAGCCTCAGCCTACGCAGGTGCCTCACAGCCCGGAGCTGGGGAAGGGCCTGAGAAGGGGGCAGGCGCCAGGACAAGAGCAGCAGCGGCGCGCCAGGGCGGCTGACAACCTGATCTGTGGAGGCAGGACTCGCGTTGCGGACCGCCCGGGCCGGCCCCAGGGGAGCCGAGCCGGGCTGCTCGGAGCGGGGCCGCGCAAGGGCCTCTCGGGGTGTGCGCGCCGCGGTCGCGAGCCCAGCGCCACGCCCAGCGCCTCGCCCAGCGCCACGCCCAGCGCCACGCGCCCTTGGACAGCAGTTGCGCCCTCGGATGCAGCGGGTCGGTAGCGGTCTCCCCAGCGGGAGCCGGGTGGCGTCCCGCAGTCCCAGCGTGGCCGTCGCCGAACAGAACCAGGTGGCCACGCTGCCGGTACGGCTGCTCAGGGACGATGCGGCGGCTGTGCGGAACAACGTCCACGCAGAGGATGGCTTCCAGATGAAGGTGGATGCCTACGGCTTTACCCCCGAGGAGCTGGTGGTGCAAGTGGACGGCCAATGTCTGATGGTGACCGGCCAGCGACAACTGGAGGGCTGCAGCCCGGATGGGGCCGGCTACCGCGTGGCGCAGAGGGTGCACCGGCAGATGCAACTACCGCCGGACCTGGATCCTGCCTCCATGACCTGCAGCATGACCCCCTTGGGCCAGCTGTGTGTCCGAGGCCCGTGCCGGGCGCTGCCTTCCCCTGAAGCCCAAAAAGGCCCATCCCCGAGAGTCCGGGGCCGTGGCTCTAAGAAGTGCCAACCTAGCCTGACCCAGTAAACAACCACTGTAGTGTGCAGCAGCAGCCTTGGTGTTGTGGTCTTTTCTTGGGGCTGGGGTCAGAGGTTGAGGCATAACGAGATACAGAGAGGGCCAGTGGGGGGTCCCGGGAGGCAGGAAAGGCACTTTAAGGTGGTGGTCCACCAAGAATCAGGCCTCTGTGGCCCTGGGAGAAGCTGGGGGAGCTCAGTGGACCAACAGCCCAGCCCCTGGCAACTGACAGCAAGAGCTCCAGCAGGGAGCAGCAGAGGGCCAAGGAGGCCTACAGGGGCACCAGGCTCCACAAGCAGCAGAGGGCCCGGACAGACCAGGGACCAGACAGATGGCTTGGACCTGGTGTAGGGCGGTGCCTTGGCCTCATGACCAGCTCAAGGTTCCAGAGGTCACCTGGGAAAGGGTGAGAGGACCCAGCCCTTCACAAGGTACAGACTAACCAAAAAAACCCCAAAGAGGTTGTTTTGGTGTTTCAGAGACCAACTATTTTCAGTCTACGGCCATCCCACCCTGAACGCACCCGACTATTTTCAAATACAAACTGCACATCACCCCAATATAATCTGGAGGGGGGCGGGGGAAAGGCAAATGCAGGTCCCTCAACTTCGAACTTGGTGAGATTCAGCCCCAGGTCACTCTCACCCCACCCCCACCCCCTAAAGCTGGTACCAGTAAGGGCCTCTTTCTCTTGGTTACCATGACCACCAGCATCCTCTCACTTTTGGAGGGGGGGAGCCTTTGTTCCGTAAGATTCAGTGGTTCATTTTAAATTAACTTCAAGTAAGCTAGAGCGGATATGGTCTGATAAACTCTGCCAGAGAAAGACACGGAAGACAAGCGGAAGGTCGATCGATCGGCTGACTATATTGACAAGATACTGATTGGTTACATGTTGAAGAAAACATACAATACAAAATACAGAAAAAGTTGGTTCCATCCCCTCCCAGTCCCCCCCCCTTACCCACCCATCCCCAAATACTCATCATCGTGATTTGGTCAGAACAGGGCTCAGAGCCAGAGGTCAGGGTGACGGGGGGGGGGGGGGGGGCAGGTTGTGGGCAATGGGTTGGTGGCTGTCACAATAATGCTGTGGTAATGCTGTGGTTTCTCTCCCAGCTGTGAGTCAGGGGGTGAGTGGGGGCTGCAGCCTGATGACAGCCAGCTGAGGGAAGAGCTCTCTCTCCCTTCCCTCACCCCTAGGGCCTGCCCCACCACCCAGAACCAAGCCCACTCCAAACATGGTAAGGATATGGATGCTCTTGCTGAGTCTGCTAATCAGCAAGAGGGAAAGAAGGGTAACTGCTCCAACCCCCGCCTCCCCACATACAAGGGTAGGGGGGAACAGGGGCACGTGGCTACTACCGGCAAAGGAAGAGTGGGAGAGCAGTAGAAAGGGCTGGAAGTGGGAAGAGCAGAAGATCATATATATTAAAAAAGTGACTTAAGACTTAAAATTGAATTAGTATTTGTACAGAAAGGTGCAGGTGGAATAACTCACTCCGGCCTATGATCAAAATTCTATGGAGAAATCATGGCGGACCCCTCCCTCTGCCCCCACCCCCCCCAGTGGTAGCCCGAGTCGTTAAGTGCGATTGGTTAGAGTGGATTCCAGTCGGGTCGGTCAGGCGGAGGAGGCGGGGGCCGCGGGCAGGCAGGGGGGGCTCAGTTGCTGCAGCACTGGCTCCGGCTGGCTGGGCTGTTCTCCTGGAGGTCCACGCCTCGGCTCCGGCTCGGAGCACCAGCTGCATTCTGGGGCTCGTTCTTGGGAAGCTTCTTAGCTGTTTGGAAGAGGAGGGGAAAAATGTGTTTGTGGGGGTACCCCAATGCTCTTCCAAGTCCACTTGAGTGGAAGCTGGCCTTTTTACCACCCCATGTGCGATAACCCATTGAGGGCTCTGCTTCTATGTGCCACGTGCATTCTGAGTGATTCAGGAAACTGAGGCAAAGAGAGGTTAAATAACCTGCCCAGAACCACAGAGTTAAGTAATAAAACAAGGATTTGAATCTGGGCAGGATGACTCACTACAGAGCCAGATGGGTCTAAAAATCCTAAGTATTAGGTTAGGGGGAGGGTCATGTAGGGTTTTAGGTGGGTGATAAGCTGAAGGGTCAGAAAGTAAAATGTAGAGACTTTGGCCCCAGGCTTTAGAAACTTCTGGGGTGAACTATCTACATCTGGGAATCAGATAAAGGGATCCTACAGACCTACTACATACTACAGACAGCAGGCAAGTGACAGGACCCAGGTCAGGGGAGAGGAGGCGAGCAACTCACCTATTGCCATGAAAATTTCATTCACGTTCATTGCAGTCTTTGCTGATGTCTCCATGAACAGCAAACTGTTGTCGTCTGCATAGGCTTGTGCTTCCTGATTTGGATGGAGGTGAGAAAGTGAGTAGGAGGGAAATGATGACAGTTGGCAGGGGCCAGGGCCCAGGATAAAAATCTCCCCTCATCACAGTCGCTTTATACACAACAGAGACAATGCAGGGGTTTTCAGGCCGAGGGCTCTCCTGCCCTGGGTGCCCCCCACCGCAGACACCTGCACCATAACCCCAAGGCCCCCACTTCATGTACAGCACCTTTCAGCTCACAAACATTGGCAGATGTTTCACTCAGGTTTCCCTAGGTCCATTCTGCCTTCTTGCTCTTCAAAATCACTAAGCTAGGAAATACTTCTAGAAAGTTATCCTACAAATGCACTCGCACACATAGAAAAAACACAAAAGTATGTGGATGTTGACTGTAGTGCTCTTTCTAGTCTTTCGATGCTACAACCAACCTAGAAGTCCATCGGTTAGGGCTTGGTAAAAAAAAATGCACAATATATAGAGCACACTCCGATCTATGTAAAGAAAGGGATTCAGGGGCAGCTGCGTGGCTCAGTCGGTTAAGCATCTGCCTTCGGCTCAGGTCATGATCCCAGGGTCCTAGGATCGAGCCCAACATTGGGCTCCCTGCTCAGTGGGCAGTGTACTCATTCCTCTGTTCCTCCCCCACCCAGCTCTCTCCCCTCCTCCTCCCTCTCTCTCCCAATCTCAGATAAATAAATAAAATCTTAAAAAAAAAAAGGGGGGGATTCATACATATGTGCACATTTCTAGAAAAATAAACTGATGAATTTGGGGGAAGGGAGATTGAGTTTCTGGGTTAGGGATTTACATTTCGTTCTATATACCTTCTTGTACTGTGTAAATTTTATTTGTGCATGTATTATGTGGAAAAAAGTAATTCTTTTTCAGTATGTTTCATTAAAAAGTGAGTTTACACAAAAAATAAGCAGCAGCTTCAGCGATCCTTATGCATACACACGTCACCAACCGACAAGAACAAGGAGGCAGACAATTGCTTTAGGCCCTCGCTCAAGTCAGGAGCGGACAGCAGATCAAAGCTCCCAGGCCACCTCCCAGCCTGGCCCATCACAAAGCCCCCAGAGCAGGCTAGGCTGAGCTGCGAGTGGAGCTGGCTTACTCCGCCCTGCCAAGTCCTGTCCATCCCCCTACCTGGAATTCCACGGCTCTCTTGCTGGCCAGGTCCGCCTTGTTCCCTGCAAGCGCGATGACGATGTTGGGGCTGGCCTGCCTCTGTAGCTCCTTCACCCAGTTCTTGGCCCGTGCAAATGTATCCTGAGGAGACAAGGCCAGAAGGTCAAAGAGACAGAGGAGGCATTCTGCCCAGGGCCACTCACTAGAGAAGCTCGAACTGGCAGAGCCAAGGTGTCTAAGAGGTCACGGCCCTGAAGACTCTGGTGAGACACCCCCAAACGACAGAGGAAATCTGCCCACACCCCATCCAGGAACAAAGTGTCGAGAAGTAAGGGGAAATCTTTACTGTGTTGGTGATGTCATAGACCACGATGGCAGCCTGGGCCCCCCGATAGTACATGGGGGCCAGGCTGTGATACCGCTCCTGTCCGGCTGTGTCCCAGATCTCAAATTTGACTGTTGTGTCGTCCAAACAGACCGTCTGCGTGAGGAAGGCCGCTGGAAGAGGGAAGGCAGGATTACAGGCAGGAAGGAGCTCCAGAAGCCACCCCACATACCTCTAGTACTCTTGTCTGAGCTCTGGCGTTTAGAGGCCCTCTGCTGAGATGGGCCCAGAGAAGCCCCCAGCCCAGCAGCCAAACCAGGTCCGAGCAGGGCAGGCGGAGCTTGTTTGTTTCTGTCATGGGTCGAGGGGGCAGGGGGCCACACAGGCTTTACAGACCCACACCAGGCAAGGGCAGCGGGAAGTCAGCCTGCCCGTGAGCCATTTCGGCAGCAGCCTCTGAGGAGGCATGTGGCAAGGGGCAGGAGTGGCAAAACCCAGGGGAAAGCTGACTCCAAGCACAGAAGGGTGGGCCCACCCACCCACTCCTCCTCCTCCTCCCCCTCCTCCCTCCTCTCACAGAGAACAGTCCAGCTGGAAACCTCTACAGTCCCTCAGTTTGCTCCAGCCCAGGGGTGTTACTGGCCTTCGGTTTCCTGAGGACACTGTCACACACTTAGCTACACTGGGGACGCCTGAAAGTACGCGCTGTTCTACTGCCAGGCGGAGGCTGGGTGGCTGGCTTCCCAGCTGCCCCTGCCACCTCCAGGCATGCTGGCTAGCTACCAACCCCAGTTTTGACCTTGACCCATTCCTGATTGGCCACCCTGTGGTTCGACCTTCAGGGAACACACACACACACACACACACACACACACACACACACACCCTATCTTTGGCCTGAGGAGACAAGGAGCCCTGTGGCGCTTGTGCATATGCTCAGAGGAGGAGTCCCAGAGCTGGGAGAGGCAGGTGGGAGTCCCCTTTGCCGCAGGACCCAAGAGAGGATCCCAGAGAGCCCTGTGTGGAAGCCCGCTCTCCTTATCTGCCCTCCCCCCACCTCCATGAGGGGCCTGGGAGCTGCCTCACTTCCCTCTCTCCGGCTCCTGACTTGAGTGCTGAGGAGGCAGCAGAAGACTGCTGACACGGCCCATTTAGCTTCCAGCTGCCTGGAAACCTCCTACCAAGAGGGTAGAGAAAGGATGACTCAAGCCCAAGGTCGGCCCTGGCCCCTCAAGGTTTGTCCTGGCCACTGAGACAGGGGACTGAGTCCAGACCGTTTCATGCTAAATGCTGACTACTGGGAAATCAACGACGTGCTCTGACCTCAAAGCTAAAGGTCAACTTCAGAAACGCTGGTCCACTCACCAGGCCATTTCCCCATTCTGGAAAGTAGGAGAGGCCAGGACAGATGCACTGCCTGGCACAGTAAGAAGGACCCTCAGAGATCCAGACCCAGCCTCTCCCCTCCCAGAGGCCAGGTCAGTGGAGAAGTCTTAGCCAAGACCACACAATAATCCAGTGGCATAATTAGGAGAAGCAGCCAGTTTTTGACCACGAGCTAACTTTTAATGGATGATTGCTGGGACTCTGGCAGGGAGATCGGCTGCTGGATTCAGTTCCAGGGCCCAGCTGAGGAAGAGGTGCTGGCGCCCCCGGCTTGTTTATTCTCTCTGGGCAGGCGGCTCCCTTCTCCTCAAGGCCAAGGCATTTCTTTGGCATTCCTGAGGCCACCCCCACTCCCCTGTGCCCACTCACCTCCAATTGTGCTCTCCTGGTACTCATGGAACTGTCCCTTGACGAAGCGGAGGACGAGGCTAGATTTGCCCACCGCAGACTCCCCCAGCAGGACCAGCTTAAACTGACAGATCTTGTTCCCAGCAGCTGGTCCGTTGGGTCGTGCTGCACCTCCCCGACCCGCCATGGCCCGTCCTGCTGTAGTGGTACCAGTGAGCGTGGGGCAGGGGCCGGCGCTGTGTGAAGAGGCGCTGAGTGAGGAGGGGACCTCCAACTGCAAGAGAGATTAGCGGTACTGCTCAGGCCAGAGATGCTCGCACAGTGAGGCCTTCTTCCATTACATGTTTTTCCCTCTGCGCTCCCCAAGGGAGCTGACTACCTCCCCTCCAGCCAACTCCCGGCCCCCCGGCCCCAGAAGTTAGCAGAAGGGCCCTAGCTAGGATGTACTACATATGTATTTGCTCTACAATCATCTGAGCAGTGAAAGTGGTCTCCCAACTTTAGGCTCATGGTTCTGAGCAAACATACTGACTTCCCAATCCCAAATATGTACGTGTGCATACAAATTAAACACACACAGGGAGGACGAGCATATGGCAGCCTGGTGACAGTTAACAGGCTCCCTGGGGTCCCAAAAAACCACCCGGGAAGACGCTAGGATCTAGGTGAACAAACAATGAACTTGTGGTCCGGTAGCTAAGATCACAACCCACCTCTGTGCAAAGCCAGAGCGGGTGGTGAGGCTGACCAGGGCACGGGGAGTCCCATTAGAAAGCTCATCCTCAGACAAGGTGCTTGGTCAACCTTGTGGGCACTCAGGGACCAGGGCCTGGCCAGTGCAAGTTGCTATCAAGATAGCCATTTTGTCCTGCCATCTCTAGAAGGACCGACCAACTTTCTCAGTCTGAGGCTGGACTGTGCACCGGGATCAGAGCCTCATTTCACTCCTCCATCCTGAACCTCTTCCCTCAGTTCTCTCATTTGTGATGGGCCAGGAGTCTCATACACATTAAAACACAAAACACACACAAAACCAAACACACACCAAAGCCAGAGAGCTCCGCCGGCAGTCAGAACGGCTGCCAAATTTCCCTTATGAACAGAGACCTCAGTTCCATTCTCTACTGGCAGAGGCGGAGGGTGACGCAGGGAAAGAGCTGGGGAGGTACGGGAGGGCAGAGACAAACAAGGTACACTGAGACCTGCACCCCCAGCAGCTGGTGAAAGCTTAGTCACTGTTAGCGATAGTTTTGGAGGTGCAAAGAAGGATGAGGAGCCTATCTTCAGAAGCCTCTAGAAGACTTATACTAAAAAAATACTAGAACATATACACAATGTTTTACAGATGAGTGCTGAGAGGAGGTATTTGATCCTGAGCATCTGTACAGCATCTGAACCCAAGCTGGAAAGAAAAAGTTTTGATTCAACTGCCCTTGGCATAATGGAGTCAATGCAGGAGAAGTCTTTAGAACCAGATCCCAAGTCCAGCCCTGACCTGCCCCCTGAGCTAGGGGTGCATTCCCCCGCAGTCAGAGGACGGGGGCGTGAATGCAGAGAAGGATAGATCTGTGGGAAGCCATGGGCTGTGCTCACGCAAGAAGCTGACAGCAAAGGGCTTGCTTTGTTCAATCTGAAATCCTTTTTCACATCTCTGTCCTCCTGGCAACTCATTTAAAAAGTGAGCTTCAGGAAGAATGATTCACTAGCCAGGAACAACAGTTTCCTTTCTGGACTGCGCCAAAGGAAAAGAGGTTTGAAATGGGAGCCACTTCTTCCCCAACAATACAGGAAGGCACTATTGGGGGGGATCTCGATGAGGGACAAGAAATGCTAGTTCTACCATATTTCACAGTTTACGGCGTCTCTTTTCACCCCAGTCACTGATCTTTGCACGACCCTATGGCCCTTTGAGGCAGGGTCTGTGCTTTTGGCTTTTTCATTTCTTTTTTTTTTTTAAGATTTATTTATTTGAGAGAGAGAGCGCGAGTGAACAAGCGTGTGCCCACACACATGGGGGGAGGGGCAGAGGGAGAGAGAGAATCCTCAAGCAGACTCCCCGCTGAGCACAGAGCACAGTGCCGGCTGGATCCCAGGACACGGAGATCATGACCTGAGCCAAAATCAAGATCCGGCCCCTTTAACCGACTGAGCCACCCAGGCGGCCCAAGTGCTTTTGGCTTCTTTGAGAGCCTGCCTCACAAGGCCTACTTACATACTGGGAATTCAGAGTGCTCACCAAGGAAATCATTTCCAGAGACAGCTAGCATTTACTGAGTGATTGCACAACCATTATCTCCCTTAAGCTTTAAAACAATCTCCCATTTTTTTTTTCGGATAAAGAGCCTGACGCTCAGGTGTTACATGCCTTGCTCAAGGCCATCCAACATATAGGTGACAGAGCTGGACGCAGGTGGCCTGCAAGCTCCTTTATCTCCCTGCCCATCTCCCTGCCGTGGGAAGAATGCTGGAGACAACGCCCCCCCGTCTTTGGTTTCTGGTTGCTGGTGAGTGAGACCCCCTTTTTGTGGCAGCAGCTTTGCTGGCCTGCAAAGTGGGGCTCCAGCTGACAGTCACAGGGAGCTTGCAGGCCCCGAGCACTTCCAACAGTGGGAGGAGCCGCCCAGGGCCAGGCAGGGCGACAGCAGCAGAGGGAAACCACAATGGAATTACGAGTTGGTTATTACCACAAATCCACGTGACAAATCATCGTGGCTGGGAGGCAGAGTGCGGCTGGGGCACTACAGGAGGAGGTATATAGGAATGGGGAGAGAAGATGAAGTCCCTGATTCCAACAAAACCAAAGCGGCTGGGGCTGAGCTACTGCGGTGGGGAGTAACCAGCACCCACAAGTCAAGAAACACAGAGGTAACATCAAAGTCTTGTCCCTATCCAATCAGTGGGTTTCCAAGCCTTCCCAGACAGAACCTGGTACTGTTAACAAGCCAGAAGGAGGGACAAATAACTCTTATCCAGTGGTTCCTGACCTTGTCTGCTCATCAAAATCACCTGTGCAGCCAGCCCCTGGAGGTTCCGATGAAAGTTTGGAGGAGGGCCTAGTCTCTGTATTTTTTTTTTTTTTTAATCTTTTTAAAGATTTTTTCTTTCTTTATTTTAGAAAGAGAGAAAGAGCAAGCAGGGGGAGGGGCAGAGGGAGAGAAGCAGACTCCCCGCTGAGTGGGGAGCCCCGACACAGGGCTTGATCTCACGACCCTGAGATCATGACCTGGGGTGGAATCAAGAGTCAGATGCTTAACCGACTGAGCCACCCATACACCCCTGTATTTTTTTTTTTTTAAAGTGCTGTAGGTGCTCTGCCTGGCACACACTGGCTGGTGACACATTCTGCCTAGACGCGGGTCCTGACTTCCGGAGACACCTGAGCAGACACACATGGTACTTTCTATGGCCTGCGTTGCCTCGTGGTTTTCCTGGCCCCCTTGGCAGTCATGTGAACAAAGGTATTGAACCTTCCCAGACAACAAAGCACGGAGGAAGCTGATTTTGCCCCAAAGGGCACACGAAGACAAGGGGGCGTTTAAGACAGGCGAAGGCCACACCCAGAACCCCAGGAAGCTTTATGCCCTCCGCTCCCAAGACCGGGAAGCTGAGGATGCACCCCCGTAGGCAGCAAAGGTAAATTCATGCACTGAGCTGGCCTGCCAGCTGGGGGAGGGAGTCTCACTGTGGGGAATCTTCTGAACCAACGGCAAGAATTGTCCACGGGTAGTCAGGTGATGGCATTATAACCACGAATGCCATAATAAAAGTCTTCTTTCAGACAAAACCAGGCGCCTGGGTGGCTCAGTCGGTGAAGCGTCTGCCTTCGGCTCAGGTCATGATCCCAGGGTTCTGGGATCAAGTCCTGCATCGGGCTCCCTGCTCAGCGGGGAGCCTGCTTCTCCCTCTCCCTCTGCTGCTCTCCTGCTCGTGCTCTCTCACTCTTTGGCATATAAATAAAAATCTTTAAAAAAAAAATAAAATGATTAAAAAAAAAAAAAAAGGGCCAAAGTTGTAGTCAGAGTTTCTTACAAGAGACAGAATGAGCCAAAGATTTTAGTTTTTAAACCAGTTTCTCCAACACCAGGGAAAACACACAAGTAGGATGGATTTCCTCCTGGATATTTTCATGAAGCTGCTAAAATGGGTAGAGCTTCAGACCCATGACAAAAGACTCTCCTTGACATGACCTGGTCCCCTCACCCTCCAAATCTCAACCTTGGTTTGTTCAGAGGCCATGGAGGATAAGCACCATCCCCAACCTCATTAACTTCACAGGAAATGGGAGCGATTGCAAGGGCTGGGGGGTGCCCTACACTTTCCCCAACAATGCACATGTAAGGGCAGAAGGGACCTGCGCTCCTAAACATATACCAGCCAGCTCTGGGGCTGAGGGCAGCAGAGAGAGAAAGAGCAAAACGCTGCTCCTTCCTTACTCTGGTTTTTCTCTACTCGGGACACTATGGGTAAGTGGGTACCAAACTTTATCAGAATCACCCAGGGTGTTTAGAAAAATAACCCCGGCCAACTGAATTAAAATCTCTAGAGGTGGAGTCCAGAAAATGATTTAAAATAAGTTCCCCCAGGGATTCTAAGCAGCCAATTCAAGCACGCAAGCTACAGCTGATACAGGAAGGAGGCAGGAATGCGAGAGACAGTAAGGCACCCCCAGATCAGCGCCATGAACAACAGAGGTGGCTCAGATTGGGGGTGGGGGCTGGTTCCTGGCTTCACTCAACTACTGAGGCCTTCAAGACACCAGCCGCCGCTGGACCATTGCTCCTCGCCCAAGCCTCCACTAGAAATGTCTCTTCTCTAACCATGAAGTCACCCACTTCATACTTTTTGTCCTTCCTGGTAAAAGGGTGAGCAATTCCAGCTGATGGGTGTCTCTCGTGTTTCCTGTTTGCTTCAGAGACTTCCTCTAGCTGATAGGCCTGGCACAGCCTGGATAGTGAGCTGATTAGGGAAACCAATCAGACTCTGTTGACCAGAGGCTGAGAAGGGCTCACTCAAGGTTAGCCCTTGGAGGGGAGGGGGAAGGACTGAGAACCAAGTGACCCCACCCCGCCCAGGGCCCCCTAAAGGTAGTTCTGGCCAGTGACTCTTCAGCTCTACTTTACTCTAGATGAAAGCATTCCTGAATATTTACCATCACAAGAGCTGGGCAAGAAAAGATGAGAGCAGAAGCAATATGTTAGCTTAAAGAGAACCAAACGTGGGGCACAGGAGCAGAGGTAATTAGGTTCAAAGGTGAAAGTAGAAGACCTTAAAAAGCTCAAATAAGCTGGGGAGGAGATGATTTACCTGTAGGCTCAGGAACACAGCTCTTCCCCAGGGGGAAAATCACCACTACCAGCACAGAGGACCAGAGGGCAGACTCACAGCAGGACTACCCGGGCCTCTGGCTGGTGGCAGAGCCAGAGGGAAGAAAAGTCTGAAGCAACACAAGCCAGGAGCCACATGAGATACCCACTCATCCTTCCCCGGCACAAGTGGCAGGTTAGGACGTGGGAGACTGAACTGAATTCAGTTAAAGCCTGGCTCCACTGTTTATTAGCCGAGTGACCTTGGCCAAGTCAGACAAGCGACTGCTGTCAGCTTCAGTCTCTTATCTATAAAATGCTATTGTTTAATACTGATCGCATAGGGTTGCTGTAAAGGTTAAATGAAACAATACATAGTGCGTACAACACAGTATGAGGCTGGAGGTGAGGCTCCGACAAATGACAGGTTTATTATACTACTAAGGGCCTAACTAGTTTTGACTCACTGGTTGTCCAAGCACAAAGTCCTTGAAGACCTAATCCTCCTCTTTCCAATTACAGAGGAGATGAAGGTGAGGTGAGGTGGCCTGCCCAGGGTCACAGCCGGGTGGTGGCAGAGCCCAAGCCCAGGACTCATAATTCTAGCAGAGCTCCCCCATCACTGATAGAAAACCCAAGAATATTAACGGTGTTATTACAGCCGCTACAAATAAGAGGGGCTGCCACCTTCTATGTAGGCTTTCATAGCATTATGGCTTTAACAATGGAAAATGGAGTTTGTATCAAACTGAAAAAAAATATTGCTAGACGGAAAAATTCTACTATCTTGATTTGGGAGGTAGACGCACATATGTACACAAATGTAAAAATCCATCAAGCTAGCCAGCTGAGATGTGTAAAGCTGGTAACATGTAGGTTACAGGTCAATAAAAAGGTAAGGAATGTTTCTGGTATAGAATTTTGCATACAACAGTGAGAAATTAAAGCTTACAAATGACATGAAACCAATCTAGCTCTCCTGTATGTAAGATACCTTCTGCCTCCTCTATAGTATAGCAAAATTTAGAATAATAAAGATGATAAAAAAGATGATGCCTGAATTCGAAGAGGGCCAAGAGAGAGCACCCGGCTGGCTCAGTCAGAGGAGCACGCGACTCTTGATCTCAGGTCATGAGTTCGAGCCTCACGTTAGGTGTGAAGATTACTTAAATAAATAAAAAAAAATTGAAAAAAAAAAAAAAAGGAGGCCGAGACAGAACAAAGGTACCCACCTAACAAGGCGCAAGCAAATAGAATTCAATACAAATAGGACTGCTACACACATACTAAGAATGTATTTGTACTTAACTGTGGGCTGAAGAATTTTAAAGTTGTTTCAAAGTTCATAACAAAAAGAGAAGGTGACGTTTATGTCTTTTCAGTGAGAAGAAGGGTTACAACAGTGGTGCTCTGCACTCTCCAACCAGTCCACAGTGTGTGCGCCGAGGACAAGGGGTTTAGGGATGCAGGTCAGGGGATGGAATCAAAGGGAGGAGCATTTTCCTGTGTAACCAGGACTATGGGATTGCAACACAGAGGACTTGTGTCCCACCTGGAATGTAACAGAGGAATCTTGGCCCTGGAAGCCAGAAGCTTAAAAGCCCAGGTTGAGATCTGGGGAGAACGCTGATGGGGTGTGTTGGGCCAGGGCCGGGGCTCCCCATCCCACCGATAAGTAGGGGCTTCAGGATTAGGAGCACTGGCAGCAGGAGGGGAAGGGGGTGCTGCGTTTCCATGGTCACAGTAAGAGGACTCCCTTTCCAGGGGGGAGGTAGGTAAAACACCCCAGAGAGGGGCTCTGAGTGAGCTGGCTCCCCTCTCACTGCAACAGGCCCTTGAATCTGCCCCAGCCTGCCCAACTCCCTTAACCTGATCAGTTTCATCTTACTCCCCTTTCAACGAGAACACCCCTCTGGGGCTGGCTGCCTGGACTCCCCCACCACAGCGGGGCCCTGGCGGAGTCCACAGGAGTGCCAGCTGAGGCCACTAACTGCTCTAATACCTGCAGAAGGGGCCAGGGTGTGGGGGCTCCAGGACGCTTAAGCCCTAGATGCACATGAACAAGTGGTCCTCCCCACCATCCAGGCAGAACCTGGGGCTCTAGAGCCCTTTCCCCTGGGCAGAAAGATGCCAAGCTGAGTTAGGCAGAAGCCACCCTTGAGGGACAGATTCCCAGCTTCCCGGAGCCCTGGCCCAGCAAGAAAGCCTTCCCTGAGCTTTGCTCTGCTTTCTCAGCTCTCCATAAGACAGTCCCCGAGAGGCTGACAGAAGCCAACTCAGCAAGCGCTAACTTTCAGGCGGAGGATGGAAACCTCCAGGCCCTGCTCCCTCTCTTCCTGCGCCCACAGGGAGGAAGACTGCTGGTGGGATTGGGGTGGGGGGTTTACAACACGTATCTGCTGACACAGCTTGGTCAGTGTGGGCTGCCTGTACTGTCCACAGAAGGGCCCCAGGAGTCAATGGGCAGCTCTGAGATCCTCATTCCCGGGTCCTGCTGGCCACCGTTTGGGTGGCAGATTAGTGAGGAAGGCCAGACACACAGGGGACTGCCTGCGGCTGCAACCAGACAAGGCTCGTCCTGCCTCCTGATTCTAAGAGGCACCAGGGGCCCCAGGCACTCACAATGACATTCCTAAGAGACTCTTCTCCCTAAGAGGGCCCAGTCTCCAACTCAGCACAGCCCAGTCAGCAAGGCTGTGGCAGATTCCCCAGCCCCAACCAGGGCAGCTATGTAAGAAGCCCCAAGCAAGAGCTCGATGTGAAGTCCGGCACCTTCTGCAGCACAAATCCACACCTAGCTACAAGGCAAGGTGGGGACAGGCCTGAGGCTGAGGGGCAGCTCACACCCCACCACCCAGCTCTTCACCTGCCAGTGCCAGGTGAGATGATGAGAAGAGAGCCAGCCAAGGCACAGGGGCTTCCCCAGAGCCACCCACACCTGCCGTAGCCCCAGGGTGGAGCACGGGTAATGTGAAAGCCAGTGAGGACAGGCATGGGGTCCCTGCTGACCCACAAGCCTCACAACTACCCTGTGTTGGTTGATTCTGCTCCTGCAGTTACTATACTGTTTGCTTAGGATGGTTCTAACTGGAATCTCAGCAATGCAGGGCCCATCTTCCCCTCTGGCTTGGGAGGGTCTCTGCAGGGGCCAGCAGCACCAGCTGGGACAGCTGTTACTTCGGCTGCTGCCCAGGCCCAGAAAGACACCAAGAACCTCTGTGAATGTCAGGGTCATCGGCAACACCTGTTCACCCGGCTACTCGTACCAACAAGTGCAACTGACACCCCTCACAAACGCTTCCTGTCTTTACAAAAAAACCGAAAACAAAAGAAAGCCAATTTAATTCACTGCCCTCAGCTCCTAAACAGAGAGCAGAGAGCAGAGACTGTGTTTGAGAGGTGAACGGGGAAAAGAGAATCAAGTATCAGACACCAGCAAACCCAATTCCTCTGGCTTACGACACCACCTACACTGTGATCAGAGGCTGCTCAGAGAACGAGAAACAAGGTTCAAGTTCTCACTGTCAGATCTGAGGGACCAGGGCTGCTCTCAGGAGCCCGGAGACCAAAGCACAATGTTTTAGACTGACTTTTTCTTTCTTAATCTTTGCTGAACAAAATGCAGAAATAGTGGCAGGTGAAGAAACTAGGCAATGAATGGGTCTAAACGAGTTTCAGTGAATGAATCACACTAATACGTCCACGGCCCCAAATTATCATAAGGCTGTTATGGGTGGCACGAGGTTGGAGAACTTGGGGGCTTGAGGATTAGGAGTGAAAAGGTAGAGAAATTAAGGGCACTGTTGCAGAAGAGAAGAATCTCACAACAAAATTCTCAAAGGCTGCACTAAGGGTTTCCTTTGTTTTTTTGTGTTTAAGATTTTATTTATTTGTCAGAGACAGCGAGCACAAGCAGGGGGAGCGGCAGGCAGAGGGAGAAGCAGGCTCCCCACTAAGCAAGGTGCCCGATGTGGGGCTCGATCCCAGGACCCCAGGATCATAACCTGAGTCGAAGGCAGACACTTAACCGACTGAGCCACCCAGGCGTCCCTGGGTTTCCTTTGTTTTAACAGCACTTAACATTGTGCCTGGCGCACAGTAGGTGCTCATAAATGTGGTGAACGGAGCCTGCAACACAGGCCTGGTTGGGTCTGGCAAGGGATGGGGCAGCTGAAGGCTTAAATCCACATCCACCTGCCAGACTGCTCACCCCCACTCATAGAGCCGCAGCCCAGCCGAGGAGCCTCCTCACTACCCCAGACAGGACCTACTAGGTTCCTTTTGCACAGGGGCTAAGAGCACAAGTGCCAGAGTCAGACGACTCCAGTTCCACTCCCACAGCCACCATGTACTAGGGTGACCTGGTGCTGTGTCACGGCCCCCACTTCCTTACACGTGAAATGGAGAGACTAGTGCGCCCATCTCTCAGGGCTGCTGGGAAGAGGCTACGGGAAAGACTCTCAGTGGAGGGCCTCGCTCTGAGCAAGCACTCGGTAAAGCTGCTGGGGCAGAGAAGCCCCTGGCCCCGGAAGTCCCTACGAAGGAAGCGGCTCCTCAATCAGTATGTTCATCCACTAGTCACACATTCCTCTACTTGCAGTATCCCTGGACCCCACTCTTCAATGCCCCTCATTTGGAGAGAACGCTGAACAGGACAACTGCTAGGGTCTGAATGTTTGTGTCGTCCCCCGCCCAAATTCTTATGTTGAAATCCTAATCCCAATGTGATATTATCTGGAGGTGGGGCCTTTGGGAGGTGATTAGGCTTCGAGGGCAGCACACTCATGATCGGGATTAGTGCCCTTTTAAACGAGGCTCCAGAGAGCTCCCTCACCCCTCCCGCCACGTGAGGACACAGCGACAAGCTAGCCTGGAAGGCGGCCTTCACCAGAACTTGACCACGCCGGCTGCCACCCTGATCCTGGACTCCCTGCCTCCAGAACTGTGAGAGAGAAATTTCCTTGCTTAGAAGCCATCCAGTCTGTGGCATTTTGGTATGGCAGCCGGAACAGACTAAGACAACAACTCTCAACAGTGTCCTAGAAAAAGGACCAGCTTACCCTTGATGTCCTGTGTCCTATCAATAACCATAACCTTGTATTATCTGGAGACTGGCTTCCAAAGCCATAAGAATGGAGAGGAGACCACCACGATCCAGAAAAATCAGCAGAGTTGAACCCTCAACCAGGTAAACCATAACCCCTTAAAAAAAGAAAGAAAGAAAGAAAGAAAAAGCCCCACAAGAGAAAGCATCTTAAAACCCAAATACCCTTCCTTCCATTTCAAAGCCTCTTTCAGGAAAGGGAAGAAGTAGTTCAGTTGTGGAGAGGGGGAGGGGACAGGACCAGGACAGCTGACAAAGAAACCAGAGTTCCTTTTAAAGAACCAAGCTGGAAATGCTAGAGGTTTGGAAATTGGCGTCATTAATCACCACAGCCTCTGAGCAGCTCAGAGAGCAATGATGACTAGGAGAGCAGCCAGGGTGAGGAAGGCCACCCACGGCCTCCCCCACGCCCAGGATGCTCTGACAGAGCCACCTGAAGGGGACACACATGCAGCTATGAATAGAATGACTAGAGGCTTGTAAACCAACTCCTGTTAAGATCCCAAGTTAGTGTTTCCAGAAGGGCTCAAGTTACATGTCTTCAGAAGGCTGACAGTACAACAGAAGGATTTAAGCTATTCAATGATTCAGGATCACAGCTCAAAGTGACAGCCTGCCCTGGGCCTGCCTAGAGCCACAAACCCTCCTGAAGGGGAGGTCTGTTTTTGAACGGCAGCAGAAGAACGCTGGCCCGGACCACATGGACTCTCTTATAAGACCCAGAGCCCTGGAAAGTTGGACTGGAGAACTTAGCACCTGAAATACGGGATGATGATATATCTAATCTTCCCTACTGGATAGTAAACTCCAGAGTAAACACCACATCTAACCATTTTTGGATCAGTCCAATCGCTGGATCAGTCAAAGCATCAGGCAGGGTTACGAGAAGTATGAATGGGTGAGTCAAGAAGCAATGGCCCTGCTACTGGGGTCAACTGCCAGGATTCTCACACACCCACATCTCCCTGGGGGGGCATCTCCACCTTGTCTAACTCTGGTGTCTTCGGTGACTAGCCACCAAGAGGAGACACAGCTTGAACCCATACACACAGCTCCATATCAACATACTTAGCAGAAATGGTTACTAAGAAGACATGTGGTCTTGGAGAGACAGCCGATTCTAGGACTGGGGCAGGAGATAGGCAAAGTGAGCCTGGAGCATCTTGCAGTGCCAAGAAGTGGAGAAGTGCTCACAAAATGAAATGGGGGTGGCCCCAAGGGTGCTGACTGCGCTCCCAGTGAGCAGGCCTGGAACAATCTGAGCAATACAACAAAGTAGTATTGGATTATAAACTGAAGGTGAAAATAAATATCCATGAGCCCACACCATTATAAATAAATGAAGAAAGAAAGAAATGAGGGACAACAGACAGATCTCTCCTATACAAGAATTCCAAATAATTCATGCAGATACACTGCCCTCAGGGAGAGGGGCGCCATTCCCCACTCAAGTGTGCGCTACACAGAATGACTTCCTTCCCAAGAGGACAGTACAGAAAGGGGAGGGGAGACAGTGACTTCACGGCGGGGAAACCTGACCCACATCATTTCAGCCAGGTGACCGAGGCTGACAACAGTGATAAGTCATGTTAATTGTATGTGCCCTTGATACGTGATGACAGCAGTGCTTCACCTGTGTGGTCTGCCTCCCCAAAACTCTTAACCCCAGTGTCATCATGAGAAAAACATTTGACAAATCCCGACTGAAAAAAACACTAAAAAATACCTGAACAGTATTCCTCAAAACGGCCAAGCTAATTAAAAACAAGGAAAGTCTAAGAAACTGTCTCAGCTGAGAGGAGCCTTAAGGACGCACAACTAAATGCAGTGTGGCATCTGGATGGGATCTTAGAACAGAAAAAGGTAAGGAAATCTGAATGAGGTATGGACCTTTCATTAATAATTATGTATCCAAACTGATTCATTCATTGTGACCAATGTACAGCATTAACATAAGATGTTAATAATGGTGGACAGTGGGCAGGTGAGAAAACTGTACTACGGGGTGCATTTGTTCTAAAACCATCCTGAAATAAAGTTTATTAAAAAAAAAAATCCTGGGGCGCCTGGGTGGCTCAGTCGTTAAGCGTCTGCCTTCAGCTCAGGTCATGATCCCAGGGTCCTGGGATCGAGCCCCACGTCAGGCTCCTTGCTCAGTGGGAAGCCTGCTTCCCCCTCTCCCTCTCCCACTCCCCCTGCTTGTGCTCTCTCTCTCGTTCTCTCTCAAATAAATAAAATCTTTAAAAAAAAAGGCAGTGGCTCATCTTGTGACAAAATGAGATTCAAGGACTCCAGTGACCATAAACTCACGGTCCTAAGACAGGTTAACTCTACACGGAGCTGCCCTGGGGGCGTGCGGGAAGAGGGGCAGCAGGAGCCGCACCAACAGTCCCCAGAACCTCATTCCACAGGCCCGGGGCCTGGGAGTTGAAAGGCCACGCCAGGAGGTTCCACGAGCAAGGCTGCTCTCACCACTGCCGGTGCACACAGCTGCTGGTGCCACGGTCTCAAGAATGAGCCTATGCAGATACGCAAAGCAGCACCCCTGGACCAGAGTTAAAGTCACTCCCGGTGATCCCTGCTAAGTCCTAGCCTGGCGTCAGTGCCGCCCTACCACAAGACGCCGCAGAAGCCTAGCTACCAGATACACGTGCTGTAGAAGGTGGCCCACGGAACTGTGGATGGCCAAAGCCATGCCTCCCTTTCCCGACGAAACCCTTCACTGGAAAGACTGAGATTGGGAGATCGCTCCCCTCTGGAAATTCAGTTTGTGACCCATCCCCACCCCTGTGTCATCTGCACTGTAACATTCATCCCATTCACCTGTTTGGTCTGTGAGCAACTTGCTAGAGGACGGGCCAAAGATACAGCCCAGGCTTTGGGGTCAGATGGATGCGAGTGACTCCGGGTTCACCAGGTCTACGCTGTGTAGCTCAGAAAGTTTGTGTTCAAGGACATGAACCAGCCATGGGCATCAAGGGCACCTAGGAATGTCTGCCCCTTCCTTTAACAACCGCAGGAGGGGGCATCCATGCTGGAGACCACGCGAGGACTGGATGCACAGATAAAACAGGACATGATCTGCGCCCCTACAGGGCTCATGCACTAGACAAGGGGTGCTAAGAGGAAAGTGCAGAGAGGAGAGAAGCCCTCAGCCCTTGGGGGAAGGGAAGGCTTCACAGAGGAAGTGACTTTCCACCTGTGCTTGGAAAGCAAAGTCTGGAGATGCGGCTCCCAGGCAGGGGAGGGGAAGAAGAGCCCTCCAGGCAAAGGGAAGAGCACAGAGCCCAGAGATAGGGGGAGAGGGGCTGTGCTGCATTGGGATCCCAGCACAGACTAGATTCTGACTCCTGACTGCCGAGTTCCCCACCTTAACAAGGGGATGAAACACAGTACCGCCCTCCTGGGGTTGTCCTAAGGATTAAGGAGTCAGTACATGGAAGGGCTGAGGAGAGTACCTGGCACACAGCAAAGCTCAAAGAGGTGCGCTTTTACTTGTTTATTGTTCCTATATACAGGAAATGTGGATATATAACCTGAAAACTACTCTCTTAAAATACCAGGCTATTCATTCGGAGGAGTCCCTTAAGAAATATACCAATTCTCCTCTGCCATGGCTCCTGAAAGCCCCCGACCTTGGTGCCATCCCAGTTTATAAATCCTACCTGAAAGCAGTGCTTCTTAAATAGCCCCAACAAGGGGACAGGAAACGCAAAACCCTAGGAATCTGGGAATTGAACGCCAAGCAGCCTGCCACAACCAAAATATTCTCTTTGAGTTTCTTGTTTTAGCTTAGATTCAGGCAAACTTTGCATTCTAATCTGTAATAGATCCAGAACTGTTTTAATGCAAAAATGTTTAAGATGAAGACGGAAGCGCCTAGAAGACTCCACAGCACATGACCCCAGCAGGGTGGGAGAAGCCCAGTGGGAGAAGCACAGCCAAGGCTTGAGCATTCTCTTCTGTAAAATGGGAAGACAACCCACAGCAATTTTGATCGATATCTATGAGATGAGACAACATGTGAAACCATCAAGCAAAGCACAAGGCATCACAGCAACACCTGGTACAGATGCTGAATCTGTACATATGATGAATTATAATATGCCTTTAAAACCCCACCAATCCACAAAATTGCTATTTGTGTCTATCTATCCTCTGCCAGGACCTGGACTAGCTCCTTTACCCTCTGTTTCCAATTCTGCAAAATACTTTGTATCCCCATTCTACTGGAAGAAACAGGGGCTCAACAAGGTCACGGAACAAGTCCAAGGCCCTGTGACTGGTAAATGGGGGAGTCCAGATGACAACTCAGCTCTGGCTGACTCTAAAGCTCTTGCACTTTCCCCCCTACCATACCACCTGTTTACTGGGCAAGGGTCAGAGGAAGAAGGCTCTCTCTAAGAAGTACTTGCTTCATGGGGTTAAATTTATGATCTCGCTGTTTCCATGTAAATTCTAGTGAAAGGAGCTCCTGGTGGAGAGCCACAGTCTTCCCACCTGCAAGCAGCGGCAGCACCAAGGGGAATTGGGGGGGGGGCGGGCAGCAGAAGCCGCCTCTGCTGGCTCCCATTACCCATAACCCTGTCCAGAGAGACCCCTGAGCCCACTCACTTTTACTTTCATTTTCTAGCCATCAGGACTTTCAGGTTCCAAGAATTAATGGTACAGATGTCAGCAAACTGTCAGGCCCTGAAGAGTACTGACCTGGGACTCATAACTGCCATGGTCCCCAGAGGCAGAGGAGATGGGGATCTAGGAGGACAGGAGGGTGGGGAAGAAAATGGAAGCAGAGGAGGGGCATCAATGACAGGGATGCTTAAGGGTCTGCCTG